>NW_024884253.1:12217834-12265365 GCF_019232065.1 Centrocercus urophasianus
CATTGGAGCCAGGGCAAATACTAGAGAAGAATGAAGACAGTAAAGTCAAACTCAAAATCAGAGTAAGAAATGGAAATTCAACTTGCACAATATGCAGGGTATTCAGAATAACAGCGGTGGCTTCTACTGGCTTTCCTTAAAGCTGTGTTCAAACAAAAGCCATGTTGTGTATATGTGTACAGTAGTTGTTATGCTTACTTTGGCAAAATCATTTCCCATCAGATATTTTATTGGCTGGCAAGAACTGAAGTTGACAGTTAATGTTCTTGTTCGTACAGCTTCACGGTAAATTAGAAAGAAGGGTAGACATTGATGCTTTTTAATTTTATTCAATTTTTATTCCTTTGCAGTGGTAGATATCACCTCCTTTCCCTCTCACCCCCAGTTTATCTCAAAAATAAAAAAATTTAAATTCTGCATAGTGATACTCCTAAGGATTTATTATTAGCATCTACTTATTTCTTTCCCCAATATCTTAGTTCTCAAACTCTCAAGAAGAGGAGGAAATTGATATGGACACGGTTCATGACAGTCAAGCCTTTATTTACCATCATTTGAATATGTTGGAGAGACCGTCAACACCAGGTATGGATAAATTTATTGTTAATTGATAATATAAAATTTTCAACTTAATCAGTTGTGGGCTTATTCTCATATATGTATTGTTGGTAGGTGATAACTGTTGGCTGAATTCAAGGAAGTGTGTAGAGAGTGCACAAGATATTTTTAGCTTCTAGCATGCTCATAGATAACTATGTACATGTGTACTTTCATACATACCTAAGTAAGTGTGCATCAGCTTTATAAGAGTTAAAAAGCTTAGAAATTAATTAAATAACAAAAATGGATATAGAACCCCATAAATTCTCAAGTGAAACTTTGCCATAGCTGTGATCTTAAAAAATAATAATGTTGATGTTTGTCCTTTGGAAAAATTAACAGCCTCTTTTTCTTAACAGCGTAATGACTTAGCTTAATTTCAGTAGTCGAAAAACTTGCAAGCCTCAGAGGGCTTTGTAAAGTTGAGAAGACTGCATCTACAAATATATCATTACTGCATCTTTTTGCTACTACTATTTCAGTAACTTTGTCATAACATATTTGACAAAACTACTTGTTAAAAATGCATTTCTTAAATACCTTAAGGCAGACTGAGCTTTGCTGACCGGCTTCTGCCTTCTTTCTTTGCCTTTCACAACTTACCAGTCAGTGGTCTTTGTTTCTCAAAATCTTTTAACCGTGTTTATAAGTTCAGTTACGAGATGCAGCAGTGGAGCTGAGCTCAGGTCGAGTGACTGTGTAATCATCTTTCAAGATCTTGGGTAGTACACACCCCTCACTAAGTCTCATGACTTTCAGATTGCAAGTCTCTGCAGTGTGTAAAAGTTAGATGTCTGATCCTAGAAGTAGGTTTGAGAGTATTTACCCTTCCACTTGTTTTTCTGTTTTTATTCAGTGATTGTCTAATGTAAAAGACACTAAAAAAACCCTAGCAGCAGCATCTGGAACATTAGTTCCTCAGTTCTCTGCGCTATGTCCTTAGCTGTGCTGGCAAGTGACCTCATCTGCATCCCCTATGACCTGGGTGTTTCTGGCATTTTAGTGGCCTTATTTTAGAGAAGGGCTAATGGATGTTCCTGCATGAAGTATCCTGCTGAGGCTGGTGCCTAGGGTGCTGGCCAGGGATGTGGAAGCTGTAGGTTCATACTCCCTGTGGGCCTAGAACTTATGTTGTACTTCCTTGGCAGATGCTCTAGCCACTAAGGTTTGTTTTTTAATAAAAGGTAACTGCTGTCATTGCTCAGCTAACAAATTAAGTTCATATGGGGACATAAAACACAGGGAGGTCTGGTTTCTGGATTCCAGATGGCCTTTGGTTAATGTGTGCCTGCACAGCCAGTTCCACCAGGATGGATTTTCTGTTAGGTACGTGGAGTAGCAATGCTCACAATATTTTGCTTAAATCATAGCCATCCTAGTAGAGAAAAGGAAAACGTACTTCGTCGTGAACTTAGGAGAATAATGCCACACAACCTTTGCTTTAAACCTCTCAGAGCTGCTTTGAATTTGTCCTTAGTGTTACAGACAATCATTACATTTTCTGTTACAGCAAAGAATGACATATCCAGGGCACTCAAGCGTGAAGCTGATCCACTGAGGATTAGTATTTATAACTCTTACATGATATTTTGCAACAGATTTACTAGACTTACACACTCTACGGGATATAAAGTCATAAACAAAACTCAGCCAAGTACTTCACAAATAGGACTTACGGGACCCTCTGTCAGCCAGCTTTGTGCTCCATAATTATTTCATATTAAGTTTGTGTTTTAATTCAGAGTGGATTAGAAGTGGAATTACAGCCCATTCACTGCTGCATTTGTACACCTACAGCATATAGGAAAATCTACTTTGAGTGTCACTCACGTACCTTCTCACCTCTGCTGTTAAGGCATTCGGTGCACTGCAGTACATTCTCTCATCTAGGTAACAAATGAGACAAATGCTGATTTTTTTTTTTTCTTTTTTTTCATTTTTAATGAAAGCATTACTTTGAAAAACTTCAGATTGATTTCTTTTGTATGTGTGTGTGTGTTTGCTTATGCACTTACAGGCAGTTCTACTACACATAACTCCTTGCTTCTAAAAGTTCACCTGTTTCTTATTCATAGCATTTTTTTTTAGAAGCAGAAATGTATGAATTTCAGACTGAGTAAATAAAGACAGTTCAGTGTTTAGGAAATATCATACTTGGGGGAAAGAATTTCAAGCAGATGGGGAAAAATAAAAGCATACATAAATAAGTTAGAACACTTGTGTGTGAATGGTTTTACGGAGGAATCACAGATAGTGTTCCCCCAGGACCTTTGAACTGCTAATTGTTTGCAGGCACGACAAAGGATGGGGGTACACTTCAGTGAATGGTTATTGTGAAACAGATTTATACGGGATCTTCTTACCAAATCTGTAAGATCCTGTAATCTGCCTCTGTGACTCTTACTTGGACAGCAGTGAGCAATTAGTCCATACTTAATTTTCATCTCACAGCTGTGTGTTATGTCCCCACATGTCACATGAAGTGTTAGGTCATCAGCCAAGCACAGCCCGCGAGGAGCAGCTGCAAGGAGGAAGCTCATGTTGGCTCTAAATGCAGCTGTATCTGTGTATTCTGTTTTTACTTTCCTCGTACTGCCCCTCCCTCTGAGTGATAATTTAGATTTGTTCAAGTTGATATAATCCCATAAAGCCAATAAAATATTATTTATATTTAAAAGCATTTTTTTCTGTGTGCTTCTGCACATGGACATTAAAATTTAAGGTACAGACCTGCTGCAAGGACAGTAAAAGCAGCCATGTTCTATGACTCAGGATTACAGGTTTCAGTATTATAATTACAACACCTTTGTTCATACACAAAGTGGTTTAAATTCTACTAAGGATAACAGAACTGTAGACTCTGATAGTTATATTGGAATCTGAGCATTTTGCAAGAAGTTATTAAACCAAATTGCATTTTTCAGACAGTCCACAACTCGTGTTGATTGTTTTCACTGTACCAAAAACTTAATAGCTTCTTTTCAGCCTCTAAAACTGTGCAAGGTCAGATTTCTAAAACAAAAACAGATTCTTATCTGCTACTAAATCATCAAAAATAGTAGTAATGCTCCCTACCCTGTCTTAAGATAGAAGGATTTCAAGACTGGATTTCACATATGCAGTAGATTTAACACTATATTTCAGGCTGTGAGGTGACTTGTTGTCATGCATTTTTGACTTCTTTGAAATTAGATTAAAAGATATTCCTTCTATTTAATTCAATATTTCACTCCTCTCAAAGTGCAACACTACTTGAGAAGGCATCCTGTCATTCAGAACTCACATCAGAAAAACCTTTTGGCTATTCCATTTATCTACTTGGTGTTTTCCAGAATAATTGCACTTGAAATTTCCACTGCTAATCTTGCAGATCACTGCTTGACCTTGTAGGTGTTCATGTAACTTTGAACATGTGTAAGCCACAGTCATACGCACTGACTGGTTATCATAGGTCTGAAGTTTCAGGAAGTAATGATTTGGCTGGGTTCAGTTGTTTCTGGTATGATTTGAATAGAATAAATACTGCTGTGAAAGCGTAGAGAGAAACTAGTGATTACATTTAAACAGCAGGCATGAGCCTATGGTGCGAATCACCACATATTAAGTACAGTAGTTACCAGAAATTGAGGCTGAACCATAGAAAAAGTCATTCTCTGCTGCTCAGCCAAGTATCAAAGTTAGCTGTAAGAATACTGTTACCTCAGAATTTAGACACTGGTCCGTGGCTTCCTGGCCAAGAGGGTCGCCTGAACATTGGAATTACAGGCAAGTATGTCAGCAGACTTCCTTTGCTTGAATGGAAAGAACAACACTGACAGTGATGGATTTTTGCTATGCTTTTTAAGGAGGAGAAGTTGTTTTAACTCTTCTGTTAGACTGCCCTTTAATGGCTTAAAATATTAACATAGTATCTGTTTGATAGTATCTAATATACGTATGTTGACTTTACTGCTCAAAATATAACTGCTTCCAAACTGGTAACTTGTAAGTTTGAAGGTTCTGTAGCTAATTTTGCCTCACTGAAATAGCATGTGGTTAATTCTGTGCTTCACAAAAAAAAGGTGTTTTCAAGGGCTTTATCCTAAAGTGCATGCATGAAAGCAGCTTTAATACAAATATAAACCTTGCAGAGAAAGAAGATGGATTAAGGCTAAATTTTCAAGTGAGCTGAGTTGACACACTGATTTAAGTGCGTGTTTTCTTTTGCAAATTTTCTAGAAGATTAGAGTAAACATGGTAAAATATCACCAGAGTCAACCTATTGTTTTAATGTAAGGACAAAGCAATATGGTTTTTAAAGTCAAAAGAGGAAGCTAGGTAAACAGTCATCAGTTGCAAAGATATGTTATATGGGCTTGTTTTTTAGTACTTCAGCAGAGGCATCCTTTTTTGTTATAAATCTAGTGAAAAATTGCATGAAGTCAAATGAATCTGTAAATTGAAAGTAGTTAAAGTTTTTATATCAGAACCAATTTAACTGATTTGTTTAGCACAACCTCAGAAGATATTTCTGTAACTAGACCTCTCCTCACCTGAACTCTCAGCTTTACAGTATGATCCTTAAAAGAGCACTTTACCAAACACAGTGGGTAACTTTTTTTTTCCAGAGATGCATGGTTTGAAAATCGTGCTTCTTCAGACAGAGTGCTTCAACCCAGAAACTTGGAGTTGCTTATATTCAGTGATTTCTCAGTATGCACTTCATTGATGATTCAGGAGATACATAAACTAGGCATGAAATTGAAAAATGTGTTGGGTGTTTCCAGGGCAATCCTAGAATGAAAAGTAGAAATAAGGAGAAACGTCTTTTCAAAGTCTTTTCAAATAGTTTTCAAAGTCTTTTCAGCATTTTTAGTCTAAGCCCTTTAGAAAAAAACATTGGTCAGAGCTGCAATCCGACTGCTAGGCAGAGAGTGCATGATTTTTCTCATTAGGAAGCTTTCTTTGGGTTCTGGGAGAGACATATTAAGTGTTAGCATACTTGTGTTGATGTCACCTTCTTCCCAAAGGTGGTCGGTGTCAGGTTCTGGAACACCAGGCTGTCCTCAGCCAGAACACTGGACCCATGGGCATTACCCTTTGCTGTGATTTGTGAAGTTAATTTCTTCTTCGGTGACATTTGAATAAATCAGGGTGCCAATTGGATCATTTTTAACAAGTGTCCATTTGGAAAACTCATACTTAAGCCAGAAGTTTTAAATAGATTGTAAATGCAAAGAAACACAGACTGTAAGTCTGTGGTGTCCCACCCTCTTCACACACAATCAGAAATATAGGAGAGGCCTCTTGGAAGACCTCATATAAGTTTGTTGCCATGTTCAAGTCTCAAGTTATATTTTACCAAATCATAAAGGTCCAATATAAAACAATATAGCTAAAAAACTACGCAATGGCATTGTTCATGCACTGGTGATTCTTGAAAAAAACAAGCAAAACAAACAAACAAAAAAAACAATGAAGAAAACAGCTTTGCCCTACATAGTTGATGGACAGGATATTCTAATTATCTGACAGCAAATTTTTATTTGTGACAGAAAATATTGCTTAAAGCTTATCAAGATCTAAAACCTTTTCATCCTAAAACTAAAGCATGAGATCTGTTTTTATATTTTATTCTCCCTCACAGTATCTCCAGCATGCGTATCGTTCCATGACAAGGTGTGCACAAAGGTTCTGATCTCTTCCCCTATGGGAGGATAATCCTGTCTAATTTTAAACAACTACCAAGCTCCCTGGAACACCAAAAGCCAATAATTACATTGGAATATCTACATTCAAAACAGGAGGAGATCCAAGTGGACAGGCACGTGTATGTGCATTCTTTTCCAAGGAGTGCTACTAACCACTTCAAAAATGAGCTCCTGGGCTTGTCCTCTCCTATTATTTGAGAAAGGCGGGTTCCCGTCCCACTGCCTGTGCCAGGAGGAAGTGGGTTCCCTGCAAGAGGAGGGAATTCTTTGTCTCCTTACAGCAATCTCAGTCCTGGTGACATGAGAGTGGTTTTAATGCCCTTAGAAGCAACTCTGTTTAGCCTTGTTTTCCTACTTGGAAAGGAAGTACTGTGGAAGTGTAATGCTAGTCTCATCACAAGGTGAATTTGACAGGTACAAAAGCTTAAAATCTTTTGTAGAGTGTTTTCTTGGCAATGGAGTTGGCAGTCTGTATGCATCGATTCTGAGCCATCTCCCAGGATCAGCATACTGGTATCCATGTATATCAAGGCTGCCCAGGGAGGTGATGGAGTCACTGTCCCTGGAGGTGTTTAAGGGGAGATGTAGAACTTAGGGACCTGGTTTAGAGGGCAGTATTGGTGGTAGATGGATGTTTGAACTAGGTGATCTTAGAGGTCTTCTCCAATATCTATTGGATTCTATTTGGTTCCTGATTCCGAAGCACACTTTAAAAACAAGAAGATATTTTCCAGGTAGCTTACATTTTTACATTTAAAAAATAAAGGAAGCACAGGAGATTTTGGCTCTCACTGACATCACGGAAGAAAATGTGTGTGATCTTCTTATTTGCTCAGTAGAAGTAGATTTCTGCAATGGATTTTTTTCATATTGACAGTTGTACCATATTACCATTATTGATTGTTTCCTTAAGTGTCAGTAGTCCTGGAGCTGCAGTTGGATCAGAATTCTCTCCTTTCTGAAGATCTTCCTGCCTTTCCGTTTCCAGGAGTTCATCTCCCCCTCTTCAGTCAGTGACTTACAGTGACTTACTCTACTGTTGTATATAATTTCCAAGTTGCTGCACTTAATAATATGTTACATAACAGCTTGAAATACAAATTTTTTATAACCTTGCTGAAATAAGCTACAGTACAGTAATGTGGACTGTATCTTAGCAGGGCTGGTAGTGCAGGAAACAGCAGGAAACCTGTATTGGTGTCAGTGCAGCAGTGTTAAGAGAGTTTTTTGCATCCTTGGTATTCACTGGCACTCAGCAGCAGAGCTACTGCTACACAATCCTTGCAAACTTATACCCATATTCTTATGTAGTTCTGGGTAATGTTTATAAAGCTCAAAGGCTTAACTTTGGATTGAGGTTGGTAGAAAAGTAGCGTCTGGACTTAGAGGTTTAGTTTCCATGTCAAAGTAACTTCAAATTCTGGAACTAATGGAGCTGTAAAGATTTAAATGTTTGTGTCATGGATGTGGGTTTTTGTTTTTGTCTACAATTTGCCTTATTTAAAGTGTATTTTAAGATATGTGCCTGTAGCTTGCTGTGAGATCATATTCTGTACCTTAGATATATTTTTCAGGATGAATGCTGACAGGTTCTGTTTCAGGTTTTTTGCTATGTTCTTTATTTCTGCGTTACTAAAAGTAGCGTTTTTCACTGCCAGGATCCACCTTTAAGTGCTGTAGCATATTTAAATGAAGTGAGGTAGTGCTCACTTTCGTTGTCTGAGGTCCTTCTCTGATGCTCAGTCAGATAAATGCTCCTTTTTCTACTGTTCTGCATACTGTCTTTTTGTATGCCTGCAATAGCTAAAAGCAAAATTTATCTAAGAGCTGTATGCTTTAGGCAAATGAGTTATGTTGTATATATGTATATATGTATATATGTATATATGTATGTATATATGAGCATATTGTTATGGGGATAAGTTTAGGTACAGGTACTCGTGAAGAGAAATAGAATCATAGAATCGTAGAATCACCATGGTTGGAAAAGACCTAAAAGATCACCCAGTCCAACCTTTCACCTATTCCCAATAGCTCCTACTAAACCATGTCCCTCAACACAACATCCAGTCTTTCCTTGAACACCCCCAGGGTCGGTGACTCCACCACCTCCCTGGGCAGTCCGTTCCAGTGCCTGACCACCCTTTCTGAAAAGTAATACTTCCTCATGTCCAGCCTGAATCTCCCCTGCCGTAGCTTGAAGCCATTCCCCCTGGTCCTATCACTCATGACACGAGAGAAGAGGCCGACCCCCAGCTCACTGCAGCCTCCCTTCAGGAAGTTATAGAGAGCAATGAGGTCTCCCCTGAGCCTCCTCTTCTCCAGGCTGAACATTCCCAGCTCCTTCAGCCTCTCCTCATATGGCCTGTGTTCCAGACCCCTCACCAGCTTTGTTGCCCTCCTTTGAACACGTTCCAGGGCCTCAATATCTTTCTTGCAGTGAGGGGCCCAAAACTGGACACAGTACTCGAGGTGCGGCCTCACCAGTGCTGAATATAGGGGAAAACAGAATTAGTTAAATCGTGAAGCAGGCTTTTTATGTGTTTGCTTTCTGTCTGCATAGTTGAGAACTCCTCCAGATAGAAAAGAGTTGTAATAACTGCATTGCAATGACTGCAAAGTCAGCAAGCAGAAGTTTGAATTTGTGTGCATATCTTCTGTCTGCCATAATACACTTCAAAAAATTGGGTCAGTATGAGCTCTGGCAATAAATATTTGCACTTACAGTTGTTTACTTGCATCATTCCGATGAATGCAGAATTAAGTTTTTCTAAAAAACATTGGAGTATTAGAGATTTTCAGTGCATGGGAAAACTATTGTTCTCTAGTCTGATCTCCATAACATCAGCAGAATTCTATAATGCACCAATTCAGATACTGTACTTGCGCCCAAATGTATTTCTAGAAAAACATCACTTCTGATTTTTTGAAGACTTAAAGCAGCAGAGATTCTGATATCACTGATTATCCACACTGCATAAAAGATTTTGTTTCTATTTTGAATTTCAAATGCTGCTCACAGATGCAGATTTTGTTTCTTCCACCTTTATTAGAAAAAGCAAAAAAACAGCGGAGCTGCACCCTGCAAAAACTCTTCCCCTCATATACTTGATTGAATCCATTCTTAATCTTTGAGAAGGCTGGAAAGGCTGCATGGAAATCTTCCATGCTGCTTGTTGTAATGCAGCGAGCTGGCTCTTCATTTCAGACTTCCTGGATTTTAATTACCACAGAATTACCACAGAAGAATCATTATTGCTCTTAAAGTAAAATAGAGAACGGGATGCATTTCATTTGCAAATATGCAGAAAAAAGATTATTATAAGGTATATAACATAATTCTCTATTATTGAATGGAGATATTTTCACCAAAAACTGGAGGGAGCAAAACGAAAAACATCCAAACAAATAAACAAAATAACAGTCATGGCAGCTGGGAAGAATATCCACTTCAGTAAAAGCTTTGAGAGTCTGATGGTGCCTTTATATGTATCCAGTAGTTAAAGCACGTCCTTGCACTGTGAGTGCTTTCATTCAAATTCTGCCTAAAGGACTTCAAGGCCTCCCAGCTTCTGTTTCCACTAATTAATGGTGCTATTCTTAGATTATTTCCCTTTGTTTCCTCCTCCTCCTGGAGCCTATTGCATTTGATGTGAGATATTGACATTTTAACGTGTTCTGATAAAGATGTTGTAATTGTCTTTATTGAATTTTTGTTTAAGAAAAAAACTTTGTATAATCTTTTGAGTAGACTGAATTGATTGTAAATGCAATTTTGAAACATAGAATCATAGAATCACAAGGTTGGAAACGACCTGCAAGATCATCTAGTCCAACTGTCCACCCATTACCATTGCTACCACAAGCACTAAACCATGTCTCATCAAGGCTCCTCTTGAACACTGCCAGGGATGGATACTCCACCACCTTCCTGAGCACCCATTCCAGTGCCTGACCACCCTCTGAGAGAAAAAGTTCTTCCTTTTGTCCAACCTAAACCTCCACTGGTACAACTTGTGGCCATTTCCTTGGGTCCTGTCTATTGCCTGGGAGAAGAGGGCAAACCCCTCCTCATCACAACCTCCCTTCAGAAGTTGTAGTTGCAGTGTCAGTTTAATTATGCTGTTCAATATCAGAAAGGTTTGTATATTGCAGGGAGTGCAGTTCTTGACTAAAAGGAGTTTACATCCCAAAGCCACTCTTTAATGTGTCAGTTTCTCATAGTTTCCATGAGCAACTGTATTTTGATTAATCTTGGTATAGAGACCTTCTGAATGTGTTTTACGTGTGATTTCTGGAATCCTGTCTAACTTGCAGTTACTTATCTCTTAACAATTGCTAATTATCTGGGATGCATTTGTACTTTTGAGGGAGGAAAGAGTACCTTCCATCAGTAACATGGAAGTATTAAGTGCATCTTCAGAAATGTCTCTGAACAAAGAAGTTGTTAATGGCACTGGTATAGTAAGGGGTTCTGTGTTTGCACATCCAAATGACAATGTAGATCTGACATAGTAATTCAGAATTTCTTCTGTTTGAAAATGCTAACCCCGTTGTATCAATGTGGTTTTTAGGCAAAGAGCAATCTTCAGGAGAGGTGACCATGCACCCTGTCTCAGCAGCTCCGCTCTCCGTGTTCAGTAAGGAGTCCAACTCCTCAAAACACAGTGACCACCATCACCACCACCACCACGAGCACAAGAAAAAGAAGAAGAAACACAAGCATAAACATAAGCATAAACATAAACATGATAGTAAAGAAAAGGAAAAGGATCCCTTTGCTTTCTCTAACAGCCCAGCCAGTGCACGATCAATCCGATCCCCATCACTTTCAGACTGATACTGATGGCTTCTCTGGAGTTCAACTTGCAATATTCTCTGAATGCTTACAAGGATGTATATAACTGTAGCTTCTATCTTTTTTTTTTTTTTTTTTTTTAATGGAAATAGGAATATGTGCATTGCCTCAGCAATTCAGGAGCTCTGCCATCATCGTCTGAAGCCTTCTATTCGCATATGCAGTTGTTGAAATAATCTGTTTCAAAAAATATGATTGAGTCATTTTGTATCTCACTCTTCTCTGCACCTCCCACTCTTTTTTCCATTTTAAACAAAGAAAACAACCCTTTTTTGTAAGCACCCCATGTCCACTGGCAACTCCCTGCACATCATGCTGTCCATGTGTACTGCCAGAATCAATTACGTTTTAATCCTTTGATGAATGTTATGAGGCAGAGTATATTTTAAACAGAAGCCAATTGCCAGACCTTTGGTGAAGTGCCGTTTCCAGAGTAGCATTGTATAACCGAGTGTAGACCTCCTGAGAAGACAGAGTTTTTCTGTAGTCTTCAGTTGAGCTGTTTCTTGCTTTAACTATTGCAATGGAATGCCCAAATTTTCAGAACAGCACATAGAACAATTTCCTTGTTCACATGCTAAAACTCTTGAAAAAAAAGTTGAGCTGCTTTTGAGCCACCGATATTTATTATGACCGTGAACATTTGACGTTCTGCAATTATGTTTTTGTAATTTTAGCAAAATGCTTAATGCATGTTTTGTCCTGTAATTAGGCTTTTAATAATCCAATAAAGTTTTCAAATCATTTTGACAAAGGCAGAATTTTCTTCAAGCTTGACACTGAAATACGCTTTTGAAAGATGTCTTTGTTGAAACCGAAAATATTTTTTGAAAGCTTAAGGATTAAAAGATTAAAGTATATTTCCTCCTTCTGAAAGGTATTTTCTTGGAAGCATTCTGCAGTTTGTGCATTCACATGCACGAGGCACTATGAGGTTCTCCTCGGTCTGGGACTTGAAATGATGGGTACAGTCAGATCTTTTTAGCTGTGTTTTATGCAGTGCATTATTTACACTCAGCATATGTTTTATTTAAAAACAGAAGCTTTTAAAAGTTTTGCTGTTAGAGATAAATCATCTCTGCCACTTTTTATGTGTTCTCTTTATTTGTATGTAGAGGCAGGGGTTTTATTTCCATGTATTAGTTGACTTTTTTTGCCCAGGTTTCGTACATTTGGTTTCTGTAAGATGGTTGTATGTGAGTTAAGCATTTTCTCCAGAAGTTTTCCCATATTCCTGTGAGAGATCGATTCTCCTTCTGAGGCAAAGAGAGAGTTTTCAACAGGGACCCACAAAGATTTTTTAAAGCCGTATTCATGGAAGTTAATAAATGCTTTTATATTGTATACCTGCTGCTGAATCCTGTACTTCTTGTGATAACAAATTCTTGGTGGAACTGAAAGATGAAAGATGCATTTTGTAAGACACATACACTGGTTTGTTACACAAATGCCATATCCTTTAATACTGTGTGAATAGTGCTGCTAGTTGTTGTGCTCAGAGCATGTGTTAAAATACATTTGGGCTGGATTTGGTCGTGGTGGAGTGGGCAGCACTGGAGCCTTTCCATGCACAGTGCACTGGCTGCCTGCTGCCGTGCAGGGCTCTTCCTGCTGGCGTAGGCCCAAGTTGGTGCAATTTGTGTCCTCTGTAGCCTGCAAAGCTTGCAAGCTCTTGCAACCTGGGTGAACTGGAGATGCAACAAGAAAAGCTCCAAGCATGGGTAGAATGAGGTACTGAGCATCTTTTGGCTAGGCTGACTGACTGGAGCCAGAGAGCTGTTCTGTTAGCATCATGAATTGTGAATCATAGGGAGAGGTTCAGGAGGCTATAGTAATAGCTCAATGGAAATATTTTTAGCTGTTTTTTCCCTTGGCTAAGGAGTGAGGTAACAGTGCCAAAGGTGTTTGTGGGAGACCTGGGCTAATGTGCAGTGAAAGGTGGCATTGTTTGGTAGAGCGAAGGCAGAGGCATTTCTGTTTTAAAAATGAGATCATAGGTAATTTAGGCTGGTGTTTCTGCTTCTGGAGATGTGGATTTACACCCTTATACTGAAGGGAAATGTATTGTTCAGTGATACGGGCACAGAACTGGGAGCTGCCACGGTAATTCTAGCGTCATCTGTTTGGCTGTATGACTCCAAGCAAATTATTTAATACACGGTAAGGAAACGTGGTGAAGACACAATTCCTAGCAAATTAGAGGGAAAAAGCTAAGAAGACTTTTCCAACACGGTGTCTGTGGTTATGTCATGGTCCTGGTTCCATCAGTGTATATTCACTGGTGTGTTGGAGTGAGCACAAAGCTGGGTCGTGCTAGCCAGGCAGCGCTCACAAGTGGCAGAGGCCATCAGAGGTCCGAGTGGCCAGGCAGGCTGCACGCGTGGCCCCAGGGCAGCAAGTTAAATTCAGCAGGAGACAACGTGAAATACTGAGCAACTGGGTACAATTGTGGATAGTTTTATACAATCGGCGAAAGTAATTATCCATCAAGTGATTTTGAGCAGCAGTTTGGAAGGAGTGTGTGGGCAACTTTCCCCACATGGAACTGATAAGATAGCATTGCATATAAGAAAAAAATACAGGGAAGTGTGTATTCTGGGTCTAGAAGAAAAAACCTCTTCCTTCGAACACGTAAAATATTGCTTGAAGTTTTACTTCTTATTTCCTGTGAGAAGGAAGGGATTGACTGTATCTGTAAGAAAGATACTTCTGTGGAATTATAAAAGTTAGGGTGGAAAATGATGTAATAGATGCGTGGTTAACGGCCTCTTCTTGTAGGTCTGTAAGCAGCAAATTGGCAAACATCTATAGAGGGTGGCTGGGGATGTTTTGCCCTGCCACAGTAGAGGCCTTTGGGTTAAGATCTCTTGTAACAGTTTCAGTGTTCACTTAGATCTTCTGTTTTTCAGTTAATTATTGTGGTGACTCCTTGGGAGTGATGGGACTTACAGAAGGCGTAGGAAACGGTGCTCTTTGCTTGCCAAAGATCTGACTGTGAATGCAGCTCAACTTGATTTTTTCTTCTGTTTAAAAACTGATGACTCTTTCAAAATTTTAACTTTGTCAGTTCCACATAAAACTTTGTATTTGGATAGTGATTAATTCTTTGTCCTTTCCACCTTTAGAGTTGGTATGTTGGATGTGTCATGTGTGGTTTACCCGAGTACTCATTTCTGGGTCGAACTTCTGGTTTGTAGCTCAAACAAAAGCAGAAGCTCAGGGTTGGCCTCTTCCCCCAGGTTTTTAGTGATAGGAAGAGAGGTGATGGCCTCAAGTTGTGCCAGGGGAGCTTCAGGTTGGATGTTAGGAAGGATTTCTTAGGAAGTGGTGAGGCACTGGCACAGGCTGTCCAGGGAGGCGGTGGAGTCACTGTCCCGAGGGGTGTTTGAGACAAGAGATGTGGCTCTGAGGAATGTGGTGCAGTGGGAATGATGGGGATGGGTTGATGGTTGGACTGGATGATCTCTGTTTTTTTTTCCAGCCTTACTGATTCTGTGATGTAGGTGAGTGGTATCTGAAGAAAATGCATTGCATATATAGAGTAAAGATATGCAGAGGTCAAAGGTTGGAGAATTTTATTGTGGCGTTGCAGTTCTTAATTTGAATTTTTTGTTTGCTGTAAAGAACTGTGTCATGAAAATGCCTGTATGCAGTTTTATCACAGACTGCTCTTGCCTTGTTTTTCTTACCATAATTATAGAATAAGACATCCACAAAGTAAGTGCTGCTCTTCTTAGATATTTGAGCACGTCTACAAATCTATTTAGGGCAGGGCTTCTTTCTCCGGCGTCCAAGCGAGCATTCATTTCAGCTTTTTTGGCCTGGCCCACCTGTCCTGTGCTGCAGAGGAAAGAGCAGAGTGCAGATCCCTGAGCTCTCGGGTGAGCTGGCAGAGAGCTGTGCACTCCCGTAAAGCACTCCACTTGACTTCAGGGTCACTATCCACGACAGCAGTGTATCCTTGCACTGTTTGGCTTTTTAGAATACAAAAGCTGTTTAGTTTTAGTTGATTTTGTATTCGTAGGAATCTGATAATTTGTGTAACTTTCTCATGTAAGGAAATTTAAGGCATGTCAATATTTTCAGTTCCCTAGGGCAGTTTATTCACAGAAAATTAAGAACCTGATTTTTAACAGAGCATCAGTATTGAATAAGGGCCCTGAAAAATATACAAGGTAAATATAAATGTTTAGAATGAAATTTAATCACTGTATGTATTTATATTTCATACTAATATAAATAGTTATATGAATACATATTCATAAAATACGTATTTATATTTATTTCCTGTTTTTACAATGTAAAATGGCAATAATAATCTGAGTGTTTTCATGCACATGTTTTCATACGCATGAAGCCATAGCAGCTAATACACAAAGCCTGTGTTATTCCACAGCCATCTGATATCATTTGGAGACAACATGGGACTGGGCTCAAGGTCTTCCATTCTGGGGATGTCCCACTCTTCCCTGCACTGTGAATAGGTTCAGAGATGTTTGGGTGTTTTGAACCAGACTCACACCAAAAGTTTTGGAGCACTGATGAGAAACAGACTCACAAACTGGCATTTATTTTCTGTGCTGCCTTGGAAATAAAAGGGGAGTGGTCTCAGGAGTAAGGGTCAAAAGCAGCTCTCCAAAAATGACTCCGAACGGTGATCTCAGGTCATGTTTTAGTTATTATTTTTATTCTTTTAAAGTATTTTTTCCTCTTTTCTTGCAGAAGAGTTTTAATATGAAGTTCCTCATTCTGAAAAAGTGCTTCTCATTTCCTAAATGAATTCCTGTTTTTTATAAATAATAAGTGTTCGATAATTGAAAACAAGCCCCCGAAGAAGGGAGAAGTTGTAGAAATGAAGCTGTAGAAATGAAAGCACATTTCAAGGACTTGTTCAATTCTTCCCTTTTTCAAAAACTTAACTTCAGGAAAAAACACTCTTTTGGAAGTCATCTGTCCCTCACCTTTCCAGGAAAAGGAGGGACGATGACTCAGGCTCGCTGCCGGTGTCGAAGCTGTGAGTAAGGCTCTGTTTGGGGATGGCTGTGCCAAGCCCCATTGCCTGCGGCTTCCAGTGCAGGACCTGAAGGGATGCAGTGCGAGCAACAAGGGGCTCACAGCTCATCACAGCACGGCCCAAAGCAGTGGGGGCTCAGCTGACCGACCAGCACAAGGTTCTGCTCAGCATCCGATCACTTTTTGTCCTGAATCTTTGCGTTTTTAACTGTATAGAAGTTTGGCACTATAAACACGTGCTGTGATAGCTCATCTCCCATCCAGAAGGTGAATCAAAGCCTATGTGGGAAGGAGGTGTTTTTAGCAGCTTGGGAAATACGTGAGGACAGCTTTCTTTTTGGCACGGCAGTCACGAAAGTCGCTGGCAGTGTGTTGCCAGTTTTAGTTTCCTAATTAGGAATTTTCTGTGCTCTGAAAAAATTGAGGTAGTGAAGGGGGAAGAGAATGTTTGGAGAATTGTTTGCTGCCACAGGAAAGACGTGGAGAGACCAAAGGGCTCATCAGTTTCGTCACTCACCTTCCTAACACTGTTCCTACTGCTCTTAGAGGTTCGGACTCACACAATGGAGCTGCTGCAGTCTTCACTTGTTTCTCTCCCTTATTTCTTTATTTTCAGTTCTTCTTTTGATGTACTCATCGTCTGAGAGCTGTCCCAGCTTCAGGAGAGGCAGATCACACAAAGATGTCAGCAGAGCAGGAACAGGATGATATTCTGCACTGTAGCTGAAATCTCCCGTCTCCTTTCCATGCTCTTTTCCCCACTTTATTGCTGGAGGCAACCACAGCATGTTTACCTTCTTGGAGGATCAAGCATAATATTCCTCATTCCTTATAGACTCACAGAGTCCATCCCGACATCTTATTGTTTGCTTGCATTTGGAGAACTGGGCATAGATAAAGTTTCTCTGTCTAATATTTTTACCAATGGATGCAGTCATTTTAAAAGGTTGAGATTTGTATATTTGTTATAGAGTACTTGACTAATTTGAAAATACCAAATACATTGAGTTGCATTAATTTTAAAAAATATGAATACAAATTTGTTTTCAGAATCATTGATTCCTTAGAGTTGGAAGAGGCCTCTTACGGCCATCTAGTGCAACTCTCCTGCAGTGAACAGGGACTCCACAGCTAGAGCAGGCTGCCCAGGGCCATATCCAGCCTTGCTTTGGAAGTCTCCAGGGACGGAGCACCCACATCACTGGGCAACCTGTTCCTGTGCCTCACCACCCTCGCTGTAAAAGACTTCTTCATATGCCTATGAGGATGTTATGGGAGACAGTGTCAAAAGTCTTGTTGAATTCCAGGTGGACAACATCCACTGCTCTCCCCTCATCTACTCAGCCAGTCACTCTGTCATAGAAGACTATCAGGTTGGTTAAGCAGGATTTCCACTTGGTGAAACCATGCTGACTGTCCATAATCACCTTCTTGTCCTCCACATGCTTAGAGATGGCCTCCAGGATGGTTCCACCATCTTTCCTGGGATAGAAGTGAGGCTCAATCCTTGGTCCTCCCTTTTACCCTCTCTGAAGATGAAGTGACATTGGCAGATTCCTGTCTGCTGGAGAAAAACAGGGACGCAGTGCATCTTAAGGCATTTCTTTAAACTCTGTTCAAAGTAGGATTTCATCAGTGTAAGGCATCTATGATGTGATTACTGTTAAAATAAGTTCTAGAAGTTCTAGAAGTACCTAATATTCTTGAGGATTTTGCACTCATTGGAGGGAGATTCCAGTATCATTCAGGTTAGCGATGTTTATTCATCCCTATTCTCTGGGCACCATTCCCCTCTTCCCTCAAATTATCACTCAAGTCTTCCACCTGCATGAAAATAACTCCCATAACCTTTCAGAGAGGCAGGAGAAAGTACACAAGAAACACATGAGCTCACCCAAGCCGTAGTCATAGCTGGCAGGGCTATTCTTCCCGCTCCTCCTTCTGCACTGTATCTCCTGATTGATACATTCACTGGGCACATCCGCTGCTTAGGCGAACTGCTCAGGACGTTTCATGTGTCTGCTCATGTCATGAAAGCACCTTGACAGGCTGGGGAAGGGGCAAGGACTGGGATATGAATTCTGTTTCTTTTACAAGCTGAATTCACTTCATGGACAAGGGCCACAACTCATCCTGTCTGTTCTCACATTCCTTCTCTTCTCCCCAAACCCCTGTGTCTCCTCACTTCCTTTTCCTCAATTTTCTTCTTTTCTTCTGCAGTTTTGTTTTTGTTTGTTCTATAGCTTCAAAGAGGATGTGCTCAGGGTGTCAAGGCTTTACATTCCATTGAGATGAAGAGCAGACCTGGGAGCGCCAAGATTTTTTCTGCAGAAGGTATGAAACAGCCTCTCATGCCCCTCAGGTAACTACAAAGATGGTTAAAACTGTACATGTACATGAGAGCAGTCTGCTAATTAGATGCTGCCTGCTCTCATGGTTTGTTGTTTTACTTTTCCAGATGTTTTGACTTTCTCTTGTGAGTTTTTTATTGCCTGGATCAATAGTGTTCTGCCTTTGGCTGTCTGGATCACCTCTGAAATGTTGGAACTGAGCTGAGAGGCAGACTTGAGCAGCGATAACCCATTTGTATGACCAAGACTCAAGCAGCTCCTCTGCTCAGAACACGCTTCCATCACTGCATTTACAGGCAGGCCTGTCTGGGCAGCATTTTGGACTGACCAGAAAATAAGCAGGTTTGCTGAATGTCAGAGATACATATATTTCTTTTTTAAAGCCTTCTGTTAAGCATATGGAGCATGTAAAGCTGAACCTGGTCATGCATTATCACAGAATTGTAGGGGTTGGAAGGGACCTCCAGAGATCATCGAGTCCAACCCCCTGCCAAAGCAGGTTCCCTACAGCAGGTCGCACAGGTAGGCATCCAGGCAGGTCTTGAACATCTCCAGAGAAGGAGACTCCACCACCTCCCTGGGCAGCCTGTTCCAGTGCTCCGTCACCTCACTGTAAAGAAGTTCTTGCGCACATTTGTGCGGAACTTCCTATGCTGCAGTTTCCGGCCGTTTCCCCTTGTCCTGTCTCCACTCACCACTGAAAACAGTCCGGCCTCGCCATTCTGCCCCCCACACCTTAGATATTTATAGACCTGGATCAGGTCCCCTCTCAGTCTCCTTTTCTAAGGCTGAACAGACCCAGTTCACTCAGCCTTTCCTCATAGGAGAGATGCTCCAGGCTCTTCACCATCTTTGTGGCCTCCGCTGGACTCTTTCCAAGAGATCCCTGTCTTTTTTGTACTGGGGAGCCCAGAACTGGACACTTACGACCTTTTCATAAAGATTTTTTTAACAGTATTTTTTAAACAATTGTAGGATTTCCATATATGCCTATATACATAATATTTACTACATGTATTATTGTATTTACATATTAAATCCAAATATATAAAGAATTTCTAGTTTTTTTACGTACTGCATATACATAGATTGACATTATACGACACTGATGACGTTCTAAGCCAATAATGCCCATATTAAGGCTTGATTCTGAAATACAGCAAAACCTCAGTGAGGCGTATGGAAACGAGAGGCCTCATTGTGAGCTAATGACCTCTGAGAATGAGTGAACATGTCAGCACCCCAAAGTGAGTACACTTAAGAGCTTTTTACAATGGATGCTTGTATATGATACACATCAGTGTACTGTGAAGTGGCTTGTTATGATAAGACCATAATAAAAAACTTTTCTGTTGAAATGGTTCTCTCTCCCTACTTCTTGGGAAATATTTGTTCAAATAAATACATGGGTTAGTAGAGAAACAGATAGTTATTTGTCTCTCAAGTGTGAGTAATGTAATATGAACAAGCATTAATGACCTAACTCCTTAATTCAACAGGAGATCCTTATTTTTCTTACATGCTAGCTTATTTCTTAATACTTTGGAATCCATTGCTCAGTTTGCGTTGCGTGTTCCCAAGGGAGCTGAACACAAGCTACAAGCTTTGGATAATTTTCAATTCTGTTCAATTTTATCATCTCTTGGACTCTCTCTTGGACTTCTTCTCAGTGGCTGGCAGCTATGTGTATCTGAGTCCTGAATCATCCACTGACATCTGCCTGAAATAATGACAAGATTTGCAATTTTCAGTGGATGTTAGAGGTAGAATTGCCCAAACCATTCACGTGGTTTAGAAGTCTTCACCCAATTTCCAGAAAAGTCTTAAGCATGGTGAAATCTAAACCCCATGAATTGCCAGGAGACTTAGATCAGTGGCTGAAGAACTTTATGAAATCACTGCCTGCAGGGCAGGGGCAGCAGATGGGAATGGGTTCTTTGGCCTAGGTCGTTCTGGAGAGAAAATCTGGTGGTTAGGTTGACCCCTGCCAAAGGTGACCGAAATGTGAAATTGAAAGTCAAGTTAGCTCGGGGAGCGAGGGAATAAAGTCATTGGGTGAGGAGCTGGAACAGGGAAGAGCTGACAGAGAATGGAAGTTAAAGAATGGTCTGAGAGAGAACAGAGGCAAGGTGGAGAAGCTGGGCAGTGAGGGACAATGGGTGAAAATGACTGGACAAAATCCCCTTGAGTCACAATCCGTTACAGAAATTGGGCGATAACTGGAGATTCAGGAATCTCCAATGCTCCTTGACAATGCAGTCATTTGCTAAAATGTTACATGGTTCTCTTCAGGTAACTGTTACCAAACAAACAGGGCAATCTGGAACAGCTGTGAGCTGCCAGTCTTACCTTGTGCAGACCTAAGTTTCAAACTACTGCTATTGAACCAGGCGAGGGGCAATTTGTGTCGCATCATTGAGGCAGAGTAGCAATTGCTCTTCTAATTCAATCTCTGAAAGAAAACAGAACAAACAAAACCAACAACAAAAAAAGTACACCAAAGTATTCTCTTTGGAGAATATGATTAAGATTGCAATTCAAGTGGACAAGAGACCATCTGGGCCCCTGGCATCAAATTTTGATGAAATGACCTGAAAGCTGTGCCTTGTGGGGCAGGAGAAGTGCAGTCATGCTCAGCTGAGTCTTGTTCTGGAAAGCTGTATCTTTTTACTGTATCATAGACAGAACTGTGCTGCCAGGTCACTTCAGCTATAATTTTCAGAAAAGGTCATTTCTAACTTCTTCACTCAGCACTCAGCTTGAGATACACAGTCCTGATCTGGTGAACCCAGCAGCTCTGATAATTCTGACTGGAGACAACAGGGGTCTGTGCTTACCCCAGCACAGCTCGTCTGCTCGTGCCTGTTATGGGATGTCACAGAACTGTTACATACTGCTATGCATTCTAAAAATTGGGAATAGTAATGTCCTATGCCAGGTACTTACAATTAGTTTGTTAATTTCTCTGTGTCTCATCTGCAAATGCTGATAATGCTGCCTTTTCCTCAAGGTGTGGTATCTTAGAAATCACTTGGGTACTTCTGCAAAGATATCTCTTGAAACACAGAATGGTTTTGAATGGCATTCCTTAAGTAAAGTCAGGTATTCATAAGCAGGGACCACGCTGGGCATTCCTGAGCTGCTGTTGGTGTCACATTTAACTGGTCCTGCTGCCCATTGCGCAGCTGTGCAGCACAGGAGCAGCAGGGCTGTGATACCCTGCCCCTGTCTGCTCAGCAGCACTGAGCACTGCAAGATGGATTAACTGAAGAGTGCCACTACTGGAACATACCCCTCATTCTGTCTGCAGAGTGGTGTTGATGAGGGGAATCAGATGGACCAAAGGGACTGTAGCACCAACTACTTCGCTGTGGAGTGCGTAACTGGAAACAAGGTTCCACGGCTGCAAAAAGCACCTGAATACACAGAACACATCAGGTTTGGAGCAGCAGAGTGCATCCGTGTCTTGCTGGGAGACAAACTCTAGTAGGAATGGGGGTACGCCCTGGTCTGGGTGATGGAGAGTGCATTTAGGGCAGTATATTTTGCATGTAGGTGACCAGATCAATACTTCTAAGACCAAGCTAAGCTGGCTGTTGCAGAGGTATGAGCATGCTAACATTTTCAGGAGACTTACTGGCTTAAGCGAGTGTCTTCTGGCAGCACAAAATTGGTCTGTGTCTCAGTCAAGTTCTCGGCACCAGAGAAACACCTGATCAGCCAAGAGCAGCTCTGTAGAAGGCAGGATGCTGTCCCTCAGCTGAGCTACAGGCCCCTCAGTGCTGCATGCTGAACTCTGCGCATCCTCTCCAGATTTGATTACCATTTGTGTTTGACAAGCAGCCTTGGAGCTGGGATGCAGTACAATTCACGTCAGTGGCTACTTGCCATCCCTTGTTATATCTGTCTGCTTTAAGGTCATTGCAAAACATTAGATGGACTTCTGGTGAAAATAATTGGTTTTCTCTTTGGACAGCTTTCCAAATTTAGCACATCCTCTCTCTGAAGCTTAGCAAAACTCTTTCTTGGAACTGCATCAAACTCCAGTGTTCAGAGTTTAGTGTTAATGCCTGCTGGAGATGATTTTGTAACAATTTGAAGTCCCTGTCATATTTTGAGTGATGGTCTTGTTTTCTGAAAGCTCTCTAGCACCTTGGAGATGTCAAATTTTGGAATCAAATGCTGACTTTAATGCAGGAATGTTTCCCGTGGGCCCTGCTGTTTTATCCAAAAATCCAAACCTTTGTATACAACTGTTGCTGTTATTTCCAGTCTTATGGGACTGGCTCAAATTTCCCCTCAGCCCCCACAGAGTTTGATGTCACCAAAAAAGCTCACATCTCTTTA
The DNA here is from genome assembly GCF_019232065.1 of Centrocercus urophasianus. Lineage (NCBI taxonomy): Eukaryota > Metazoa > Chordata > Aves > Galliformes > Phasianidae > Centrocercus > Centrocercus urophasianus. The sequence goes on from NW_024884253.1 coordinate 12,240,694, forward strand.
TAGTTAATCAGATAGAAGGACTGGGTATTACAAGATCATCTGAGTCCGAAGACATTAAAGGAACCCTGGATTAGTGGCTCTGGAACTGAAGATTTATAAAGTGACTTTATGTATTTTATTCCTTTTACTGGATAGACTGAATCCCTCTCTGACAAAACGAACCATCCCTTTTTTGCATCCCCATTCTGTGCAGTTCATGTTCCCTGGGGATGGGAGGAGTTCCTACAATGAAATAAAAACTGAAAAGAAAAAAAAAAGAAATGTTGGTTGTCACATGGAGATTAGCAATTAGCACTTAAATGGTGAACTATGAAAGTCTTTACATCTATTAAACTTCTTACAGGTGAGGAAATTGATTCGATTTGAAAAGCCCAGAAAGGCATGGGTAATCCTTCTACTGAAACATAGAATTTCTTCGTGCAATGGATAGAGCACAAGGCTAGGAGCCCAAAATGCCAGTTCACACACTGGATCTTGAAGACTAGAAATGGATATGGATTAGTTGAGGGAACTCCTTGTTTCTGTTCTGAAGTGTAAACCCAGACACCAAACAGCTTTTTCTCCAGTTGAAAAATATTTAGATAGAAGCAAAACCCACGTAACACATCCAAGCTGCTTTGCTTTGCTGTGCAATGCAGGGTGGGATTTACTGTCAGGTAAAGGAAGGAATCCCTCTTCTGAATGAATGGCTCAGCTGTGCCCCACTGCATTGTCTGTTGTTAGCGTTATTCTGATGAGGCCTGTTTACTTACTTTCACCATGACTGCCCAGAAATCCCATGGCAAGCAGTGTCAGAACATTTGCCAAATCACTACTTCACCCATTGAGCTGATTGTTTCATGTTATTTGGTCTGGTTCACATTAAGGGTTTGCTCCATCTCTGCTTTTGCTCTTCTGGGGTATATTGATTACTTGTGGTATTTTATAACAAACAGGCTTTTTTGAGGGATTACTCCTCCCCTGCCTCTCTCACTCAGCCTGTGGTATGTTAGTAAATATGGTCCTAACCCCTTCTGCTTCAAACACCAAACACATGGAAACCAGTGTGCAGAGAAGTATGGAGAAGCATGTTTTGTGCTTAATTTTACTTCTGCAATTTGTACTGCTCCCCTGGAAGATATACAAAGGCTAATGGCTCGTCACCAAAGTTCTACTTCCATAGTAATTAAATGTTTTCTGAACGTGGTGTGAGCATTCTCTGAAAGGTAAAATGTGATTTTTGCACCACAGTGTTCATACGCTAAACAGTATGAAAGTCTCCACAGGTGAGAAGAGAAAATGGAAGATAGACTGGTACTACCACCTGTTCATCTGGGGTTAGCCTACGTTAAATGTTTCATAAATTCAAGCACTGAATTTATGGCTATTTATATTAATAAGAGGCATAGGAGGCTGAGGCTTGGTGTCTTAGTTTTATGTGCTCTTCTGGCAATATGGGTGTGTTGCAGAAGAGGTTACAGCAATCTCAACTGGACACGCTCACATCCCTGGGGTTTGCTATTTGAAGCATGGAGGAAGATTATGTTCTGGGCACAAGTTAAAAAATGAGTGTGTTGACACCACCTGAGCTCAATTTGAGCTTTGATCAGCTGAGAAGAAACCAGTATCTCTCGTAAAAGGAAACTCCTTGTAACTGCATTCTGCAAGAGATCCTCGCTGTCCCATTCCCCGTGTGCCCACCATGAAAGCAGCTGAGAGCCATCAAAACCACAGTGCTGAGACAAGAAGCAAAACAATGAGCTCTCAGCCACCCCAAGCCTTACAGCTTATCTCCCCACTCCAACCTAACCAAACTTTATCCTGTGCACATAGAATCATAGGATTGCCTGGGTTGAAAAGGACCACAGTGATCATCTAGTTTCAATCCCCCTGCTATGTGCAGGGTTGCCAACCACCAGACCAGGCTGCCCAGAGCCACATCCAACCTGGTCTTGAACACTTCCAGGGACGGGGCATCCACAGCCTCTCTGGGCAGCCTGTTCCAGCACCTCACCACTCTCATAGTAAAGAGCTTTCCCCTGACATCCAAACATGGACTGCAAATCTACAGCTTCGACTCCTTTTCTTCAATGAAGAAGTCCCTTGTCTTCATATCTAGCCCAGACTCCCAACAGATTGAGGACTTCTATTCTGGACTGGTAGGATTGCCCTGGAGTGGCACAGCCCTGTAGAACAACAGCCCTGTGCTTCTGTGCACTCTGATCATTAATCATTAGAACCATCCAGATAAATATATTTCAAGCCCTTTGTTGATTAAGAGCTGACTTAAGAAGCCAACATGATCACTACATATATTCACTGTATAGGCCCTTGTCTTCACAGAGATGCCTGGGCATCCTTTTGAAAACAGATTGACAGAAGTGGCATTGATGGTAAAAGATCCTGCAAGAAGTAAAGTGAAACCTCAGGACATGCAAATGAACATCAATTTCTTGGTCTTCCCATGCAGTTGCTTGCTGCTTCTTGTGAGCAGTACAGTGCAGCAAAGAAATCTGATCTCATTTCTCAGTTCCTGCTTACTCTTTACCCTCGTTGGTAGGAATGCAGTGCCACTGATTGCTTCCATCATTTAGGCTGCCATTCTGTAGTATTTCATCTCATCGTGCAACTAATGAAGTATGCAAACACTTATTATAAATTATAGCCTATCAAATGGGAAAACGCTGTCGCAGATAAGTCTCCAAATTTGCTGCTGAACATTTTGAATGGCTCATTGACGTGCGGTTAAAACACAGCAGTAAATCTCTTTGTGAGACATGCGGTGAGGAAGGAAACACATGAGGTTTTTCATGACAGCAGTGAGAAGGCTCAGAGCGCCTTGCTGCTGCCAACCTGATCCCATAGGTGTCTGAAGTAATTAACAGACTCCTGTTTTTGTACCACAGCTGGAAAATGATAAAAAGCAACAATCGGGTCACTTTTACCTTGATGCCCGTCACTGAGAAGTGCAAACACCAATAAAAGCTGTCAGATGTTTTCACTTGAGTTCAAGTCAAACATTGCAAAGTTTGCAGTTCCCACCCGTCTTTTTGATCTGGAGCACTACGTTATCAAGCTGTTTGCATCTTTAATAGTACTAGCTAATAGCTAATGCCTGCTAATTCTGAAATATGTTTAAACACAGATTAAAAATTCACCCAGGTGCAAAGACTGCCTCTATTTTGAGGAAGTCTTCAACAAAATATTTTCTCATACTTTTGTACTGTGAAATGCAGACATAAAGGAGAATGTGGGAGATAGATGAGTTGCTCTGTGCCTCTCTTCTCACTGGGGTGTGATTTTGCAAAAAGCTGATCCCATACTGCTGAAGGTGGTAATCCTGTCCTCCTCCTGTTCCACTTCTGGGGATTCCCATGCGTCATCAGCCCAGCGGCTGGCCTTACAAGGTGAGTCAGCTGGCTAAATAGCCAGAGATCCAATCCAACTAAAATCAGATAGGAAAGAAAAAAGTGTTTTCTGCTGGTTGGTCAGCCAAAGTCAACCTTCTGGAGTGAGTGAGAGGCAGTGAGGCGCAAGGAGGGGCAGAGGTACCAGGCTGGATGCCAGCCCAAGACGTGCAGGTCTGTGGGTGAGACTCCACTCCTGGGAACCAGAGAGGACCAAGGTGCGGGGGAGTTTAAGCACATGGTGGTGTTGGATACTCAATGGTTCCCTGCAAAATAGCCTCCTTCGCATCAACAACAACAGTAGAGATGTGAGCTGGAGGATTGAGCGTGCTGATTTGGAAGAGGAGGCGAGCATGTTTGGGAACTACAAGTGGGAGGCTGTTCCATGTGTGCAGTGCGAGGCAGCAGCTATATGAAAGGAGGCATTAATCTGGAGTGCGGCTGCAGCACCAGCTCAGAAAAGCCGTTCAGTGCTCGCTTACGTCTCTTCCATTTCATCAAAGATTGAGCACTTTGCTGAATAAAGGCATATGGGACCAATAAAGCATATTTAAGGAGATGTAATCCAGGTGGCAAAAGGGTATAATGGGAAGTGACTTATGGGAAAATGTTGCATTCAAAACTCTTCTGTTGGTTTAGGTGACCCTGTAAATTCGCGCCCTGCTTTTAGTCAATGGGACTACTCATGAGAGCTAAATTGCTTATGTTGCAGGATCGAGCCTACTGAAAGGAAGACTTTTCAAGGAGGTCCAAATAGATGTTGTAAATCATGCTTATAGTGCTCTTGTTTTTTGCACTAGCACGGTTGTGAACACAGCCAACCAATTTGTCATAATCTGTGTATTTGTTTGGCATGTGTTTACAGAGGGGAGATCTGTTTTTATTTTAAAGAACTACTTTACCCCTGGTTTCCAAATCCTCACCTTAATCCTTCTCCACAAAAGAAGCTCAAACAAAAACCTCCCAAGATCCCATCCCCCCCCTTAGCTGAAAACTTAAAAGAAAACCCTGCACAGTATACCTTTCATATGCACATAGGTACCTTGCACGAAATGAGAAACAGCAGAAGAGCTTTGCAATATCCATGACAGAGTGGATGAGGGAAAAACAAAAAAGCCTTCAGTAAAATACTGCTTTGTTAGATCTTAATAACAGAAAAATTCCCCCTAGAAATAAATCCTCAACACGATTCTCATATGAAAGAGAATCCTTCCACGTTGAAACCAAATGTTCAAAAGCTCAGCTTGTTTTATTAATGCCCATAATTTATTCTTCTTAGAAAACAGCCCTCTCAGGCTGCCAGAGCATTCAGCATGGTGTGCATCATAATAAAAACAACTTAGAAGGCAAAAACGTTAGAACAAAAACAAAACTCTTAAAGCTTTCGTGAATAAAAACCATGCAGGGGGGTCTGGAAAAAGGACACAGATGTTGTGAGGAATCAAAAGCAGAAGATAAATTATAAGCAGGAGTATAAACCAAGCTTTGCAAACAAACTGGAGTCAAATTAGAAGTCTCAAATAGTACAATTCATCTCAGAGACCACTTGCTTAGTCTAAAAGCCTTCACTTCACAGCAGCTCCTCCCTGCAGTGGCCCAAACTGAGCAGGCCAGTGTGCTCTCTCTTTTTCCCCCAGGCCTGAGTGCATCTTGGTGCAGGAGTGGCTGCCACCACGCTACCCATTCTGCCTAGCACTCAGAAGGCCACAACCCACACTGCAGTGGGCCTTGTAGCTTCTTTCTACAAGGTCTTTCCTCGTAGGACTCAGTCGAAACTCTTGGAAATGAAAGTGTGAGTTCACTTGCATACTTTCTTCACAGAATGGTGGAAATCCAGGGCTTCATTGAAGCACAAATTATTGTAATAGTGGTCAGGCTGTTACTTTTGTGTTATAAACAGTATATGAACAACTCAAGTCACGCCATGGCTGGTGGGCCACCAGCTTCTTGCTGGCACAGCAACTGGTGGGTAGCTGAGATCCCTTGGCATGTTTTGAAGGCTGGGATGGTGCATGACCTACAAAACCAGCTGTGCATTCAGTCCTCTCCTGCAGTGAGACCTCTAGGGTGCCATCATCCCTTAGCCTCTTCTGGATTTTCCTCAGTTCACAGCTCTCTGGGCTATGCTGGCTTTGTTGGCTGCTCTCACCTGAACTTTGTGTTATCTGGTGCATTACTCTGTCAAAGAGGAGAGAGTCTGTGGGGAGTTACATTATTGGTTCATAATTTTCTAAAATTTTCACTGCATGTTCCTTATTACTCATGAAATAATTATTTTCAAGCTCTGACTGCCAGCTTCTGACAGTAGATTTTCTGTAGAAGATAAAAGCAGCCTTGAAATTCGTACTGTTCCCTTGTGGGACAGATTCATGTCAGGTTTCTTGAAAGATTTTATTAACTTGGTCCCTACTTACAATTTGTGAGTTATTGTTTCATTTAAGAAATTTGTACATTTCACTCAGAATGTGGAATCTGATAGAACTTGTACATACTGTACTAGACCAAAAACTTAAAACGAGGTGGAGCAGTTTCTTCTGTGTTAGATTACAGACGTTGTTCAGGACAGGACATCAGTCAAGAAAACAGCTGTGAGAGGAGAAAGATTGAAGGTGTAGAATGATATGGAAACAAGATAAAGGACTCATGGTTTCAGCCCTAGAGCTAAGGAGCAGAATCTTGACAGTGATACTCTGTTCTTCCCTATGTCCTTTTCTGGCCTTATCTGGGGTCTGAAGTACCTTGTGTGATGGCAGAGAGATAAAGCTGTAAGCTATCTCAGCAACTTCACACTTCCTCAGAGTAAGCCTTGCAGACCGTTTTTCATGCCAGTGAAGGAGAACTGAACTACAGTTCATGATCTTTACAGTTATTCACATCTTTGCACTTGTTTCCCTGCATGAGAGCTCCTGTTCCTGGCCATTTTTCTTCCATCCCAAGTTCTCTGTCGCAGATACCCACTAGATATCAGAGAGCTGGATCCCAAGAGAGTGCAAATTTGTAAAGGAGTGTTTCTTCATTGCTGTGCACAGCCCAGCATACTGTGATTAACAGAGCTCACGAGTAGAAGATTAATTTTATTGACAGAAGCTCTTTAAAAGTTGTGGATTTGATGACTTTTCTATGTGAAGATACATTTTCACTTAAGTTGAGGATAAAGGATGTCATAATATTACTGCTAATGGACAAACTGCATTGGAAACAATGACAAGGGTAAGTGTTGATTCCTACATCTATGCAGGAAAACTGCATGCATCAGTACAGGTTAGGGGCTGACCTCCTGGGACAGAGCTCTGCAGAGAAGGACCTGGATGTCCTGGTGGACAACAGATTGACATGAGCCAGCAGTGTGCCCCTGTGGTTGAGAAGGCCAATGGTATACATTATGAAGGGTGTTGCCAGCAGGTTGAGGGAGGTTATCCCTTCTGTCTACTCCTCCATGTTCCCTAGTTGGAGGAAGACAGAGAACTTCCAGGGAGAGTACAGCAGAAGGCTTTGAAGATGATTAAGGGTTGGGTTGGACTTGATGATCTCTGGAGGTCTCTTCCAACCCCTACAATTCTGTGAAGGGCCTGCAGCATCTCTCTTACGAGGAAAGGCTGAGAGGTCTGGGACTGTTCAGCCTAGAGAAGACTGAGAGGAGACTTATAAATATCTAAAGGGCAGGTGTTAAGTGGATGTGGCCACACTCTTTTCAGTGGTACCCAGTGACAGGACAGGGGGCAATGGGCACAAACTGTAACACAGAAAGTTCCATACAAATACGAGAAAAAATGTCTTTACTTAGAGGGTGATTGAGCACTGCGACAGACTGCCCAGAGAGGTTGTGAAATCTCTTTCTCTGGAGATATTCAAAACCTACCTGGATGCTTTCCTGTGAAGACCACTGTAGGGAACCTGCTTTAGCAGGGGGTTGGACTGGATGATCTCCAAAGGTCCATTCCAGCTCCTATCATTCTGTGATTATACGAAACAAATCATTTCATTGCAGGAAAAATGTTGAACAGGAGAAGTGGTAAAGCTTTGGAGTATGAGCAAAACTGTTAGGCAGCCATAATACTGTAAACTAAGGGTTAAAAAATGGAAAACGTGCCAAAGCAAAGCCAGAGATACAAGACCACAGAATCCATTCAGGTTTCAGAAGGGATAACTCCAACCATGCCTTGAAGGTAGTCAGGCAAAGTATGGTTTTTCCATTAGCTCAACTTGTGCAATTAAGCTTGTTCAGAGTTACATACTTCTGCACAGTTCTGGCCACAGAAGTCATTTCTTCATGCTCAGACCTGTTTGCAGGAGGTGAAACTGAGCTGGGACACTGGAGCTGCAGAGAAACTCCTAATGAAGCAAAACCGCATGAGGTTGTTCTTTGCAGGGGGTGGACGGCTGGATTAGGCAGTATATTAAGTAATCCCTTGGGATATTTTTCAACTGTAATTCACGTTCAATCAACAAATATGGAATAGATTAACTGTAGGAGGGGTCATATATTTCTTGTAAGTCACAATCTTCTTTTATTCGTGACTATCTACAGTACAATATTTTTGAAGCACTGTTTTTTTTGTGGTTGATTTTAATGCTGTCCTACCCACGGCAGTTTTAACTGCCGGTTTGATTTTCTGATGAATTTATTTCCAACAGTACTGTTTAAAAATGAATGCAGAAAATGAAGGGATTAAAAGGGGTAATGTTGAAACGATCTTTATTTCTGGGAGACTGGGATATATGTAAACACAGCTTTTTAAACCAGGATCTTATTATTAGCTCTGGAAATCCATATATAGGTGCTTGATGTTTGGCTTGATTTAAGTATATAGCTGCTCCCTCCGATTGCACAAGATCAAGAGATGTTCAGAATCCCAGACTCTGATTCTGGTGGGTAGGACAGTTGCTTTAAAGCACAGCCTATATGCCATTTTCTTCAGGTTCAGTCCCACACAGTATAGTCCCCTTAAATTCTGAGTCCTGCAAAGGAAAGTGTACATTTTATTCTTCCAGTTAACCTTCCAGCATAGGCTGTCCTGTGATGCAAAGAGAAGCTTGAAACCATGTCAGAAAGTCTTCTCCTCAATGCATTTCTGGTAAAATCAAATTCCTGAATACTCATTTCTGAACCTAGAGTATCTGGAACTTGTACTTTTTTATTAGACCAAATGTTTCAAAGGTTTTGCATTATAAAGATAAGACTTGAGAGGATTTTCAGTTCCTAATCCAAGACTTACAGTCCCTTGTCTCTCCAGCTGAGCTGCTCCTTCACATGGGAAGTACCTGCCTGCCACACATGGAAATTTCCTGTGTGTAGCAGTAACACTCCTGAGAATGTCCAGCATTGTCCTGAGCTGAACTGCTTGTGCCTTGCTGCTGCCTAAACCAAGTGCACAAAGCAGCTCCAGCAGCTCTGCTTGCAGCTCATCAGAGACAAAGCTGCAGGGAAGGGATATTTGATAAATACAGCAATGGTCACAGGCTTTGAAAGAGGGGTGGCCTGAAAGCCTCTTACTCATGTATCCCCACATGAACCATCCGGTTCCTGGTCATTAATTCTAAACAAGCTTCGTCCAAACTGAGCCCTGCTGCTCCCAGTGACATCTAGAGATGGCAGCGCCTGAGTTTGTTTTTACAGCATGAGAGAACTGGCTAAGATTTATTTTAATGGAGTGTGACTCAGATAAGTAGATAGCTGTGGTACCAACAATGTGGTGTTAAACAGGGGTGAGTATCTACTAAAATATTTTCAGATTTCAATTAATAGACTGGGGAATGTTAAATCATGCTAGTACCCACTAACAGTGCTGGAGGGGAGGTTTGTGATTGCCTCCAAATGTTGATAAGACACAAAAACATAATAATAATAAAAAAGATTAAAGTCAGATGGGGATCTGGGAATCTAAGGAAAAAATTGTCAGTGATACAAAAAGCTGCACAATAGATTCTAAGGGAAACAAGGGGAATCCTCTTTTAAATGGAATTCAAACAAACATCAGGGAGTAGGATGCTGGGAACAGCCTGCTATGAGGTGGGAAGACCTTGTATCGGTTTGTTAATTTGTTTCTTCTCCCATACTTTGCTTGCTCCTTTGCATTGTAGGATGCTTCTAGACCTTGCAAAATAATCAGTCAAAAAAGCAAATGTTTGCACGTAGCACTCATAGAACTCTGCAATTACTGGATGTGACATGCAAAGATACTGACACTGCATTTTAGGATTTCTAAAACACTTGAAATCTGTCTGCCTTCATGGTCTCTGTGTATTGCAACCTTCACGTGGTGACAGTGTCTGATCAACAGCAGCCCTGTTCTGTGTGTGGCACAGGACCTGCCATCTTTCCAGCAGCTGCTTGTAGCATTCATTTTATCCTCCTTCTCGTGTGAACACCTCAAAGGACCAATGGTGAAAGAAGGGGCTTTAAGAATCATAGAATCATAGAATGACCTGGGTTGAAAAGGACCACAGTGATCATCTGGTTTCAAACCCCCTGCTGTGTGCAGGGTTGCCAACCACCAGACCCAGTGCCACATCCAGCCTGGCCTTGAATGCCTCCAGGGATGGGGCATCCACAGCCTCCTTGGGCAACCTGTTCCAGTGCATCACCACCCTGTGTGAAAAACTTCCTCCTAATATCTAACCTAAACTTCCCTTGTCTCACTTTAAAAAAGAAGTAGGGAGGATGGTATGGAGGGTTGTGGAGAGAGTTCACAGAGGGATTAGGTTTAGTTTTGGGGATCTATAGAGTGAACAAGCACACAGTTTTTATGGGCAAGATGTGGGCAACTTAATCTGAAGCTTTGCTGGAAGTGGGTGACCCACTCCTGGTTTCAGCTGTGCATCTTTTGTAAGTCCTTTCCATTGACATAAACCTGCAGTGCACCCCAGGCTGTAAGGGGCCCAAAGCCAACCAGAAAAGCTGACCTCCAGAGAGCTCTGTGGTTAAGTGTGAGCAAGTTGCACACAGTGCTGAGCATGCACAAAGATCTCTACAAGATTTATGACTTGACCACATCCAGCTGGAATTTGGTAGGGATGGATGAACGTATTCACTTTAAAAAGGCCATTCTTCCCTGATCCCCCATATCCAATCTCTTGCTTCGAAGGTATATAATCCTGTGATTTGTTCATGGAAAGAACAGAGAAATGTGTATAATGTCAGTACAGCGAAGTATTCACCCTTTGTTTTATTCAGAAAAAATGGTTGGCATATTTTGACTCAACTTAAAAATAAGTTTAAAAAATCCACAATGTTTCCAGCACAAAAATGGCCAGTGAAAAGTAATAAAGTAAAACAGCCATTCTGTCAGAGCAGTAGACAGCAAAAATCAAGATCTTAGAATGGAAAATGTTATTTAGCTGTCTAATGAAATAAAGAAGCCCTCCAAGGGAGCTGCCTTTGAGTGGCTACAGCTGCTGTGTTTGCAGCATCCCCATGTCATGGTGACAAACTCCTTCATCCCTCTATCTCCAGCACAGCTACAGCAATATCTAGATTTTACATGTGCTAAATACTGACAGCTTCCACTTTGTGTCCTATCAAGTAAGAAACGTCAAAAACTCTTTAAAAATGACTTTAAATTTATAATACAGGAATTCGTTTTCAACAAAAGTATCCTACAGATCTATGGAAAAAATGAAAGAATGTTCTTATCTGGATGCACACATTTAAAACTCAGCTGGCCTGAGTTTGGAAGTGGCTCAGGGCACCAGATTGGAAGTTAGGGCTCTCTGGATTTGTACTTAAATTCCTAAATGCAGATAAAAGCAGTCCAGCTAGCAAATTCTGGTGAAAGACTTTGAAAGTGAAGAAAATAACCCTATCCATTACTGAATAGCACTATTAAATGATTAGAAAGGGCTCGACACCACCTTGTTATCTGCACATGACCTCTCCTGAGGCATTCGTGGCCAAAAAAAAAAAAAAAAAAAAAAAAAAAAGAACAGATTAGGCAAGAGCATCACTCCGCTGCATTTGAAAGCGGATCTTCAGGACAGGGACGCTTTCCATAGAGTCATTTCAGGCAAAGGTCACATGTGTGCATATAAAATCAATCCTGAAAGCAGTGCCTTTGTCCCCAAGCTCTGTCCCAATGGAGCCATTGTCCTGCGGGGCAGCTGGCACCCTGACTCCAGCTCCCAGCCCAAGGCGGCCGGGCAGCTCCCAGCAGCCGGCCCGGGGCCAGGGCAGCCGCTGCAGGGGCCGGGGAGAAGCGAAGTTTCTGCGTCAAACCTCAGCCATGGAGAAAAAAGACCCGCTGGTACGGTAGGCACATCCTCCCTCCCCTTCTGCCCCGTGTTTTTCTGCCTTGTGGCAGTAGGCTGAAGTAAATATAATTACAAGCAAAGTCAGGCTGTGAAGCGGCGTGAGTGTATTTCTGCCAAGCGCAGCTCGGACTGGGACTTGGCAAGCTGAGCGTCCTTTCGATGTGCATTTAGGGGTGATGATGGGAGTCCTCCGAGTCATAATTAAAGTAGAACACGTTATTTAATGCACAGAGCAGTAAGGATATTTAAAAAATCACAGTAGATCTCTTACAGCTTGTTCTGCTTTATGTAGATATCCTTCCCTCTTAACCTTTTAAATTTAAACTGCCTTTCTTATCTTATTACCCTATGGCAGCGTTAAAATTGGCATCCAGTACAGACACAAGCAAAGAAATGTCTGTTTTGTTTGTACTGACCTCCTGCAATATTAACGTCACGTCAAGAAGTGATGATGAGTTCAGCTCCACATCACCTGGCATTTGATTTGTATAAAATCTTCACCATCTGTTGGGTGTAAAGGCAATCTGTTTTAAATAAGGTTCCCATTACAAGCACCTCTACCTAATCCTTGTTTTCCTGAAAGAAATGGATAAAGTTTCTTTAATCACTGCAGTATTACAATATTTGTGTTTGTTTTTCCTAACTCCCCCTGCCAAAGATGCAGAGTGCTGATTAGAGGTGTAAGTCGATAAGGAGTTAACAAAGCCATGCATACCTTGCAGTGCTCAGCATGGTCGGAATTAAAATGATTTTTTAAAAGTTTGATTCTGAAGTAATCATCATTGGTTCCCTTTTCTGAGTCTCTTTGGCTTCTGATTTGCTTAGATTTTAATTGTGATTTCCTGCAATTACTTCTGTCTCTGCAAGCTTCCTTTCAGTGTCCATCAGCACTGAGGGTGCTGGGTAGATAGCTGGAGCTCTGTATAACTAAAAGAAAACAAAAGAGCCTGACTGTGCTCTGAGCTGCCTATGAGTGACCTGCTGATCTTTTAGGGATTATTATGGACATTTTTATATTAAGAAGGAGCTTCTTTTGAAGTGCATAGCTGTAGAAATGCTTCCTCCCAGCAGGTTGATCTGCATAGCGTGTTAAGAAAATAAAACTACTCCATTTTGTATGCTACAGAATTTTGCCTCACTTTAGAGCATGTAGTACAGTGCTTAAACTATGAGTTTATGTCACTGCTGTCACTGCAGCAGAGGTTTGCAATTACTCCTAAAGGATGCTAGCTGAGCTCGAATGCCAGACAGATAAAGATAGGTTAGTGTCATTCTTGAAAGCTGTAACTGTTAGCAGCAATGCTCACGTAGCATCCTTAGCCCGAGTGCTACTTGTAATCCTTCCCACATCAAACTGAAGTGGAGGTACTGAGTGGTTCTGAGGGAACAATGACAGGTGGTGGCATGAGACCACTCCTGGCAGTGCTGGAGCTAGCACCACCTTGTCTGAATTTCCATTTTGAGTGCTCCTTCATGTTGCTTCACCAAATTAACAACCACAATGTGACTGTGTTCACAGGATGTCAGATCTCACAGGCTTTCACTGTCTCAAAATCCATGAAACCGTGTGTGCTCCACTCACTTTGAGTAATGGATGACAGGGTCACTGTCACTTCAGTACACAAGGAAGTATAAACACATAATTACATGTGGTTCCTGTTGGCATTGGAGAATGACTTTGCTCTTCTGTACTGTTTGAATTCCAACAGGAAGATCCATAGTCAGCAGTCTTTTGTCCTAGCAGCCTTCATATTTCAAGACACTGATTTTCTTCCAGAAATGAAAAAGTCCTTAGAAGTTTCAGTTGCTGAATATACAGGAATAATTCAGTTCAGAACATGAATAACTGGATGAAAGATTTAAAATGTAGCAAGTATGCTTAGCTCCTGTGTTCTGTTTCTGAACTAAATAGAGCTATTCTACTGCAGATGGATCTTCCTCACTTATGCAACTGGAGAGAAATTGTGTTGCCTCTTCAATACAATTCCTGTCTAGTTCAGTCTCTTTCCATTTCTGTAGCAAACTTTATGCCTTCCTTCCACTCTTTCTATTGTGAAGTACTTCAGAAATCTGCAGGATTTCTCCTTTGTTTATCTAATTTCAAACTATTGTGTGAAGATTTTTTAAGAGGAAGCTGTGGTGGGTTGGCTTGGCTTGGCTGTCTGCCCGGGACCCACCAGGCTGCTGTATCTCTCATTCCTCAAGAGAACAGGGGAAGAAAATAGGGTGGAAAAGCCTGCGGGTTGAGGTAAGGACAGGGTGGGTGAATGTACACCAGTGTGAGTTTCTTCCATGGGCTGCAGGGAAACCCTGCTCCAGTGCCCCCATTCCTTCTTCCTTCACTGACTTTGGCCCTGCAGCACCCCTGCTACCAAACCCTGGCACAGACACGCAGTAAAGATTTTAACCCTCTCATTTTGGAGGCCACCTCTGGCTTTGCTATCAAGCAACTCTTTGCTGGTTTTCACTTTTTAATTTAATTTAATTTTTTTTTTCCTAGAGGGTTGCTCATCCTTTAACATAACCTTACTTTATACTCCCACGTCATCTGGTAGAAACCTGCACACTACTGGCAGAACATGGCCAGAGCTATTCCTGCCATTCTTCTGCAGAAACCCTCCCTCCTGCAGCAGTTACATCCCCTCTCCATTACTGCAATTTCCTGTTTTATTCTCTTTGCGTCTCTTTATAGAAATCAAGAGACTGCTGCTGGTTCTTTAACAGTACCTTCATCTGAGGCCCTTCTTCTCATCTCTCTAATGCTCGAAGAACTCAGGATATATAAACTATCCTGGATAAAAACACTTTTTGCATGCAGGCTTTTTGACCTAATAACAGTTTCTGGTCTTTATATTGGCACCTGCCAAAATCAGACAGATGTAGGACAAGGCCAGGGCACACTTCCTACACTGCTGGGCTGTGCTGCTTGCACTTTGTCCAGAGGTAGCCCATGGAGAGGTTGTTTACACACAAGCTCACCCACCAGCTCATTCTTTTGCCAATCACTCCAGGTTTTCCAGAGAGCCCAGTGCAAATCTGGGACAGGATCTGCTTCCCTGGGCACTTTGCATGCAGCATAACAAAGCAGATGGGAGGAATATGGCCTATGGACACCCCATCCCATCCCTATGTATTCACTGACTAAATTCCAACAGCTCATCTCTGCCAGGATTGCTCTAAACTGCCCAATTTACGTGTAAGTCCTCAAGGCAAGAAAAGGCAGGAAAAATTAGCAATGCTGACAAATAAAACGGCAAAGAGCTTAAGATAATTTAAAAGTAGAATTTAATATCTGCAGAATAGCTGCTTACACGTGCTGTATATTTTTCCCTGGGAAAAACTGTTTCAGTTGTACTGGCTACGTGTGCCTGATGGATGTGACACTGATGAACGCAATATCTTGAAAATGCTTTACGGGATGAAGAGAAAGAATTCTGATGAAACAGTGCACTGCAAATAACTAAGCTTGAATCATCTGTAAGTTCTTGTTTTGCTTTCTTTACAAACTGCTACCAACAGAGCTAAGGTGGCAGTGAAGACAACAGATGAACTCAGGACAAGGTTGTGCTTAGGGTAGGGCAGAGGAAAGGGATCACTGCTATGAAGTTGGGCGAAATTCCTTTGGAGCTGATAGCCCTTCATTCAGCATAAATGTAAGAAGTCCTTAAGTGCCTTTTAGATATCCAAAACAATAGGATTCCTTTCTGTGCTCAGGGAAACTGCATTTTTTTGGACATTCTTTGTAAACGACAGGATTGTACCAAAGAATTTCTTGATGCCACAATCTAAGACCTCTATTAAAGGAAACATGTCCAAAAGGATTAATTATTCAGGTCACCTGTGCTTCCCCAAATAAATTCAATTCACCTACATAAGCTCTAATTTTGTTATGTCCTTCAGCCTATATTGGACATATAGGACTCCCCTGCAGTCCCTCAAAACAGGAAACAAAAAGGAAATATTTCCTCTTTTGGAGTCTCCAAAGATCTGTCCTCCTAACATACTGTCTCTTTTCACCCCCAAATTCAAGGTTAACTTTTCTGCCCTTGCATCACATAGGTTGGAAAGTAAATGTTCTTTAAGGTCCTTCCAACCCAAACCACTCTGATTCTATAATTCTCTGCCAGCCAGCCTAGCATTTCCTCAGGGATGCTGGAATACAGCTCTGACTGTAGTAGGACATTGGGTGCCTCCAGATATTGCTGGCAGCATTAAGTCTAGCTTGTTTGCTGAAGCTGCTGCCTCTCCAAAGACCTCCCACACCTCTGCTCTATGCCCTCTGTTCTTACTATGTAACAAGCAGTTTTCCTTGTTCAATTTTTTTTGCCTTATATCTTCTGAAATCATCTATACAATCAAGCAGATGTTTCAGCAGGCTCAGATTGCCTACAAACAGGGCTATGAACATGGGGTTTGGTCTGATACTCATTTGCAGAACAGCTGTTGTGACTTAAGCTACTATAGAGGAAGCATGTACGTGCTCCTGCTCTTGTCATAACGCAAAGGGATCCAGGTTTGCTCCAGGGATAGGGATCCACCTTTTATGACTTCACCTAAAGGTATTTCTGCTCCCTATCAAGTTCCACTGCTCATCCCTGCTCCTTTACCCAAGATCTGTTTATTTGTTTTTCATTTTATATGTAAGGTGATTTTATCATAGAATTCCTCAATACCAAGTTGGAGGGAAGATTAGCTGAGCAGTGAAACTCCTTTGGTTGTTGCAGTGCAGTGCAGAGGGGACAGGGAGAGACAACTGGAGTGGGCGACTCTTCACCTGAAAGGGATAAATGTTGAGCTTGCAGATGTCAGCAAGGGCAGCAGGCCTTTCCTTCAGCTGCCAAAGATGGGAAAAAAAGCTGAAAAAGCTGGAAAAATAGCTCTTCACCAGAGCTCTATTTTACTCAAGTCCATTTTACATTGCATTAGAACAGGCACTGCTTTCAAGGGTGTTACGTTGCAGCATCTTGGAGAAGGGGCAGCAATGAACAGAAGAAAGAATACAAAATTAAACAGCCCCAGCTGTTCTGCAACCTCTATATGAATGCCCAGGAACATCTGTCTCTGCTCTGAGAAGCTTCAGCAAGTATAATTTGGAGTTGACTTTACTTGTGTTTGCTGTGGAAAAGGGATTTACTGGGGTGGGGAGGAAACATGCATCTCTTTTCTGTGAGGGCTGAGCAAAGCCGGGCTTCTTTTATTGTACAGCAGTCAGAAATCATTAAACGGAAGAACAGATTAATTCTGAAAATCTTGTATAATTCGATGGAAAAAATGAATTAGAAAAACAAAACCTAAGTCTGTAAAATTATCCAGTTTAAAATATTGAAGAAATCTGTTAATAAAGTGGCCGGTTTCACTGCAGTCACCTTGTTTAATCCATAAAAAATGACTCTTTGTTCCGTTCCAAAGTTTTATGCTAAATAGATGCAAAAAGAATTTACAACAACAACAGCAACAACAGAAAAGGGCTGATAATCCTTGAGTAAATCCGTGCAAGCAGAGAGTTGCATACTTGTGCTTTCTAGCACTTTCCTTCATGGCTCTTTCTTATTTTTTTTTTCCCATATTGCACTCCTGCACAGCTTGAAATGTATTCAGTTACACATTATGATACGGGTAGGAAAAAAAAAAAAAACAGCAATGGATTGCATTGTTATGTTGTTGAAACGTTGCTTATACTTTTCTCACCCTGAGAATACAGGGAGTACTGTTCCAACAGGATGTTTTTCCCTTTGTTCCTACATTTGTCATCTTTGCACTCAGCCGTAATCAAAAAAAAAAAAAAGGGTTCAGAAGCAGTAGCAGCTTGCAGCTTGCTGCTGTCTACAGCAAACATGCTACTCCCAGGTCTGAGAACTAGAGCACAAAACTCATTCAACTGCAAAAACCAATGAAAGAAAGGATTATTTTTTTTTTTAACTCACATTGTGACCCTAGGTAGGAGTGGTGGGATGGTTGGAGTGAGAGGAATTGAAGTGATTGCCAGCCAGTCTATGGGATTGTTCAAATAAGAGCAAAGATGCTGTAAAGGGTTTGGAGCACAAGTCTTATGGGAGTGGCTGAGAGAACTGGGATTGTTCACTATGGAGAAGAAGAGGCTCAAGGGAGACCTTATTCTCTACAACTGCCTGAAAGGAGGCTGTGGTAAGGTTAAGGTTGGCCTTTTCTCCCACGTAACAGTGATAGGATGAGAGGCAGTGGCCTTAAGTTATACCAGGGGAGGTTTGGGCTGAATATTAGGAAAAACTTCTCAGAAAGAGTGGTGAGTTATTGGAACAGGCTTCCTGGGGAGGTGATGGACTCACTGTCCTGAAGGCATTTTAGAAATGTGTAGATGCGGTACCTAGTGATGTGGTTTTGTGGTATGGTGGGGATGGATCAACAGTTGGACTTAGATGATAGTTCTTTACTATGAGAGTGGTGAGGTGCTGGAACAGGCTGCCAGAGAGATTGTGGATGGCCTCTCCCTAGAGGTGTTTGAAGCCAGATTGGACGGGGCTCTGGGCAGCCTGGTCTAGTATTAAATGGGGAGGAGGTTTGTGGCAGGAAGGTTGGAGGTTCATGATCCTTGAGGTCCCTTCCAACTCTGTCCATTCTGCAATTCTGTGATTCTATGATTCTGTGATTCTCTGATAGAACCATCATAGAATCAAGTCCACCAAGGTTGGAAAAGGCCTCCAAGACCATCAAGTCCAGCCACCCACCTACTACCAATATTTCTCCACTAAACCTTGTCCCCTAGTACAACCTCTTGTGGCTCTGGGCAGCCTGGTCTGGTGGCTGGTGACCCTGCACATAGCAGGGGGGTTGAAACTCGATGATCATTGTGGTCCTTTTTAACCCAGGCCACTCTATGATTCTGTATCATTCTATGATTCTATGATCTAAATCTGTCTTGAACACCTCAAGGTATGGTGATTCCACCAATAGGCAGCCCATTCCAGTGCCTGACCACTCTTTTGGAGAAGAAATTTTTCCAAACATCCAACCTGAACCTCCACTGGTGCAACTCGGGGCCATTCCCTCTAGTTCTTTTGCTAGTTAAACTGGAAAAGAGGCTGACCCTAACCTCACCACAACTTCCTTTCAGGGAGTTGCAAAGAGCTATAAGGTCTCCTTTGATCTTAGAGTGCTTTTCCAACCATGTGATGGTTCTATGATTCTATGAAGCCTTCTGCTTCATTCAGGTGTTCGCAATCGTTAGGGACTCAACGGTCTGTCCATCTACCAAGGTGCACACCAATGTGGTGGGTGGTAAAATGGCGTTTATTTGATCGCGACAGGAACTTATATAGTCTCACACAACTTCGTCTACGCCCCTCTCCTTCTACGTAAGCGCTTGCGTTACTACTTCCTTATCTGGTTACTACAGGCAACCACTTGTGGGCGGAATCTTTCCGTGACCGCCGCCTACATTCTATGACTGCTGACAGGTGCCTAATATTTGGACTGTACCTGCTGGTTTTGTTCAAACACCTAATTCCTCTTCGTGGCTGGGGATATCGTCAGATTGTGGTATAAAATGAGTATTTCAACTATATGACAAAGCATTCCATCTAGAATGGTTCTGCATCTGTGAGAGCGTTAGCTGTGTTGTCATTTTATGGATTTTTCTTTAAGCAGCAGCCTGTGCAGTTGCTATTGTATCCTCCTCTGCATGAGAAATCATGGGGACATTCAATGAATAAGATCCAGAGTGTAGCCAGCTTTTAATAAATGTGTAGGCTTTTCTGTTGTTGTTGTTGTTTTGGTGGTTTTTTTCTTTCTTTTTCCTTTTTCTTTCTTTTTTTTTTTTCTTTCACCAGAGTACATCTCTTCTTCATCAGCTATTCAGATTTCTTCAGAATTTGTTTTTAGTAGACTACCTTCTCTTTGTATTGGACTAAATGCACCACTGCATTTAGTACTCCACTTTTGTAGGCCCTCTGCAAATAAAACAGCACTGAGCTGGAATCAGACTTGTGTTCACATGAAGTAGGTTCAAGCTTCAGATGGCCCATAGCTCTTTTCTGTGTAACTGTAGCTCTGTCACAGCCTGTCGCAGGACTGCAGCACTGCAGTGTAACATACCTTCGTGCATCCATTCACAGTGCCAAAAAAGCTTTCATAGGTACAGGCATGGGTTGCTGTAAGAGCAGGCAGTTCTTCAGTCTTGAAATACCTCCTTGTGCAAGTGCAGAAACAAAAGGAGAATGTTCCCAAATGGGGACATGCCGCTGCTGGTTGAGGAAGAATCAAGCCTGATCTCTCTTTGCTATTTCCCCAGAACATGCATTGGTGCTGGAGAGCACAGATGGCCAAAGCAAGTTGAGAATATTATTCTCAGTGACGTATCTCTTTAAACTGAAATCAAATAGAATTTTGCTGTTTAGAAAATAACTTTTTTTTTATTTTTTAGATTAACAAGAAGAAAAATATCAATTAAAATACTTTTCTTGATCCAAATGCCAAAAACTTTTTAAAAAAAGAGATTTCAAACAAAGACATAGAAACTCTTGTTTGGAAAAGAAAACAAACTGAAAGTAAACAACACATTATTAATTATATCCACATTTTACTTGAAGAGATTAGCACTTGGAAGCTTTTTAATCATAACCAAGCCTTGAGCTTGGAAAGAGTGCCAAAATGAAGTTTGGGCTGAGAGTAAATATATATTTACATAGGAGAGCTATCTTACAGGATTATTGTAGAAGTTATCACAACTTATTTTATATATCCAGGAAGTTCAAAGCTGATATTCTTCTGAAAAAGGGTCAAACATGGTAAAGGATGTTTGCACAAGTTACAGAAAGAAAGTAGGAACGTGGTTTGAGGTCTAGGAAACCAGCTTTCTTGCATCTTTAAGTAACGCTACCAGCTTTGCTCTGTTTTTTTATTTTTCTTTTCTCTTTTAGCTTTAACTCATTGTTCCTAAAGGACTGTGGTTTTCACAGAATGGAAGAGATTGTACACTTTGTATAAAAAACAGGAAATTAACAGTGGTTATGTAGGCACACATTTGCTACCATATAAAGCCATCAAGACATCAAGACAGGCTGTGGTAAACTCACAAGTAAAGTGCTTGTGCTGCTTCTTAATAATAACATTATGCAGAAACTGAATTCAGAAGGTGTTAACATATTTGAAGGTGATGAAAGCATGTGTGTTGGAGTGGTGTTTACGCTCTTGTTCTTGTATGTGTGGTTCTCAAGGACATGTTAACACGTGTTGGACCAGCTGGTCTGTTAGGTGCCACACTGCTGGAAGGAGGGCGGCTCTCAGGTAACACACAGCTTTCTACACTTGCCTGTTTTTTATTTGACTTAGCTGCCTTTGCTCACAAAGCTTGCTTTGCTTGTGTATGGTCACAAATGTCAGGTGTGTGTGTTGCACTATTGATAATGTCCTTCCATGGGCATCCCAGGCAGCTTCGGGAGCTGCAGTGCTCTCACCAAACTCACAGCTCTCTCTCAGTCACTGAAGCAGTCATGTATGATGTGGGGTGTTGTGGAGTTTATCCTTGTATTGCATTACACCTTCCTGTTCTCACTGGGCCAGCTACTGGGATTTCAGTCCTCATCCCAGTGAGGATGAAGCAGAGCATGATCCTCTTAGGTCAGTGGTATCTCTTCTCTCTCAGGATAGGCAGCAGTTTAGGCCAGGCGTGTGGACCTGTTACACCTATGTTTCATGCAGGACCTTGTTTGGTAGCTAACCACCCAGGAGGGCAAAGTGAGGAGGACGGCATGTGCCTTGCTGCTCCTTCTCAGCAACGTTCAGTCTGGATTTGGGCACTCCCTGTGGGCCTCGTATAGGGTGCTCAGAAATGCTGATGGGCCTGTAGGTGCCTCAGGCACATCTTGCCTCAGGTTGGACTGTAGAGAACTGCAATTTTGAAGACTGTAATTTGTCCATGATCCTCCCTGAGGGTCTGCTGCCTCTTTACAGATCTTTCTGGCCCAAAAAGTCTTTCTCAGCCTCAGCTCTTTGGGTGCACTTGAGCACAGGGTTTGCATACCTTTCCCTTCAGGATGTTGATGAGCAGACAGATAATTGATGAGGCATTCGTTAAGCCCTCAGGCACTGCTGGGTGGTGTTTTGAGGCTCTTCATAAGCAGGCACTTTCATGAGCGCAGCCTGGCCTGTGGGTCTTCCAGTCTTACAGGGCAGCAGCAGACATGGTGGAAGAGCCCATCATCCCTTGGACTGATGCCCTCTATAATGGAGATCACCTTCTTGACAAAATGGAGCTTTTCCATGTACGAGGAAAAAAGATCCTTGCAGAAGCTTCTGTTATTCTCACCACATGTTCAACAACCCAAAGAAGGGACAGTCTGATTCTTGTCTTTCCTAACTGCTTCTTGTGCTCTACACCATGCCTCCACCTTCACATATCTGTATGAACATCTGTATCCTTACCTACCCTTTAGGAATGGATTGCATGTTTTTGTTTTCCAGTACAGCTTGCCAGCCATTTGAACTTTATCCCTTGCTGGAGAATACAATTCAGTTTCTGGGCTCCTGTATGGCTGTGGCCTGATTGCCGGGCTTGTCTCTGCTGAGGTGCTGTTCATTGCAGGCCATTGCCTTCCCTCTTGGCTCTCCTTCTGTCCTCTGACACTGATGGGCCTTGTCTCTTCATCATGTTGGCTTTGCTGAAAATATTGGGTGTTTTCAGTGAAGTGCCTGCATCTTCTCACGTTTGCTTCAGTTGCTTCCACTGTATGTGTATCTCAGGGCACTCAGTTTGGAGATTGCTGGAATTCTGTGACATAGTTTCTGTAGCTTATCAAAAGATTTTGTGATTAGAAATTTTTCTACCTAACAAAACTTTTTTTCTTGGCCGCAACTATATTGAAAGATGTTTATGGAGGGAGAGATCAAATTCACATTTCTGCTACTCGTGTAGCTATCAACTACACTGGAAACATTCATGCTGGTCCTCTTATTTAATTGCTCCCAGCAGTGCACCATGGAGATGAGGAGCTAAGAGGGCTCATTTCTTCAGAGCCTACTCTCCATTCCCAGCTACTGACTCAGCCAATGTACTTGATATCTCTGTAATTTCCTTTCTCATTAAAAAACAGAAACCAAGAACAAAAACAGACACAAACAAACAAATCACAAAACAAAACAGGTCTAGAAAAAGCCAATTCTATATAAGACAGTAAATACTGCCCTTCTTATATTAACTCTGTATATTAACAGAGATAAACTAACTCTGGAACTGTCATAATATGAATTTCTCATTTAAAGTGTCACCTAGTGGCTGGTTGGAAGTTCAGCACTCTGAAATAAGCATTTACTACCATTACATGTTTTAAGCAGACATAAATGCTAAATCCCCATGCTCATGGATAATAATTGATAAAAATGCATTTCATATTCTGTTGATCTTGTTAAAATCCCCTTGTCATGTGTTTAATTTAAGCCCTAAAACTCATACTGAACCACTGCGTGACCAAAGGGTCAGGAACATATTATTTCTACTCTATTATTTCTTTTTCTGATGAGTAGAATGGAAATTAATTGCTAAAAAGTTAATTGCCAGTGCTCCCAGCAGTGAAATTTTCCCTGAACAAAATAATTAAACCTTGTTTATGCTAATAGGTTCCTTGTGCATCTGCGGGGTGGCTTCAGGCAGAATCCTTGTTACAAAAAGATGATTGTGCATCTGAGGATGCGGTCAGTTCAGAGCTACTGGAAAATGTGTCTTACATAACACATAAGAAAAATATTAGCAGTTTCAGGATCGCTGTCATCTATAGTTCTCAAAGGATATTGCAAAGGATGTTAATTAATATAACGTACTTGTAGTGTGAGCCTGGAAATTTACAATGAAATTCTCCATTAACATGAAATCGTGTAGTTTATAAGCTGCAGATGTTACATGAATGAAAAAAAAATCTATATTTTTACCTGGAGAAACCCATTCTGATATATATTTTGGTTTTATTTCTTGCTTCATTTTTCTGGGTGGTCATTTTTAACTTTTTTTCCAAAGAGCTAAGCATTTGTACATTAGGAAGACATGCAGAAACTGCACGGGCTTAGCATCTCTGAAATTGAGGCTAGATATGTTGCCTTGGTCACTCAAAATGGACAACTCTATTTGAAAATTCAATTGTGTTTTGCCCAGGATAACTTGGTGATCTGAGGATCCCAGGCTGGAAGAGCTCAATCTGCTGATTGTCATGCTTTACTCATCAAGTCATGAACTTCATCAGTTGTGATAAGTGACACTGTAGAGTAATTAGGTGTGTGCTTGGTTTCCTTTCTGCTGCTGACACGCACTGCTGTAATACCTAGCACTTGCTGGTGAAGATGTTTAAGCAAGGATATATCAGAGGCTAAGAATGAATCATGTTATAGGAAAGCTAATACAAAATCTGGTTATTACTCTTCTCTAGCTCTAGACCACTATACACAGGTCTTTCAGTTTTGTTTTTGTTTTTGTTTTTGCTAGAGAAAGACTGCCTTCAGCACATTATGCAACCTGTACTTCAGCTGCCTATTTCATCTTCAGCCAAGGTGGTGATGAAGCAAACTTTAGAAAAGTCTTTACTTCAGACCCCTGATCTGTACAAGGGGAGGAATACAGTGTCCTGGTACAGCTAAGATTGAGGTCTTCCCACGCTAATAACATTTCCCTGAAGCTTGCAATGCAAAGATACAGCTGCCCAATGGATCCTCTCTTGGTTAAAAAACTGCATTAAAAAACATAAGCTCTGAGCTACGGGTGTCAGGCAGATGAGTTGGGAGAAGCAAAGAGGAGACTCAGCCCTGCAAAGCTATGCAGTGGAGAGGGACAGACACTGCAGCAGCTAAAAAGTACCTCTCAGCAGAGCTGCAAAATGCGTGTGCTTCATATTGCAAGATGGCTTAAAGAAATCTGTTAATCAATGCCACTATATAGTATGACAGTGTTGCAAGAGAAGATAAGTCTGTCAATAGGCTTAACAGCCTTGATTCTGTCCCTTTAAATGCTATTGTTAGTAAATACCTTAATGAAGGGAACTCCCATCAGAAAAAAAAAAAAAAAAAAAAAAAAAAAAAAAAA
>NW_024884253.1:12265465-12483816 GCF_019232065.1 Centrocercus urophasianus
AAAAAAAAAAAAAAAAAAAAAAAAAAAAAAAAAAAAGCAAACCACACTGGTCAATAATCTGCCTTGGTAAACAATACTTAAACAACTGATTTGAACCATAATTCTCAGCTTTACCGTCTGCTGTGTCAATAGAAGCGCTTCTCCAAACGCTTTAGCTTTCTGCTGCTGGGGAAGAAAATGGGAAAATGTGGGGCAGAAGGAACGTGCCACTTCCCTTCCTTTCCGAAAGGCTGTGGTTTCCAGCCCTCCGAATAAAACCGTGTGCGTTGCCATCGCTCTGCGCCTTGCACCGCGCGGGAGCTGAATAGCACCCCTGCGCTGGCGTGGGGACACTGCGACCCGGCTGGCAGCGCAGAGCGAGAGCGGTGCCCAGGTCGCTGCCCCACGCTTTGTGGCACTGGAGGGTGGCGTGGGGATATTTCCATTTCGCAGCCTGGGCGAGCTTCCCCCCCTTTCTTCTTCTTCTTCTCTGAGCCAGATGGAGACGCATTTGGTTTCTCTTTTAGCCATGTTACTTTTGCGAGGAGAATAATATGAGCAGGAAAAGCTATTGGCCGCAGTGAGAGAAGAAAGCCCTGCTTTGCCAGAGGAAACCACATAAAAGCGTGCGTGTGTGTGTTTGGGGGGAGGGCGCAGCGAGGGATGATGCCTGGAGCTTCTTGCACTCGGAGCTGCGATTTGTGAGTGAAACATGATGAAATCACCCCCTGGACAAATCACACGAGCCTGTCAACCTCACCAGGTGGGATTACTTGTAGCTAATAGCCCGAACTCCCAGAGCAAACAGAGCTCTGCTCTCACTATAAAGCAAAAGGGACGGTACCGTACGGGCTTTTCAAGAATCCTCTAGTATGGCTAAGAAGGGCTGCTTCCACTTCCACCAGGTAGGGAAGGAAAAGAGCATGTTTGCTTTTAAAGGAGGAGTAACCCGTCTCTCCTGAATAAGGTCCTACAAAAAGGAGCGTTTCAGCTTCAGAAAGAGATGTTTTATTCATAAACCCCTTCTGGTTTGTGCGACTCTAAAAGGGTGACTCTGTCAGCTGCTGTGCCAGTGATGGGAACTGCAGCGCTGGGAAGCTCGAATGTACAGGGACCATCTCTGCCCCTTTAATCCTAATGCTCTTGGCTTGGAAGTCTGGGGATTTGCACCGTCTGATCACTCTGCTGTTTTGCTTTTGCAGGTTATATCTTTATTTGCTTTTGCCTTTGGAGTAAATGTCTGCATGGGATTTACAACGAATCGCTTTAGGAGATCTGAAGAATGGGATGAGGGCCCAATCTCAGGTACAGTAACGGGCGTAAATTGTGGATCGCAATGTCCTTGTGTTGTGTGCAGTGGTTAGAAGCCATTCCTACTCTGAAACAGTAGTTTGCTTGTTCCTTTTACCTCTAGAATATAATGAAGAAATAACTCACTGAGCCTGAGTCAGTTGACCTTTGGGACTCACCTATAGGTCTCCTATTTACTTAAACTTTTGCTCTGTGTGCATGCGACTATGGAAAATCTAGCCTATTTTAGGATTGAGCACCATCAGTCTTGCAGAGATCGGTTTCCTTAGCTGCTTCATCTCTCCCATGCTGTTTTGTGCTCTGTACAGTTTCCCCTTTAGATCTAAAAGAAACAGCCCTATCAGTTTAACAGTGCCAGTTTACTTTTGGTAACTACTGAAGCAATTTCTCTAATTTTGAGTAACACTTTCAAGAATGTGCTGCTGAGGAAACCTTTGGGGATTTCTGTGGCGTCTGAGGTCATGATAGCTTGTGAACAGTAGAAGGCAGACATCTGACAGTGGTGAGGCTGAGCAGGTGCTAGTGTCCTGCACCCAGCAGATGTGCTGTCTAGGGGAGGAGAGCAAGAATGTGCCATAGAAGGGACTGTTTGTGTTTGGAAGCACTACAGGGTTTTGTGAGCTCAGGCATCGTTTGAGTGGAAATAACATATACAATGGAAAACTGGTGTTTTTCTTAACAAAACCTAAAATAGATGTAGAGTTGAGTTGTGTATCTGTTCCTTCTTTTGGGAGGAGAAAGGGAACCTGTGGTTCTTAGGGCTGGCTAATATAACTGAAGTGAAAGGGTTTCATTTCCAGTACTCATCTGTAATGATAGCCTGTGAATTTTCATTGTAAATTTGTTTATGGTGGCCTGAGTTTGTTGTGTTCCTGGTGAAGAATATTGTGATCTCCTTTCCCCTTCTATCACAGAAATCAGTCACATCCAGGCTGCTGATCACTGAGCAACGGTATTTTAGGTAACTAGAAAGATAGTGGCAGTTACTTTTGGTATTTATATCGCAGTTAAACAAATTTGCTCATAAATCAAATTTCTTTCTAATTTAATCTCTAGTTTGTAGAGCATTTGGGTAATGTGTGTAACAGTGATGCGAAGGATTTACATTTTATACTTGCAACACCTGACTGCTTTGCTTTCACTGGTGGCTGTCTAGGTTTCAGGCAGAGATGCCTTGCCTTGAAGTCCCAAAGGTTTGATACTGGGAATCAACTGCAGCTCATCAGCGCCAACTCTGCTGAGCACACCAGCACCATTCAGCGCTGCCAGGGCTAGGAACAGCAGCTGTGTGCTGTTTCCAGTAGCAGGAAGGTTAGCTCAGTATCCCAGGAGAACAGCAAGCGATACAGGATATCTCCCAAAAAGGCTTAATATAAAAATAACCCAAGTAAGGGTTATTTTGGGGCAGTCTGTTTAGGATTTCACATATGGTTGGGATTGGACCTGAACCTGGCGTTGACATCGTCTAGTCTAAGTGTCAACAATGGAAGACAAAAGGTAACGGAGGGTTTTGTCCCTTGTGTGTTTGGGCAGCCTCGTTACTTTTATTGCAGTAAAAACTGGAAGGTGATAACAAAGACAAAATTATTGCCACATGAGTCTGGAAGAGAAAGTAAACTCTTATGATGGAGAGGTGCATTTTTAACAAAATAAAAACACTATGATCAAGTAAGCTATTTAGATTCTTGCAGTTGTATGACTTCCAGTTGTACTTCATCAGAAGCCCAGCGTTAGGAAATGTTCAGAATGAAAGGTTGCCATAAATTCTTTTTCAACTCTAGTCTGCCTTGGCTTATTCATTTCCAAATTTGTTGGTGTTCAGAATTAATTGTTTTGTATTGACTCTCTTTACCAACCATTGCCACATATTACCAAGTTTTAAATTCTCTAGGAGTATGCCATGATTGTAGGCAAACTTCAGTTCTCATCTAGTGTAGAACTCCTCTGTAAGTCAAATCCAACACCTGTTTTTTTTTTTCCATAGCCCATTATATATAGTACACGCATGCCATAAAAGTACCATAGTGCCTATAAAAGTTTTCTTGGTCTCATTTTATAGTGTATACATAGTGTATAGATCTCTCTCTAATATATATAAAAGACAATCATTAGATGGGTTTTTTTGAGCTTAGTTGGTCAAAAAAGAATGCTTGAAAGGGATATGGAAAGCTCTATCTATTAGAAAAGAAGAGCAGGATCTTCATGTGTGAGGTTCCTTTGCCTGTTGCATGGAGGCAAATGTCAGTGTAGAATTTGCAGACAGATGCAGGAATTTTAAAAGAAAATCTGAAACTGCATAAGTTTGTTCTGTACAAGGGCTTCTGTCAGTATGAAAATGCTAACCATGAATGGGGCTCCTGATGATATATTTTCAAACTATTCTGCATGCACCGGTAGTTGTGCCATGGCATTGTGCACGACCTGAAAATCATGGTCTGGCTGCAAAGTTGAGGTCAGGCATGGTAAACAAAGGAATGATCTTAATGTATAATATATAACGTATACAGAGATCAGGGAGTTAAGCCACATCTACTTTTGTATTGCTACATGGAAAGTGTTTTACATTGACTCATGCTTTGTATTTGCTATGGAATTTGGGAAAATTTGGCACACCACTAATAGAGAGGATGCCAAAAGATCTGGAAAAAATGACAAATGAGGTAGCTAGGCTAAGCCATCCTCATGTGAAATGGAAACCCTAATTACAGTCGCAGAAGATGGAGCTAGAAGGAAGCTTGACCAGCTCTGTAGACATTATCCCAAGACATGGGCAGTTATTCCTGAAGCGCTGCTGACAGATCTTGGTCTAACCTGTTCTTCAAATCTCCGAGATCTGAGATTGCACAGCTTCTGTTAACAATTTGTTGCAGTGGTTTCCGGATAAGTGAGCTGCCCTTTACAATAGCTAGGCATTCCTTTAGATAGAATTGATGCTGTTACTTCTATAATCGGCAGTCAGGTTTACACCTTCTTCTTCCTAAATCTATGTTAGTGTGTGTCTCTTTGCTTTCTGAAATGGTGTCCTTCTCGTTCCTTTGAAATGAAGAGAGCAAGGCCAGTGCAAGTACAGTAGAGTGGTGGTTTTGGTGGAAGGGGAAAGGGCGATGGATGTCATCTACCTGCACTTCTGCGAAGCCTTTGACACGGTCCCTCACCACATCCTTCTCTGTAACTTGGAGAGGTGTAGATTTGAAGGATGGACTGTTTGATAGATTAGGAATTGGTTAGCTGGACACAGCCAAAGGATTGTGATTAATGGTTCTGTGTCAGGGTGGAGACTGGTCACAAACAGTGTCCCTCAGGGGTTGGTCTTGGGACTGGTGCTCTTCAACATCTTCATCAACAACAAACAATGGAATCAAGTGCATCATCAGCAAGTTTGAGGATGACACCAAGCTGAGCAGTGCAGTTAATACATTGGAAGGAAAGGAAGCCATCCAGAGGGACCTGGACCTGCTGGAGAAGTGGGCCCATGAGAACCTCATGAGGTTCAACGCGTCCAAGCGCAGGGTGCTGCACTTGGGTCGGGGCAATCCCAGGTATTTATGCAAACTGGAGAAGATCTGCTTGAGATCAGCCCTGCGGAGAAGAACTTAGGGTCCTGGTGGACAGGAAGCTGGACACGAGCCAGCAGTGTGAGCTTGCAGCCCTGAAGGCCAACTGTGTTCTGGGCTGCATTAAAAAAGGGGTGGCCAGCAGGGAGAGGGAGGTGATCGTCCCCCTCTACTCAGCTCTTGTGAGGCCCTATCTGGAGTACTGCAACCAGGCACTGGTTACACACTGGAACAGGTTGCCCAAGAGGTTGTGGATGCCCCATCCCTGGAGATATTCAAGGCCAGGCTGGATGTGGCTCTGGGCAGCCTGATCTGGTGGTTGGCAACCCTGCACACAGCAAGGGGTTGAAACTAAATGATCTTCGTGGTCCTTTTCAATCCAGGCCATTCTATGATTCTGTGATACTATATAGTCTGTCGTTGTATGTAATACCTTTGAGTCCAGATTTGCAGTTTATTCAATCTGTGATTATATGAGTATGTTACCTGTCTTCCAAAAGGAATGTAACAGGAGAGGTTAAATAACAGAACCATTCTTTAGTAACATATATTCAGGAGCATTTAGCACAAAGCAGCTGTCATTAATAGGGACTAATACTTCATATCTCTGAAAATCCGAGTGTTTACATGCTTTGAAACAATTCTCACGTGATTAATTTCTGGCAGAGACTTGTGGCCTTTTTGTGTGACCGAAGAAAACACTGGTCTGTGTATTGCCAGCACAGATAAACCACTTTTAGCTCCAAGGAGGTCCAGGTGACCAAAATATTGAGTGGAAGTTAATTATTCTTCTGGGTCCCTTCCAACTCAGGATATTCTATGATTTATTTTTTTTTTACCTTTACCAGCCTGCAGATGAATGTGCCTTCCCACTATCGTGATCCATGATGACAGCCGTTGTCATCCCACCCTCCCACTGTAACCTTGCTGAAGGATTGATCTGCTGCCCAGTTTGTTCCTTGAAGTGATTAATGCTGGTGTCCAACCTGCGTTGTTACCAGTGCCACAAGAAAAATAGTGGATCAGTAGTGCTGGTGATGGCAGCCGATGGGACATATATCACAGAATCACAGAATCACCCGGGTTGGAAGGGACCTCAAGGATCATGTAGTTCCAACCCCCCTGCCTAGCAGGGCCACCAAACACACACATTTAGATCAGGTTGCCCAGGACCCCGTCCAACCTGGCCTTGAACACGTCCAAGGACGGGGCATCCAC
The DNA here is from genome assembly GCF_019232065.1 of Centrocercus urophasianus. NCBI lineage: Eukaryota > Metazoa > Chordata > Aves > Galliformes > Phasianidae > Centrocercus > Centrocercus urophasianus. The sequence goes on from NW_024884253.1 coordinate 12,271,528, forward strand.
AACCTCCCTGGGCAGCCCGTTCCAGGGCCTAACCACTCTCCTTGTAAAGATATCACCTCTAACCTTCCTCTCCATCTTCTTTTCTATCCATCCTCTTTTCTATCTTCTAATGCTAAAAGTGTTGGAATAATGCCATTGTGTTTGGAAATAGTTTTTTTTTTCCTCAGTTTTTGTGGAGACTAAACTTTCAACCATGTAGAAGAGTAGGGAAAAAATACATGAAAGATCAGAACAGCTCTTTTCCAAAAGTGCCATTGCATCAGTTCTCTTAAAATCATACTGCTAACTATGCTGAGCTTTGCCGAAGTCGAAGCCAAAACATAGTCTGAAAGAAAAATACTTAATTTAATTGGTTCCTCAAAGTACCAGTGAAATTGTGAAATATTCCTTGGAACACTTCTGTTTTTAAGGAATAACATGAATGTGTCTCAGTTTATTTTATAAAATAGCATTACCCCAATAGAGCAGCACACAACTGTCCTGCTTTATACTATGCTTTATAATGTGCTGCTACATAGGAATCTTTGGTAGGAAAAATGTGTGAGATAATAAGTTTTGAGAAAATAGCTGGGAAGCACACATCAGCTCTGACAATAAGGGCCACAGCTAGTAGATTATTCAAGTCTAATGCATTATTCATGGTTTCAGACTATCCATCTTCCATTTAGTTTTACACATCAAATACATTGACTTCTTATATATTTCAGTCTTTTGTTTAGATATTATAATTTAACGCTCTGCAGAAGCCCATCAAAAAGCCTTGCTTTACTTGCTTCTCCATTAATTTATAGAGCATCTTATGGTTTTCACCCATGCTTGACATTGATTTGGCACCTTCTAGTATAGCAGACCAAGTCCTGCTGACTGCGTGTAGATTAATTGCAGTTCTTTCCTATGTGAACTGCCCAGCCAACCATGAAAATGTCACTTGGTTTTTGAAAACAAAGGCCTGCTTCTAAGGAATAGCTGCAGCTCCTGGAATTGGGCCTTGCAGATATTAATACATTTCTGCTAACGATCTCTTGATTGTTATAGGTAAAGCCAGGTCCATTTCTATACGGAATGTTATCACAGCATGCTGCTTCCTCTTTTTTTCCCCCCCAAAAAGCTGCCTTCTTGCAATTTCTAAAAATTTTTAAATTATTTTTTTGTTCTGCAAGCAACCCTTCTCCTTTCCCTGCTCCCTTCCCTTCCTTCAGCAGGCAGCCGAGGTTTCACTCATCCAAGTGGCTTGGGGCTGAGTCACCTGTCCCACTGCTACTGGCCTGACAGATGTTGCCCTGTTTTTTGTTCCACACAGTCCTGTCAGATTCCCCCTGGATCAGTACCTCTGGCTCCTGCAAAAACAGATGCTTTGAACTTCAAGAGGCAGAGCCTCCTGGCTGCCGCTGTGACAACCTGTGCAAGAGCTACAACAGCTGCTGCTTCGACTTTGATGAGCTGTGCTTAAAGACAGGTAGGATGGGTCTCCTGCCCCGCGTTGGTGGGGGCTGATGATGCCTGGCTTATGTGAATAGTTGGGACTGGCCGCTATAATCCAGCACTCCCTGCCATAATCCGGGTCTTCTTCTGCTCCTCTTGCTGACTGGGCTTGTCTTGATCCAAAATGCAGCCCACGTATCCTTGCTGGGAGTGGTAGGGATATGCATCTATTGCTGCTGAGCTTCTGCCATAGTTTCTGCAGAAAAAGGCAGGGTACTGCTTGTACTATCTGAAAAGGAGATATTTGGATACTCATTCACAAACAATAATTGGTATTCAGGCGCCAGTTGTCCTTCCAGATTACAGTGTAGAGATAGTAAAGATGGGAGGTTGGTCTCTCAGTGTCAACCATCCTTTTTTCTCCAAAGTGATAACTTAATAACTGAGCAGTTCATGCTTGCTTTTGGATTGTTCATTGCATTTATTTGTGAAAGTACCTTGGAAGCTGGGAGTGCTAAAGCAGTGCAGGTCTGTTCAGAGGTGACAGGCTGGATTTGTTACCATTGCTCCAGACTCTAATTTCCAGATGTCAGGACAAATACAGCACACCGGTAAAGGCGTTTACCTTCTATTCATTAGACCCCAGGGAATGGAAATACAGCTCTACATTCACTTTCTTTTTTCAGGACTCACAGGAGAAGGGAACTTCAAAGAGTGTTATGAGTGATGTTTTGTTTCTTAACATAGTGCGTCTGAATTATTAGTTGTACTCATCTCTTTGAGTGTTGGCTTAGTGGTCAGAGTTGACACAGGTGCCTTTCTACTTTTGCCATTAAATGTTTCCTTGCTTTATCAAGGAATTACACTTACAAAGCAAATAAGAGAAGTCTAATGACTAAAATTATCACTGCTCATGGATGGGAGATGTTTGAGAGTACTTCCTCAATTCTGTTTATTATGTTATCATTTCAGTAGCTTGGTACCAAAAAATTGTAAGCTAATCCATGAAAAAATCATTTGTTTCCAGGCCAAGAAATTCCAAATTTAAAGCTAAGACTGTTTTGTCCCAGTGAAAATGACTGAAGAATATGAGGATCTGAAAACTTTCGGTGCATTGTACGATGTTTTCTACAAAAGAACAGGCTTTCAGTTCCTCAGCCTCTGGTCCACAGGGTACATTATCCACTTAAATGTGGGGATACCTCTGTAGCTCTTAGAATTGTTGTGTACATTTTCTTATAATCTCATAGGTATTTATTAAGACAATTATCACTTGCACAGTCTGTAAATATTAAATATTTATTCAAAAAAAGTCCCAAGTCAAGGAGAAATGGGGAGTAAGAGAAATTGCTTTTTTTTTTTTTTTTTTTTTTTTAACTAGTTGCATGTTGTCAAAAGCAATCTTTTAAGTTTCCTGTTCCTTTGGCCAGAGCATACGGGAAACCATACAGTTACATCCTCTGGCCCTATTCTAAAATGTAGCACTGTGCTGCCCTAATTTAGACAGGCCTTTAATCCTAGCGTCATTTGCAAGATAAGAAGACTGTACGTTTCTTCAAGTTCTTCTAACTTTGCAGTTGGTTTGAATCTCATCCACTGAGTACTGAAAGTTCCTTCTGTCCGTGAGGAGCTGATGGGAGCATAATATCAATTTCTACCCACGTAATCTCTTCCCAACTTTCTCTTTTATTTCCCATTGGTTGATCTGGGGTCTTGAATATTTGGGCAAAGAAGGATGAATTGTACAAAAAACACCAACATTTCTAGTTTGCACTCCAGACAAATCCATTTATCTTTCAATAGCCTTTCTTTTCTTCTCCCCTCCATGTATTTTCTGGCATTCTAGTTGTACAAAACCTGGACTACAACTCTTTGTAGCTGAAGCACTTCTGTGAATGCAGGAGTCCTGTATTTGCAGGACACAAGGTTCCCTTTTATTTCTGCTTGACATACTTGAAATCACAAAACTGGGACTATAGGTTTAAGACTCTATAAAGTTGGATGTAGTCATTATGGCTTGAGTGAGTGCTTTTCGTTTTGATTATGATCTCTCATTCTTGCTTACTTGTGAATATTTTAGCTCGAGGCTGGGAATGTACCAAAGACCGCTGTGGAGAAACCAGGAATGATGACAATGCTTGTCACTGCTCTGAAGACTGCTTAAGTAGAGGAGACTGTTGCACTAATTACCAAGTCGTTTGCAAAGGTATGTCTTTGGTCTTCCTGCCTCTTATCTTTTGAATCTGATAATAGGCAACCCTGTTGGTAAAGTTTTTTTCTAGAGAAGGAACCCTCTTTGTTTTGTTCTGAATTTTGGGAATAGGGAGGAAGAAAGGGTGAGTTTTGGACTTCTAGTGGAGGTGAACGCAACTAATTTCTTGACAGTAGAAACCCTGTAAAGGTACTGAAAGCAAAGAATTTAAAACAAAATAGAAAGGTATTCAGGTGCATTTGACTGCATCACAAGGAAAGCTGGGAGATCTGATGGTTTCAGAAGGAACTGAACATTCCTAGATAGGTTATCTCTGTCTCAGAAACCTCTCCCATCCCTACTACAAAAGCATCTGTTCAAACTACTTGCATCAAGTAGGCTTTGTTTCTTGCAGGACAGTGTTTGTGAGAATATAAGAGCTTTAATTTATGGATGGAGTAGCATGGGCTCTAGGTGACAAGATGGGAATGACCATATCACCTTCTAGACACATGATGTCTGCAATACAGCCTGAACTGGCTGATGGGGGGACAGGCTGTGAAGGCTTAATTACCACCCTATACCTAGATGGTTTGGAGCATGTCCTGCCTTGACAACATGTCTCCCATTCTGTGGAGGTCTTCTGATCCTTGGAAATCAGCCTCAGAAACTCTTACTATTGTATTTCACCTAGTTCTAAATTCTTCATTTGTTTAATGGCGAAGAATTTAAGCTTTGATTTCCTTCCCGCCCCCTTGCACCCTTTTCGCCAACTGCACAGTTTCCAAATGCTGAAAGTGGGATTTTCTTTACTTGAATTTCGCTGTTGGGAATTCGGGTGAAATATACACCTTCCAACAAGTCTCCATAGATTATTTTCTTCCTCTTCCCAATGAGACCCAAGGCTTAGTCTACTTTAAATACTGATGATGCAGTTCTCAGTTCCTGACGTTTTTTTGAGCTCCCACTTACAAGGGTCAAGACAGAGGAATTTACATCTGCTGTTCAATGTACATAATCTTTTTTTAATTGCCTGACAACAAATCTCAGTGTCCCTGATATTCTGATAGGAATAAGCCCTATCTGAGATCTGTGTTTCCTCTTTATCCACGCTTTTGCTTACCTGAGGATAGTGTTTATTTTTATTTTCCCTTGGAAATCATCCCTCTACATCCCATTGTGGTCAATTGGAATTGCTGCAGGACGCATTTCTTGCCGATATTTTCTATGGTGCTTTTCCTTTTGTTGTTTTTATTGAGCTATGGTTCCCTTAATAGTGCTAGGTTGGGGAAGTAAGCCTCATTAGCTAGTAATTTGTTTTTCAATTGACCTGCGAAAGTGCAAGTCATGAGCCAATCTATAGTCAGCATTCAATAGTAAAAGCCTTAACAAAATAGTTGATTATGTAAAGTAATAAGCTAGCTCTGAAAGACTATTAATACTTTTTTTTCAGCTGCTCCTGAGTCTTCACCTGATCCATGAGCTGATCAGCTCCTTCAACCTGTTGAAAGCTACTTAGAGTTGTTTTTCCTCCCTAGAAAGAGTTTTTATTTTATTATTTTGTTGTTAGCCAGCAGAAGCAGGTCATGGAGACGTCAGACCAGTCGGGATGGAGGGTATGAATTGGCAACCAGAAGGAGTGCTGTACTTTTTTGACAAACTGAAAGTAATAGAAATTTTTTTTTAAATGACTGGTGTTGCTAAAGCTTTACTACCATTTTTTCATCTAGGAAGTTTTAGCTTTAGTTTTAAGAGCTGCTCCTAGAAGTGACAGTTTGGATATTCTTGTTGAATAGAATGTAGCCAGAACATTTGTTCAGCTTTGTGGAAGGGACATTGTCCCTTCATTGATCATTGTCTGCAAAAGTATAATGAGACAGTCTGTTAACAGATTTAGACTTCATTTTTTTGAATTTTTCTTTGAAATCTGATGCTGTGTTCACAGATTTTTTTTTTTTTTTTTTTTTTTTTCTTAAACTCTGATTTGAATTTCTGGTAGGAGAAACCCACTGGGTGGATGATGACTGTGAAGAGATAAAAACTCCTGAATGTCCAGCAGGGTAAGTGGTTTGCTTGTTACCCTAAAGCCAAGAACAAGGACAGTGGTCCAGCACTCTGAGCATCATCTTTCTGCCTTATCTTTGTAAAGCCTTTGCTGAATAGTTGAGTTGCTTACTTCCCTGTCCTTCAGGGTTTGTACAATTGGGTTGTTAATGTGAGCAATGATGGGGGCTTGAACTCTTGTCCTCGGATCACCTTTGATGGATTTGCCTGTTTTACTTATCTGAGCAGGAAAGATAATTAAGCACCCTTTGAGACCTTGGGAATCTTTTTCTAATTTCTCTGAAATTTAGGCTGGCTGAGGCCTTTTTTTTTTCTTTTTTTTCTTTTAATGTTATCTTACTAAGTGAAGGGATTTCAAAACTGCAATGGGTAATAGGCTTGACTTTAAAAAAAAAAAAAAAAAAAGCAGAAGAAGGGCATTGAAAATGTAAGAGCATCTGAAACCAGTTATCTTACTAATATGCTTAAAGGCAAACATCTGCTTAGGTGCTGCACTGGGCTGCAGCTCAGTCTGGAGAAGAATTTGGAGGAAATAGGAGCTCCTGTTCTCCTAGTAACAATGATATCTTACCCCTGCAGTGAGTGACCATCATTAAGCACTCAGGCATGTCCATCCAGGACACATCTATGCCTGCTTGGATTCAAATCCAAGTAGAAGTAGTAAACAAAATATAATAAAATGACATGAAATACCATCGTCTTTAGTATGTGAGAATGGGCTGTGCCTCTTAGAGCTTGCACAAGATGCCACATGGACTTTTTGTGAAGACAGAAGACCAGCTGTCCTGAAACATGTGGTTTTTAACTACAGGCTGTGTGCTAGGCTGGGTACTTCTGCACACAACTTTTTAATTTTTTTTTTTTTTTTTTTTGCCTCTACTCCATCTCTTTCTGTAAGCATTTGCCCTTTTGGGCTGTGTACTTCTGGCTGCCTAGGGAAGATTTCTTTTATGTTGGAATATAGTCATTCAGCTGACTGTTACCACAGTCTGAACGTTACTAAGAATGAAGATTATCAGTTTATACTGATCTGTTGAGTAAGCAAGTAAGCCAAATAAATTAATTAATAAAAAAAACACATAGCGCATGTAGTAACCGTACTTTACATTCTCTGGAGCCTCAGTTAGCAAGTGAAAATTAAAAAAAAAAAAAAAAAAACAAAAACAAAAAACAAAACAAACAAACAAAAAAAAAACAACAAAAAAACCAAACATAAAATCATTTTGAAATGCTGACTTATACTCCTGCTGCTTCTGCTTTTTAGCTTTGTTCGTCCTCCTTTGATCATCTTCTCTGTTGATGGTTTCCGTGCATCATATATGAAGAAAGGGAACAAGGTCATGCCCAATATTGAAAAACTGAGTGAGTACATCTGTTTTCTTACAATAAACGAAAGACAGTCTCATGCAGTCTGGTTGTTTTCATTGTGTATTGAGTAACAAAAGTCAGCATGGGTCTGGCGTGTAGAAGGGCTCTGCCAAATGCAGGGCTTTTCTGACTCAAAACTCTAATAAAGATTACATTTATTTTCCATAAAAGCAAATTGCATTAGTCCCCTTAGGTTTAGATGGTATCATCTGGTGGCTTGAAGGACCCTGGCTAAAGCAGCTTACAGCAAAGAATGAGAAGAGAGCTGCTTTAGGGAATGCAACCCAGAATTGGTGGGGTTAATTTGGTTTGCCAGCAAATAAATGAATCTTCAGTATGTGATATGTATCATAACATTGTATAGCCTAGTTGAGGTGTGCCTGGAAAATTTTGCACTTGAATCACACATGTGGAAGACGTGGGTCCTGGATTTGCAGTGTACTGAACACACTGTATGTTTGAGCTTTTTAGTGTAGTATGGTAGCTTAAGATATGTGAGATATTGAGATATGTGCTCATATCCTTAAATGTGTTTTTTTTTACTGTCTATTTACTGTCCCTTGCATTTGTGTAGCCAACTGGGGAGCTGTGGCCAAAGCCTATTGTGAAACTCCTGCTTCAGTGTATTTGTCATTTAAAATTAGTCCGTGATTTCTCATGTTCCTTTACTTAACAGCAAGACACTTCCAGTGAGTATGAACACTGAAAGCGGGGTAACTGGGAAGGGAGTCCATGGAAATGTAGCTAGTTTAGTAGTACTAGCTTCTCTGTTTCAGCTGTTTACTGTGAAGTGCAAAGTAGCATGTGTGGATTTAGCACTGCAGGAAGTCTTGCCAGTGGTCATCAGAGGGTGATCATTTAAGTTGGTTAAAGTTTAACCGCTTTCTGCAGCATTTTCAGTGAAAGCAGTTGACTTTTTTTTTTTTTTTTTTTTTTTTTTTTTTTTTTTTGTCTCAGAGCTTCACTTTTGTAACGTTTGCATTCCCTGCTGATTTTTCAGGATCATGTGGAACGCATTCTCCTTACATGAGGCCGGTCTACCCTACAAAAACCTTCCCCAACTTGTACACTCTCGCTACTGTAAGTCCTTGGGAACGATTTTTTGGTGATAAAATGTTGCACTTCACTAGAAATGTGGGTTGTGGGAAGCAATATATATATTTTTTTAATAGAACTCCTTCACAGTCAATCCTTCTCTCCCTTATGTTAAGTAGTTTTTTTCAGTATTTTGAAGTTTTGAGATAAAGCATTTCTCTCTAATACGCACGTTACTGTTTTCCTGCATTTTCCTATGCCTGTTTTTGCAGTTATTTGTACTGCTGTATAATTACAGGTCATGGTTTTTCTGGGGGGAAAAAAAACAACAGCCCAGAATACAACCAGCAGTTGTTCCTTCATTGGAGGAGCTGAAGTCAGTAGGGCTGACTTAGCAACCCACTTAAAATTTACAGCTGCTGAGTGTGTCTGGATGCTGCTTGGGTTCTACAGTAAATGAACCATTACTTCTGTGCCCTGGTGGCACAGCTGGTGGCCAGGCTGTCCCCAAGTCTGAGATGCAAACGCTGCCATGTGTCAGTGCTCCTGAAGCAGAAGCCACTTTTTCCCCCCCCCCTTTTTCTTCCTTTGCACAAATATTAAGATTAAAGAAGGGATGGACAAACAAGTAGCTGAGTATGGGAGAAGGCAGGAGAGAAAGGGAGATCAGAAACCTCTTAAATCACGTTTACTTCTGGAGAAGTGGAGGTATAAAGCCTCTGGGTTTATATCACTGTTTGGGTGTCTTGCTTTCATTTCATCTTAGAAATAGCTCTAACAGAGGCACTAGTAAATATAAACTATTATAAAATGAGCATGCAGATTCTAACTCTTGCTACTGGAAAATGAATTACCATTTCCAGAAAGGGAATTCATAAAGAGGAACTCAAAGTTCAAATAAATCTTCTTTTTTTTTTTTTTTTTTTTTTTTTTTTTTTTTTTGGGCATAAAAAAATTTATAAAAAGAGTAAAAAAAAAGGAAAAAAAATTTAAAAAAAAAATTTTTTTTTTTTTTTTTTTTTTTTTGCTTATTTTTGATGGCCTCAAACTAACTTCTAACCAGTGAGAAAATACTTCAAAATATCCAGCAGCAGAAGTTTTTGTGCTTTTTTTTTTTTTCCTTTAAGCACAATTCAGTCATTTCCTGCTGTTTTCACTACTACAGCCAATTTTAAATGTTCTTATGTTGAAGTTAAAACCTTTTCTGCTGTTACAAAGACACCCATTTTAAAATAATTCAGTGGTATTTGCAGATAGCTATGGGGACTGCATTTATGTGCATTAGGGTTTTACTAATTAATCTACTTCTGCACAAAGGGACTCTATCCTGAATCACATGGAATCGTTGGCAATTCAATGTATGACCCAGTGTTTGATGCCAGCTTCAGTCTTCGAGGGCGAGAGAAATTCAATCACAGATGGTGGGGAGGTCAACCAGTAAGTTTTAGTTTCCCTCCTTCTCTCTCCCTCCTCCTTCCCCTCCCCCTGTGCTGTGGAACATAGCCAATAATAATAATTAAAAAAATACATCTGTGAACAATTTGTACCTGATCTCCCCATGGCTGGCCTTGTGTCTATCAGTGCAATGTAACGTTTTGAGTTGGCTTTTGCTTTTCAGAATAATAAAGCCATTGATTATGGAAAGGTGCTTGTGTTGATAAGTATAAATTAGATGTGGCTGGGAAAAAACCCTCATTTTAGGCAGCAGTTTAACACGAATTACTGTATTTTTGTCACTGTGGCACAGTGTTTCCTTTTCATTATGGGTTTCTCAGGTTTTCGTCCTAGTAATGTTCTTCTGGCAGTTTTAGTATTAATGTTCTGTCAGAGTAGCATGGCACAACTTCATAATTATTATTTGATAAGTCCACAAGTGATTGCTGTTACCTGACATGCTGCAGAGGGTGTAGAAGTTTGTGAATTAATTTCTGCCTAGAACACAGCAGCAATGGCTGAGTGGATCTCTCTCTTGAATAAGCATTGCAATTGGTTTTCTCCAGGTCTGAATCCTTATTTTAGGCATGAAAATGGCCTCTTTCTAAGGATTAAAAGGAGGTCCTTTTGCTTCTACTGAACTTTCTCCTATTACCATATGCTTTAGTGACCTGCTTTAATTTGCCAGCAAAGATAGTTTTAAATTAAACTATTAAGTTTTACATGCAAGCAGCCAAGGTGCATATACTACATTGATTACTTAGGGACTAGCATGTGAAAACTTCCTGAGCAGTTAAACCAGATAGTGCCATTTTCTACACCAGAAATTGACGCCTTTTTTACAGGAAGCAGTACAAGTCTTCTTACTCCCTGAGGAGCCACTCTGTAATCAGAAAGAATGCCTCTAAATGGGAACCAGTGCTAGATTTCTTCATACATCAGTACATGTTAAGGCTTGATGGAAAGGAGCTATGTGGAGAAGGACCTGGGTGTCCTGGTGGACACCAGGTTGACAGTGAGCCAGCAGGGTGCTCCTGCAGCCAAGAGGGCCAGGGGTATCTTGAGAAGAGTGTGGCCAGCAGGACAAGGGAGGTTCTCCTCCCTCTCTTCTCTGCCCTGGTGAGGCCGCATCAGAAATTCTGTGACCAATTTTGGGCTCCTCGGTTTAACAAAGAGAGGGAACTTCCAGGGAGAGACCACAGAGATGATGAGGGGCCACTCCCATATGAGGAAAGCTAGGAGACCAGTGTCAGTTCAGCCTGAAGAAAAGACAGAGAGGGGATCTTATCATTGCTTACAAACGTATATAAGGTAGGTGTCAAGTGGATTGGGCCAGGCTCTTTTTAGTGGTGCCTAGTGACGGGACAAGGGGCAATGGGCATAAACTGGAATACAGGAAATCCCATACAAGCATGAGGAAAAAAGTATATTTTGAGGATGATAGAGCACTGGAGCAAGCTGCCCAGAGAGGTTGTGAAGTCTTACTCTGGAGATGTTCAAAACCTGCCTGGATGCTTTCTGCTGCAGCTTAATCTAGCGAACCTGCATTAGCAGGGGGTTGAACTGGATGATCTCCAGAGGTCTAGCCTCTATGATTCTGAAATGGAGGTGTGTATTGGAAGGGGACTGGGAATACCATAATCTGTCATTGCTGTTTGCTAAAATGATCGGTGTCATCCTCCAAATCTCTAAGACATTAGTATCCCAGGAGACAAAAGGAAGTTACTTAGCAAGCATGTGTTATTTGTCCACATGTAGTTTTAGTCCACAACAAATGTGAGACAAGACCATTTAGAGTTGCAGGCAGATGTGTGACAGGCAGATGTCTGGCTGTAGCTGAGCCAGAATGAGGTATTTGTGCACTTTTAAAATTTGTCAGCAGTAATAAGGGGTGTAGTTGCTCCCTCACCCAGCTATGACCTGGGTTAGTTTTTAGCATAGGTTGTGTAGAGTAGAGAAGATGATGCAGTGCCAGGCTGTTATTCATCTAGATCAGAGCAAAGCAGTGGGATAAAACTAGGAGCAGTGAAAGGAAGGCAGCAGGTAGCTTCTTCCTTCATCCTAGCTACAGCAACAGCCACACACTGAATGGCATCTGCAGCGTGCTTGCTGCAAACATGGATTTCATGGACAATAGTGTGGGCCAGCTGTTTGGTAGCTTGTTAGGCAGCAGCAATTTTAATTGTACATTGCAAATTTAATTGTGCATCTCAACCGAGTTTATGTAGGAATAACTCAAACTTACTTTCAGGGACCGTACAAATGTCTCTATTTTTAAACTGCAATATTTTAATAGCCTGTGTATGTTGCATCAGCTGTCATGTTGAGTGGGGGATATTGGGTAATTCTAACACCCACTCATTAGGAACACCTCTGCTATTACAGAGAATATAAGTCATTCCAGATTGTAAACAAGGGTCATGAAAAATGTCAGCTGAAAAGGGTTCAAGGAAGTTACACAACTGTGGATGACCACACGCTAGAAAAAAATTCTCAGAGGATAAAGGGGAGTGTTGTATACACAAATAAGGATGTTAAAATAGAACAGCTGATCCAAGGAAGTGTTAAAAGAAAAATACAGGAATCAGATAATAAGCTGGAAATCTCCTTGGAGAATTGGGAACATGCATAGAGGGACGGCTGTAATTCAGTTCCTACGCACTTATTATGAGGAGAACCTGTAAGTCTGGCAAATGTGAGTGGCCACACTGCCTGGGTTAGAAGAGAGAACATTTCTGCAAGAAATCTGCTAACATAAATGACCCCCTCTCTGCACATGGAGGAAATGCATGGTTTGCATGTATTTATTTGCAGAATCAAGGAAGTGTGAAAATGAGCTACTAAAACTCAGAGGGCAGAGATTTTGATGGGAGAAAAAGTTCTTTCTCCTTTATGTGGATTAGATACATAGTTCTAATTCATTTCTAATTGAATTTGATCTCTAAGTGAATTTCTAATTATTTTTTATTATTTTACCTAAACATCACACTGATTAAAAACCACCAAAAAAAGGATAGGTTTTCGAAGACAGTAAAATTAAGGGAGGAAGAAAGAAAATCTTGCCTGTACATCACAAAGTGTTATTCAACGATCCCTTTTAGGTCTTGGTCTCAAAGTGTAGTATGCAGCTTCAGAGAGGTACTTGGTTAGCACAGAACAGTTTTATCATCTAAAACTGCCCACCTTCCCCAGGAAGGAAGAAGTTGTTACTGGGGTCCCTAGCTCCACATTATAACTAGAAACTGCCTTGAAGAGAATGTCATTAACGTTAATCATTCCTAAAATACTTCCTTGCTCCTGGACAAGTCTATTGTGTATAGTTTGTTAAAATGTATGTTGGTTTTTTTTGTTGTTGTTGTTGAATTACTTGTTCTGATAGTGAGCATTTTGCTAGGAAGCAGCCAAGCTAACACATGGCATCAGTGGGATTTGACAAATGAGTAGTTTAATGTTTTCACACAAGGAATTGTGAGAAATTTATTTTAAAAGCAATAGGAAAAGGGGAAGGAGGGAGCAGGTAGCTTTGGAAGTGCTCAGGGATCCTCTAACTGGTGGTGAGACTTCCTGAAACCTGTTTTTCTGACTTAGTATATAACCTTTATTTATTATATAAGCTTAAAACCACCTTGTTTTTTGAAAGAAAAAAATGTGTGAGAGGAAACAGCTGCATAACCACTCCTTCTCGTGTTGCTACAGCATCTCACAGAAATTGTGAGCATCAGAGCCCCTGTTCTCAAAGGAGAAACTAACTTCACTGCTCATTTTTCATGAGACTGAGACTGTTTTCATCCAAGAAACTTCAATCACTGAAGTCAACTGCCTAAATTAAGACCCAAGCTGCCTTTGGCTTCTGTTTAGCAGTAGTTTTCCACATGTTGATTTGGCTTACATTGCAGACAATATGTTGCTTTTCTCAGTGATCTTAGAAATAATCCTTTTGTCTCCTTAAGATCAGAAGATGATAGGTATAATACTGTAGTTTTATGAGGGCTGTAGTTAATGAGGACAGAGAGGCCCCTTGGGAAGGCTGTCCAGCTTGTACGTGAGTTTGATGCAAAAAAATGCCTCTCTTTTCAGAAATATCTTAATTATAACAGCATAGAGGGTGCTTTAGGGCACCCTGTATGACACTTTCACTTTTAAAATTGTAAGAAAGAGGAAATATGGCTAAAGCAAGGCCTGTGGGAGTCATGACTCCAACTTTTACCTCACTGGCAGGAAAAGTGCAACTGATGCAGGAAGGTAACAAGTAGCATCACTGTGCCAAGTTAATTCTACTTGCATGCATCACTCTTGTTTATGTTTGTTTGGGAAATAGTGATCATCAATCCTAGACACAGGGATTTCCCATTCTTGCATGGCCTCCTCCCAGTTGCAGTGGGTGTCTGTGCTACCTCCATTCCTGACATGGATTTCCTTCCCTGGCTGGCAGCTGTGTTTGCTCAGCTCTCAATGAGGCCTGCCCCTCCTGTTGGCCCTGACCTGAGGTGTGCCACTGCTGTTCTTGAATGATGCAACAGGACACAGGCAGACCTTGAAAATGTATGGACATTCATTTATTCACAGAAGGTTAAATGTAGGGAGATGCTGCGCCGTCCGTGCAGGTTTTCAAAGACAATTCAACAGCCATTTGAAGAACTTTGTTTAGTATCTGTGCAAACACATGCCTAGCAGCTGTAAGAAGGGAGAACTTGGGACTTGTGTGTTACATAGTGCACTTCCACCTGAAGTTGCTTAGCCTCTCTATTTTTTATCAGTAAATAAAAGAGAAAAAGAAAGAATAATTGTAGTCTGTCAACAAAGAGGATCTACCTAGCTTACAGTAGATGTCTTGTAAGCATCTAGTTAACCACGTTTATCATGTCTTGGGATGTTTGCCAGTGTACTTGAGTTGAAACAGTGGTTCTGTAATTTACCAAATCTTTTTATGATGGAAAATTTAGATATCCTCCAATTCCCAATATGCCACAGTATGAACACAGACTAGTTAACCTTTGATATATATATATTAATTTTAAATATGTATTCCTCTCTTATTTGCTTAAGCAATTAAATCAGAAATATGGTCTTTTCATAACTTACAATACTATAAAATTGTGTCCCGTCTGAAAACCAGAGTGCTCATCTGACGTAGAATTTTATAGGTATCTGTTTAACTAACATTTGCACTTAAAGCCGATGTATTTATGTATGGCAAATAAATTACATAAGTTCACAAATGGAACTGACCTTGCAATGGGCAGTATACTTTATGATAAATGACCTGAACAGATGTGACAGATGTGTATATAACATTGCATTTACATGCTCAGTACTGGAATATCTAGGATTAAATAACTTAAGGACTGTGACTCTAACCAACAGAGAGGAGATGAAACAATTTTTATTCAATTCCTGATTTTGACTGTTTCACATGGACAGCGTTGAGAGCACATCACCTAATTTTTTCTTTTGTATTGTACACTGATTGCACGGACTCATATTAACTTGGAAGAGGCATGAATGACTTGCACTCTGTCTTGAAAGTCAGTGAATTTAAGTTAGTGACACTGAGAGATGAGGCTGTAGTAGCAGCTTACCTTGATTTTGTGCTGGAGTTAAAATCCTATAGCCAAGAGTAGGAAGTAAATTTGTGCATGCCCATCATCTGTTCCAGCTGCCAGTCTGTTACCTGATTTTAGCTAATCAGTAAAGGGTTATGGCTACCAGGGGCACATCTGGTAGAGAAATAGAGACTGCCATCACTATATTCTGTCACAGCTCCAAAACATATTAGAAGTTTGATGTTCAAGTTTGTAAATGAAAACTCTTTCACCTGGGAGACTGCTGCTGCTTCAGTGAGTACTGTAAGGTCACAGAATCATCAAAGTTGGAAAAAACCTCTGTGATCATCTAGTCCAATCAACCCAACCCTGCCATGCCTACTAAAGTTCTCATTTTAAATGATGTCTCTGCAAACGCTTTGTTATGTGTAGTGGCTTTAGGTATGATGTTGAATCACATTGGGCTTTATTATTTTGCTTTTAAACAAACCAAAGGTTGTTTTGTTTTTTTAATATCCTGTTCAAAGAAAGAGGGATGAATGTCCAGTAGTTTTTCTTTTAACCTTGGGTTCAACCAGTCTCTGCCTGGAAAAATCCTAAGGGAGTAGTTTCAAACTTACTTCACATACGTTGCAGATAGATATGGACCATTTGACTTGTTGGTCTTACTTTAACAGATCGCTGTCTTATCCGTTTCAAGTGCAGCAGATGCATTTTCTCATTCAAATCGTTAATGCCAATGTAAATTGCTGCATTGGGAGCAGAGGGAGTGCTTTTTTTTTCCCTATCTGAAGCCAATCCAGGTGCCCTTTCAAGGGACATGCTGTTCTCTTACTGCTGACAGAAGACAGTACAACTAGGGGTGATCCCTGCTAAGATCACCTGGGAGAGATTGTCAGACCCTACAGTATGATAGAGGAGAAGCCTGAAATAGACATCTACAAGTGATTTCAGCAATGCTAACAGTCAGGAGAAGCACAGGACATACTCAGCTGCTGTGGGTGGAACTTGGCTTGTTTCATTTAGTTGACAAGATGCAGACTGGACCACCTGTATGTGTGCAGTCCAAAGCACTAGAAAGTCAAACAGATGGTAAAATTCTAAAACTGAATTCCCTGGACTTAGTTTATTGGTACCATCCCAAAGTTAACTGCAAAATTATTTCAAGTTTGCAGGAACACAAACACTTTCAAAGAAAAATAAATCTGCTGCAGCTCTGGAGGGACAATGGTTTTCCAAGTATAGCAAGACCAAGGAGCATAACAGCAGTGGAGCTGACACTTGTTATGCTAAATTTATATCTGACCTCTCTTCTCTGCTGCGGTAGGATTCTGCTCTGGGAATAAATCTAAAGTGCAATGGAAAATGTATTTGCTTCAAATGTTGACTCTTTTTCATGTGGGAAGGCCGAGAACCACTAATGAGTATGGAGTAGCTCCTGTCTTAGTTTGACACAGGGTCTGGGTTGGAGTTATATACCCTTTGCTGACATAGATGACACAAACGGGCTTGTGGATATGTCTTTGCATTACAGGCACACCTCTGACTATGGCATACAGCCTCCAGCTTGAAGGCACCTTTCCTTGCCTCTCCTCACTTTCACCCGCATCTTTCTGTCCAGTCAGTGTTTGTCCATGAGCATTCCAAAACAGTCTCTCTGTTGTTCAGTAGTGTCCAGATTCCCATGTAAAATCAAATTCATGGACTTTCTGCTTCTGTTCTTGTTGCGTTCATTTAGTAAACAATCATTTCTATAGTTACCTTGGATATATTCTTCCCTGAAAAAGAGAGGATACATTACCAGAACGTTAGGATGTAATAAAAACAACTGCTTTTATTATAGCTGTGATTTTAAAAGAACTGGATTGAGTTCTGTCAGATTTGAAGGAGTAAAAGATGTAAAGATAAGGTAGGAGGTATGTTCGTGGCACTAGAAAGGAAAATAGGATCCATTTTTCCATAATTGTCAACATAACAATATTCAAATTTAATTTCCATTAACTACAGCCTCAGTGTGGAAATGATCTTTCGTTAGACTGTGACAAATTAAATTCAGTTAAGGCTAATGTATGAATAATTCATGCATGACATTTGAATAATGCATGCCTAGATGACAGTTTATAAGTGCCCGTTAGAGCAAGGTAGAGTGGCCTTGAATGTATTTTGAAGAGCTGATTTAAAGTAAGTCAAAGATTTTTCAATCATTAAGGAAGGGATCTGTGTTTTGGCTTAAATGGTCATGAAATGACTAAACTGTAGAATGCATAAATAATGACACAGGAAAGCAATTTTCTAGTTTTATGCATAATATTAGCATTTAAGTCATTACCACTTTTGAAATAAGTTTCAAAATGATTTGCTAGATCCTTGCAAAGAAATTCAGTCCCACCAGGCTACAAACTGATTATGGACCTTTTTGATTTTTGGTCATTCTGATTCCCCTGCCTTCTATAGGTATTCTTAGAATAAAAATAAAAGAGAAAGAGGCAATGAGGATAACTAGAGTAAGATGTGGTTTTCACTGAAGAAAGATCAAACTAACTTGAAAAGTAATAAACAGGAGTGAATATAGTTGCAATGTTTTGTAGAAGTGAGAAGAGAAAGAATTAATAACGTGTTTTCCCAGTATGGGAACAATATTAAGGTATGTGACATTGTGACATTGCCAGTCTCAAACCAGACAAAACTACACTCATACATTGTGTGTCTGTACTGTAGAACGTGCTGCTCCAAACTATTTTATAGCCAGAAAATAGATGAGTTTAAAAAATGAATTTGAAAAACTCTGGGAGATTGTTCCTGTCATTTCCATCCATCACCACTTTGGGTGAGCTCAAAAAGTTCTTCAACTTCTATGGAGAAAGGTGTTCCTTCATACTTTCTTTATACCTCTGCTCCCTTTTATTTTTTGGTACTCTTTATCAGCTCATTATTTGCTGATGGCTACTGATGATAGAATCAGCAAAGAGGGTTTTTTATGTAGACCCTGCTGAGCATTGAGCTGTGTTCTTTCCTACCTGAGTGTCCTTCAAATCTTGAACATTAAAGAGCTCAGGTGAGGTATGTCTGATTTTTGGAAATTAAATGGGGTGAGATACTTGTGAAGTTTCGGTCCATGTATTGTAATGCTTTCTGTTAGAAGTAACAAAGATATTTAGGGGTGAAACTACAAAACATCAGCTGATGCATTGCTACAGAATCTGTGTAGGTTTGTCACTCCACATGTTCAAATTAGGGATGGAAGCTGAAGCCTGCAATTTTTATTTCTAAGCTCAGGGTAGAAGAATGTGCCTTGAAAACATTTTCTTTTGATTTCAGAGGGTCATTAAGGATCTGAACACATTCTAATCCTCTTATATTTTCCTCATTAGATTTGGATTACTGCAGCCAAGCAAGGGGTGAAAGCTGGCACATTCTTCTGGTCTGTGTAAGTGTCTCTGTTTTCTGGAGATTTGTAACTAATAAGTCTGAATTAATTCAGTGCAAATATTTATTAATTGTTTTCCTTGCTGTAAACGTTTGGTAGCTGCTCAGTTGGAGACTGTACCTGTAAGCCTCTCATTTCATTTCTCAAATGTTTCTCATAACTAAAGCTAACTCTGCAGTTTGACACAGGTTTATACACTGATATTTAGCCGCTGTTCGAACAAAAGTAGGGTGACTGTATCAAAAATTACTTTCCTTTATTTGACTGTGTTGTTTTGCCTCCTCAGTATTGCTGGCGAAGTCTTCTAGACTTCTGAGTGTTTGTGCAAGACTTTTATTTTCCTCACTTCACGTGACATCAACAGCCTAATTCACTCTCTCCTTTTACGATCCAGCCTGGCCTTTGAATAATAATAATCTGGTTCCCATTTATTAAGAGATAGCATTGAGGACCTTTGCTCTTTTTTCTGTTCTTTAATGGTTCTGAATTATTTTCCCTTGTCCCAACTAAGACATTTTTCTAACTAAAAATGAATGACTTTTAATAACTTCTGAGTTCCGAGGAATTCAGATGTATCAATGTCTCCATTTCCTTTAAGTGGCAAGATTGCAGGAATGAAGAAAATGGTCATGCTATCAAGATCAAAAGTACTGATGGGATTTGCCTATTTTTTGGTTCCATTTTGAATAGTATTCTTTGGTGCTCTGAATATCATAAACATATGGAAGAAATAATAAATGTACAGTGTATATAGCTGGTGAGAGGTTTAGGTTTGCAAGTCATTTACCAGGCAGAGCTTTGATCTGCTTCTCTACAAAGCATAGGAATTTATGCAATACCAAAGCACTACAACTACATGGGAACCAGAAGCACCTTGGCTGATCCATATCTGGGGATATATAAAACATTAGGAAAAATAACAAAGGCTGTATTGTAGATATATATGCCTGTAGCAAGAAAGGGATTCAGCCACTTTACATATGAATGAAATACATCCTCCCTAAAACTGTACTATTTAATTTGGAGTATGGAATATTTTTGGTGAAAAAAACTCAGATAAACTCTTTTAAGGAAACAGTAGTATTTAAACACTTCTAAGTCTCAAGTGATTTATTTTTTAAATAATGAAGATTTTTCAAATTGGGCAACTAGTAAGTTTCAAAACGGCAACACCTAACATTATTCTGTCTTATTATATTTCTTTGTCTGCAAATTTTAGCATTATTTCTCATCTTATAATTCTACAAGTGGAAGTTTCCTGTGTGGATGGAAAATGGCAACCAGTGTTGTTGTACAAGCCATTAAGTGATTTGTTTCAAAATGATATCTGCATTTCTCCATCAAATACACTTGCAAAAAATGCTGAATTTAATTCACTAAGGTGAATCCAAGATGGTTGTACTTGACTCTTATTGGGATTCTGCAATTGATCTAAGGGAATTTGAAACCACTGATGCTGTTGTATTAAAACACTTGTATGGTCACTGATCTGCAGAGCTTTCTTAAGATGAGATATTTTGAAATGTAATAGCTGTTTACGTGTTTGGTAATTCCCATAGCAATAATTTGGCCTCAGCAGCCAAGTGAGATGTCTCAGGATAACAGTGAATCGTGATTTATCCATTCTGCAGAGAGAAGTTGTAAATGTTGTGTGAGTCACCATGCTGATTGCCTGATGTTTCAGATGACTCTGGTTTGATTTACACCTGCTTAATCCTGTTTGGTTACTATTAAGTCAGTGGGAGTTTTTCCAATGTCTTTAAGACTAGCAGTTAGATTTGTAGCAGTGTGAGAAATGTCATGGTTTTCACTCATGCCAGCTATCCAATGGCAGCACTACTGTGCATAAAAGCAGTTCATCTGGGTTAAAGATACCAGGATGGGTCTTCAGTCACTGCAATTAGAATAGTTTGGTTTCCTGCCTTCAGTTCTGACTCCATTTATGAGCTTTTAATTCAATTTATTTAGGAGTATGTGGACATTCAAGAGATCAGATGCGACAATTTGCAAAATAAGAATCAGTACCAAACAAGAAACAAGATGCAATATACTAGAAGGAAATGACATTATTATGATTGATGATAGTCACCGTAGAATCAGTTCATAGCAAGACTGTTTTGATGCTTCTTGTAGTCTCTGATAAAAAGGCATTTTTTTGTGTTTTTGCGGTCTAGTGTCATTCCCCATGAGCGCAGAATACTAACAATACTGCAATGGCTGACCCTTCCGGATAACGAAAGGTAATTCAACCTGTTATTGGTTAATTTCTAGCCTATACTCTTCTCAAAAATAACTGGAAAAGAGCAAGAGGAAGTTTAATTTTGTTAAACTACCATTGATTTCAGGATTTGGTTTGATTTGTTTTGATTGGTTAGATTTGTTTGTTTTTTTATCCTAGCTTTTAACCATCTTCATTTTGATTCTCAATAAAAGTATGGTATCAATTTCTTTCCCATCTAGAAGCATTTAATTACATAGATTAACATGGATAGTTCTTAGCCTACTGAGTCTAATACGGCTTAACAAGCTTGTAGGCAGTGGCAGAACTGGACTCTGAGGACTGGGAAAATTTTAACATTTAAATGATGACTGTTTTTTCCGTATACAAGTTTGCACACTCTGCTGGCTGCAAAGCTCCAGAGGGCTACTGTTGTGATCCCACTTACAGGGCTAAGAAGGCACGTGTCCTCAGATGGTACCCGGGGTGCTTCTCGGGATGTGTTCTGGGATTTAATAAAGTTGTAGAACAATTAATTACTTAATCATCATATCATGGAAACATATGACTGAGAAACAGTTCTCTTTAAAGCCAACTCTCATTGCAAGGTTGGTTTTATTTGGCTTGAGCTGGCAGGTTTGGGGCTTTTTGTTGTTGAAGGAAAGCTGTCCTGAACAAGGCCTTTCTTTCTTTCAGGCCTTATGTTTACGCTTTCTACTCCGAGCAACCAGATGCTGCTGGCCACAGATATGGACCTTTCAACTCAGAGGTCAGTAGAGATTTTCATCCGTAGAAAAAGCACACATCTAGAATACATTTTTAGAATAACTGCTGATGCTCAGAAGTAATATTTTTAGCAAATTTTTTCACCCGTTTCTGTAGTATGCAGAACCTCTGCCGGAGAAAGCAAAATTATTGTTTAAGGATTTATCTTGTGATTCAGTTCTGAGAAGGAACGGCCCACGCCTTTCATAGATTGTTTCTCTTTGTGATATGAAAATGCAAATGGAAATCTCTCTTTGGCAAAAATGAGATTGTAATTGGGTGCGACAACAGAATTTAATGTTACTCAAACAGTTTATCCTTCTTAAACGTAATAAAACTATAATGCACAAAATACTGAGGAAAAATGCAGTGAAGAGAAAGGCTTATTTAATGCTAACAGCCTGCAGTAGCCAAAGTAATAATTCTAGTCTGTCATGAGCTGTAAAAAGCAGCTATTTCCAGTTTCATATAGACCCTAGAGGATTTCAGTTAGTTTTGCCAATACTGCTCCCTCAGGGCTGGTCTGTTGAGTTTGGAAAAGATTTTGAAGCATTGTAAGGTATTTTAAAGAAGAATTATGTGCAAAACACTGCAGTAGTTTAACCCCTTGTTTGGGGTTCGGATTGCCAATGAGTACAGCTTCTCTGCCAGCATGGTGCAGGTTACAAGAACTTAAAGACTGTGTGGTTGTCTGGGATTTGTGGGGAGGGAAAGTAAGTTCTGTGCCCAAGTGTTTTACTGCTTGGGGTGGCTGGGGGCTGAGCATCTGGCGAAGCTCCTCTAGTCTCAGTGGAAACATATGCCTGTAGGTTGCAGCCACAAGACTTCAGGAGTTTTCATATGTGCTTTTTAAAGGGTAAACAAATGTTTTCAAATCTTTGAAAACTGAGGAGTATATTTACGCTTTGGAAGGTAATACCAGTCTCCCTGAGCAGCCAGTTACCAAGCAGATGTTTCTTACTTGTTTGCTACACATCTGGTAGCTTCCTCTACTGGAGAAGTGAGCAAGAGAAGTAGCATTAATCTTTTTAAATGTACTTGAATTATTTGGGGCTGTTTAAACAAATTTACAGTGATAACGGATTTGCTGTGGGTAGCATCCCTGCTGGAGTAGTTTTAGCCATGGTCTCAAGAGCAGCATCAGAGAGGAGTTGAAAACACTGTAGTGGATGGGAAGATAAAGTCCATGTTATGGATATCCTGCAGTTAATATCTGCCAACACTCCTGCTAAATTGATAGGCATTGATATGTTTTCATGTTGTCATCTGACTCCAAACAGGAGAGGTATCTGACTCGGCCAAGCAAGAGATGCATTATGAGAGCTGTCTGATTCAGATGCAGCTCAAGGATACACCACTTAATGATGCTTCATAGTTCCTCTTTTTGAAATATTACAAGTGTGCGGCTTATGACTGACAACTGTAATTTTATTTATCTGTAGACAACCGCTTCCGTCTGAGCAGAGTTGTGAGGCTCTTTCCATGGACTTAAAGGACAATATAAAGAAGATGACAGTGAATTTGATTTTTACATTCCAGCCTTTAACAAACCAATTTAGCACTTTATGCTGAGTAATGTAGTTTCAGATTGATCAGAAGTTTCTGAAAAGTGAAGTGTAACTGTATCATCACAGGAAAAATCCCTATAAAAGCAAAAGTCCCTAACGGCTTTTGTTGCTTGAGGGTTCTTCTGGACATTTATCTGAAGGCTGACCTCTAATTCAAGTTCTTAATAAGCATGAATTAATAGTTTGTGAAATTTTTACAAATGAATTTACTTATGCCATTTGTATTAAACACAAGAAGTGCTTGAAATTGATTTCTAGCCAATTGAGAACAGACAATTTAGCAGATGAGCATGTATGGGCTTGGAGTTCAAACAGTGGCCACAACTTTCTGAATGGAAATTTAAGTAAATGAATACAGCTGTGTAAGTATACAGATGCTGAGATTTGTGAGGGGCCTCATTTCAGGATAGAGAAGCTGGGATTTACTTTATATTGTTTCTCTTGACACTTTGTTCTCAATATTATTTTTAGGAGCTACAAAATTTACATAAAACAGCTGGGAAGGAGTCCTCAAAGGGACCCTGTCCAGTTGCTTCCTAGATACCGAGAGCATGACCTCCCTGTGCAGTTGTTCTTTTCTTGTATACAGCTGGCTGTGCCTGGACAGTTGGAGTAATTCTGACCACTTCATTTTTCTTCATACAAAGGCAGATCAGTCCAACACTTACATTTGAATAAACCCTGTAACAACTATCTGCTATATTTAAGATAGGCTTTTTATTTCTTTTTTGAAGAGTCAGGATTTCATGATGAGCTTTTGTTGCTGCATATGGTCGCTTGAGAAATTGTTTCATACCTCAGAATCTTCCAGATCCTACAAAAGTCCATTAGAAAAGTGGGTGTTTACTAGAGCTTCTTATGCCAAATAATATTGTGAATGTTTTTCAAATGTATAATCTTAAAGGTCAAATGGCATCCATGGCCAATAATCTTCGACTTCCAGACTTCAGCTGATAGCACTTAGAGCTTCAGAGGACATACACAACAGTCTATGGACAGAGTTAAAAGCTGGGATTAAAGGGAATTAAAAGCATTTAAGCTTTATTGGGTGAACTGTCAGCGCTGTTGATATAAATGGAATACATATTATGGTCAACATCCACTACCCTAACTTTGCATGTTCTCTAACATTATGAATTTCAGTGCAAATGAAATTGATTGCCTATGTAGGGTTTTTTTTGTCTGTTTGGAGGGACATGAAGGAACTTCTCAGGAAGCATATTAATGGATTCTGCTGCATTTCCAGAGGCAGTTATGCAAGTTATCAAATATGTGCTTGCTCTTCATTTACTTCTGCATTTTTTTTTCTTTCCCTCTGTGCTTCTGCAGTTGAACTCTGGTATGTTGGTCCATCTGGGTCAAGAAGCAGAGCTTTGGCTGGCTAGTTACTCTTGTGATGTTACAGTTCCCTTCTGTAAGCAGGGAGGGATTTGTTTCCCTCCTCCATAACTCTGTTCTGACTCTTTTCAAGCAAAACTAAGATGTGGCTGGTTAATAAGAACTTGGCTTTTTTTTTTTTTTTTTTTTTTTTTTAATCTTAGCTAACTTTTATTTTTGAAAATAAAACTTCTAGATGTATATACTACTGAAAGAGCTCTAAAACACATCGAAATCTGGCATTGCTACACTGTTCCTGCTGCTCCTCTAACACGCTGTCTTGAGACAGCCATTGTCAGTGTTCAGACCTGGGTCTCCTACGCTCGCGTTTCTGGCATACTGAAGCTCTGTCTGAGCGCCTTCAGAGAGAGTAAAATGAGAATCCTTCCTTTCCTTGCTGCTCCTTTCATCAGGACTGCACAAAGCTTGAAGCGTTTTAAAAACAGAAAACTCTGGTGCTGCTTTATTAAAATGCCTTTCTGGAGAGAGACGAATGAGACTGGACTAGAATCTCCTTTCCAGCTGCTTGCCTTGGAAGCAATGAAACAGCATGGCAGATGGTAACATTCCCCTCCTTCCCTTCCCTATTTACATTGCTCTGTTACTGAACAACTGTGAGAAGCTGACTAAACACATAGAAGTAAACTATCATCATAAACCAACTCTTGTCAAGCCCACTCAGCGTGCTCCGTTGTGTGCAGCGTATCTTAGTAAATATCTCCTTGGAGGCATCATCTGTCACTGCTTTGTATGCAACCCTGAGCAGTGCCGAGAGCCTGTGACTCACGTAAAGTCAGTGAGAGTGGTAAAGTTCTAAATTACAAGTGAGTTGATTAATGGGATGGTATTTTTTTCCAGTTATGTCTTACAAGGTTTTTCCCCTTCTGTTTATATATCCAGATATTCGTGCATTTATGAACAATTACCCACATGAGATATCATACCAAATGTATTAAGAAAATTAAATTTTCAAGTTGCCCTTAAAGCTGCTAACAAGGCAGGTGCTGCTTTCAAAGGCTCTGCCACTAATAAATATGCCCTACCTAGCTGATTTGAAGGATGCAAGCTCCAAGCTAACTGAGCCTCACCTTTATGGCTTTGTTCTGTGGAACTGCAGTCCCCAGTATGGATTAATGGGACTCTGGTGATTTCAGTGGGGTTTATGGCCTGGCACACAATGCTAATGCTACTGATAAGAATATCTACTGTCACCTATTTGAACAAAAATGTGTATGGAAAATCATGCAGAAAGCCATTTGGTCTGGACAGGTGCTAGTACTCATTCCTGAACCACCCCCCAAGTGAGATGCACGTCCACCTGCCTTCTGCCCCAGACAATCATGACATTTTATGCAGAGATTTTTACTAAAATTGAAATTAAGTTTACTTTTGATAATACTAATGAATTGACACTTGATCAGTTTTGAAAAACAATACTCATTCAAAACCAGAAGCCCCATCTATTTTCTGAAACACCAATTTCATTTGCTTTTATCCTGTCTGCTCTTGTAACTGCTGTTCTGCTTTCAGTACAATTTGGTGTATTCCTCTTTAAAGAGAGACAGATGCTAAATTGTCCAAAGGCCTGAATTTTTGAAAAGGCCTCCATTTATGCATAAGGACTAGCTGGCATAGGTGGCTTTGCTCTCTGATGTGAGTGGAGACAGGCTTTTTTTCTGAGTCCAGACATCTCTCCCCGCCAGTACAGGAGAGTAGTTATGGCTCCCCTCTTACTCCGCCTAAGAGACCTAAGAGAAAGCTTCCTCCTAAGAGGAGACAGGAAAGACCAGTTGCAGCTCCAAAGCAAAGAAGAAGAAAAGTACGTAGAGTGGATCAATATGCTGCGGAAGCTCGTCGGAAGAAAGTAAGTTTATGCATATTCCAAAATTCTATGACGGAAGTGCCACTTTTTAGGCACTTCTCTAGCTTTACCTTTCTCAACTTGAGAATCAGTCCGTGCTTCAGGTTGGGATTTTGCAAACTTACTTCTGTAAGTGTACTGAAGGACACAAAGGAAAGCAGCCAAAGCAGACCAAGTCTTCTGGGAGCTATGTTTCGCTTGTTTCAGACCGTTTGCTTTAGGGAAAGTCATCTTAAATCCTCTTATGATTCCAACCATCAGCTGGAGGCAATGTCAGATAAATACATGGGAAGGCAGAACTAGTGCTGCCAGGCCTCATTAACTCCCCAGCTCTTTGGAGCCTGGTGATTATTTGAGATTCTATGTCTAGTTGCCCAAGTTCTGGAGATGTCTTGAAAACATGACTTATAAAATCTAAAAGGGAAAGAACTTGTAAAAGTTGTTTCAGAAACAATTACTTAAAAACTAGTTAGGGACTTTGGAGTGCAAACGAGTCTTGATAACGTGGTTTCCGAATGCAGTGTATTTGCAATGAAAATGGTGCCAAGGTCTGTTTTCATTGGGCAAATGTCAGATGGGAATTGTTTTATTAGGAAAGGATGCAAGAGAACAAGAAAGCGTGTTCCCTATTATATTGTCTTTCTCCACCTGGCAGTAAGTAAACATGTCAGGGGTGGGAGGCCACTTCAGTATTTCTTTCATTTCAGAATTTTAAGTAAACAATACAGAAACATAAACAAAATATTATATAAACCAAAAATATTTCTACTTTAGGCATCAAACAAGAACCTTGGCGTGCTCCCTTGTTTCCTAAAAAAGCTATAGTCTTCTTCTCAATAGCATTTTTGTGGATGTATTTTTTAACTTGTTTCATGATTGAACTTAAAATAATTGTTTTGAGACAGATTTGGGAAGTGTGAAGGAGCAGACAGGGACACACAAAGCTTCAAGAACAGTTAATACAGATCTACTTGAGAGGAGAACTTAGAACTGCTGCGATGATACTGCTATTACTCATTAATTTACCTTCCCAAGTTTTAGCCGTCTCACACAAACTTGCAGTATTCCTACTGATGTGAGCACATGTAGCTCTCCTTTTTCCTTGTTTCTCTTTCTGTGATTGAAAAGGTCATACAAGCTTCTTATCCTTCTTCTTATCCTTACTGTGAGTTTATCACTATTATTTTGAGAAACAAAACAAAACAAAGGTTGTTACATGATGTTTCTCATCCTATCTGCAAATTCATCTTCTGGTGCTGATTGGTAAGGGTGGAATACAGTACAGATCGGATTCTACCATTTAAAATGAACAGTGGCATTTCTTCTTCCTCCTAACAAGGCTTCTTCTAAAGGAAAACTCAGGAGAGAATCCAATTGTAATCTGTATGATTCAGATCTCATACTCAGTGTTTTCGCAATAATACCAACTCTTTAGTACTTGGATATCTGTATATCTTGAAAGATTATATGCTTTCATACATCTTTGCAAAGCCCTGATATCAACATACTGGGTGAAGAAAGATATATGCAAGACTTACTTGATCACCAATAATTCTTTGGAAGTTGCACCTGGGGAAAAACACGAGCTTTGCTTCAGCACAAAAAAAGTAGCCTGAAAATGCCACCTACAGCCTTGCGTTGCAGAGGCTAGTTGAGGAACAGCCTGAGTGTAGTAGACTAATAAAAGCTAACTGAACTTAAAAAATAGAGAGAATGCAGTGAAGTGAAGTCATACTACCAAGGACTCTTTTCTGGGTTACTCTGAACACAGTTAAAATAGTAAAAACAGAAAGTTGAGTTGTGGATTTCTTTTATTTTTTTTTCATGTGTGTCTTGTTTCTTTTAAAAATAGACATTTTCATTTATATTGACATTTATACATTTTCAGAAATGGCACTGAAGACTTGTAGATGAAACTGGGAATGTGGGAAGTTAAACAGTATTGCCATTAAGCATGAATTCTTGAAATCTCTGGAAGCCTGCTGAGATCCACCTGGCTTTCCAGTTTCCCTAAATTAGCTTTGGATTCAGCGTTTGGATTCAAAAATTGTATTTTCTTATATGATAGATGTTGTGCAAATAGAATTTCATAAAAAGCGTGCTCTCAGTCATTGAAGAGTTGATAGTTGAAAGTGCCGCTGCAAGAGGCATTTTTTTGTTGTTGTTTTTTCCTTTTATTTTTTTCCATTTTAATTTGAACTGTCCCATGGTTTTAACAAAACCAACTACTTAGTCTTTCCTGATTTCAAATATTTCAAAATATCACCTGTTACTTGGACATCTTACATAGTTCAAAACTATTCCTCCTCTATCCTCCTGTTTTCCTCTCCCACAGGTCACTTCTTCATCTACTTACAGTGCCAACTGGGAGATGACATTTCCCATCTTATCTTCTGCACACTATCAGACTTGTTTAACATCCATCCCTTAATTCAGGCAGAGGGAGAAATTCTGAATTACTGCTTTCTGGGTCATACTAAAGTGATGTTTCTTCTCAGAAAATTCTGCCAAAATTTTGCGTTTTCTCATCCAAAATTTGTCAGCTTTCTATTTTTCATTGGAAGAATATTTTGTTTTGTGTATTTGTACCAGCCAAATCAAACTGTCTGGGTACAGTGACAAGATACGCTTTCTTACCAAAACCAGAGCAAAATCCAAATCTTCTGCTTAAAATCTTTAAAACATTTTCCTTTTCCGTTCTACCCAGTAAAATTGTTTCATTTTCTTATAGCTAAAATCACAATGCTGTTAGAATTTTTTGGTGTTTTCTGTTTTCTTTCTTAAAGAAGCTTGAATTAAGAAATCACAATACCATATCTGTCTTCTGGGACATGCTGACACTTTTGGCAAAACTATCACTTGAGATTTTGGAAACTGTTGGCTTTGAAGATGAAGAATGCTCCCTCCAAGCCCCATGTGCTACTCAAGTGACTTGCATGTTGTCATCCTAGTATCAAATGTAATTTGAAGTGAAATTCACTAACTAATTTGAATGAGTCTTAAATCCAGAGCTTCATTTCATGTTTTGACTAAACCATTCATATAAAATAGCCACTTACAAAGAGCTGTTTATAAGAAACAAACTGAAATTCACATGCATTTTTCTAACATTTTTACATCGCTTTACAAAGGCATGTATGCCATTGGGAGGCCCAGGATCATCCATAAAGATCTTCTGCTGTCCTGTGACAGCATCTCAACAAGGCTTTCTCATGTTGCAGTAGATGTTTAGTGCTTGATCTAGTAGTGGTTGGCAACACTGCCTGTGACAAAGGGGTTGGATCTTGATGATCTCTGAGGTCCCTTCCAACCCAAGCCATTCTATGATGAAAATGGAAATAGTACAGTAATTGTAGGTGTAACAGCTCAGCCAAGGTTTTGCCTCTTGACCTGGATGTTATCACATCAGAGTTCTGCCAAAGGACCTTCACTTGTAGTAGAAGGAGGAACATTACAATTACAGTTAACTTTTTTCTCTCCTTTCTACGTATTTGTACAGATGATGGTAAATCCCCTGAGAGAGATTGACAAGACAGTAGGACAACTGATGGATGGACTGAAACAGCTGAAACTACATCGATGTGTCAACGTCATATTTGTTGGTGATCATGGTAAAATAAACAAATTCTTCATCAATATATGCAACCTTGCACAATGTAGCTGTACATATAATAGGTAGCTTAAATGAAAGTTCAGTTCAAGTTACTTTTGTGCTGTTTTTTTCCCCCAGTAGTTTAAATACTAAACCACTGCCAGTCAGTGTAAACTGGTAACTCTATTTTCCCGTTAATCGTCATTGGAGAACACTTCTCTTTCACATCAGAGATCTGGGTATTCTCCATTTAGAGTTTCTCAAAACTTGGCATTTCCAATATGACATCCAAGCACAGCTCTCCTTGCATGTACTGGAACACCATAATGGGCCTAAAATAATCTTTTTGTAAGTTTTTGTAGTAGAAAGCATTTTAATAGCATGTGCGGAGAGGAGTGGAGCAAGACATTTCTTGGCAATTAATGAGACAAGTTTTTCTACTAGGAGAAAGACTAGTATCTGTAAGGAGCTGTGTCCAACTTCAATAGAAAATGTCATCAAAGTAGTGGAAGAAGATAGAAAAACAGTCAAAAGTTATTTTCAGATCAGATGAAGAGTCACCAGAGAGCAAATATATAATTGGTAGGGTTTTTTGTTTTGTTTTGTTTTCTTAAGTCAGAAGAAACTTTGCAATGAGAATAAATCGCAAAGTCAAAAGAAAATTTTATTAAGTGATAAATGTGATCATGTTTGAGAGAAACCTGCTTTTTCATACCATTTTAGCACTCCTACTGAAAGTCACAAATTAATCATGCATTTGTAAGGAATTCTGGTCTGTGTAAGTCTTTGTCTAGGAACGTCACACAAGAATAGCTAAATGAGCAATAAAATGGAATATGCCTTCTTTCTGGCCTTGGGGAGAGAAGGTTAAGGAGCAGGAAGAATTTCCAGGGGAGGTAGTGTTGTGCTGTACTGACTGTGACTGGCAACACATTCCTCCCTACCACAAGTGGCTGTAGGAGAGAACTGTTTATCTGTGGCTGACTTAGAACAGACCACCAACAGACAATACCTTTTGTGTATGACTTCTCTTAAAATCCTTTGTTTAAAAAAATTCAACAGCCCCGAAGTAGTACACTAAACTAAAAACAGACTTTGATTTTTCCATGAGCTCAGTCTGAAGACATGTCAGTGCACACATGGTGGATGTGGTGCCTGTTGCTCCAGTGTTCGGTGCTAAGACTGGTATTTCTCTTGTGCAGGCAAGTACTAAAAGTACTCTTGATTTGGTTTCTATCAGTGTCTGTCGTTGCAACTAGATGACTGGAAAAAACAAGAATAAGATTTGTCACCCAAAGGAAAAGAGTACATAACCTGTTTGGTTGTTTTTGTTTTTTTTTATTGTTCCTGTGCTGTTTTGGAAAATGTGTTTATTCTCAAACTGGTTTAAACTTGTATTTTCTTTCTGCAGGGATGGAAGACACTACTTGTGAAAGAACTGAATTTTTGAGCAACTATCTGACCAATGTGGAAGATATCATACTGCTGCCTGGATCTTTAGGGAGAATTCGCCCTAGGTCTAGCAATAACCTAAAATGTAAGTTAACTGTATTTTTTATGTTCTGAGAACTAGACTCCATCCTTTCCTTGGGATGAAGTATTCCAAAGGGTGTATGTCTGCAGAATGTTGGTGGGACATTCAGAGTGGAGCTCACTAAAGATCAGCTGTATTTCCAGTCTCTAGTTCACAGACCCTATAGTGTCAGAGATGTGTCAAGTGGGTAACTGAAACATTCTGGGTTAAAAATCATCTATTTTGGTAAGAACAGTCTTGAAGGCAGTTTCAGACAGCAGCATACATGTGATTGTAAGTTTATTTATGTCCTTCTTCTCTCTCCCGGTGAAAATGGGACTTGAGGGAGCTCAGTAGTGCGTGGTTTGTATATAAGGAAAGAGTCTGATTCCTTTTTTGAGCTAACAGAGAAAGTGAATTACTAATTTTGAGCTCAGCTTCATGCTTTTAGCATAAATGAGGAACAGAGCAGGTTGCTAAATAGCAACAGACTGGGGAACTGTAGAGCATGCATTCAGGCACTGTAGTAATAATTAAACTTTGTGAGAAACTCACCCTGACTTGATGTTCAAGGTTATCTGGTCTACAACATGCTCAAGAACCAATCAGGAGTCCTCTGGTGAAACTTGACTCTGTGATTTAAGACAATACTGTCCCAACTGTACATCTGTTGCCCTGATTTCCCTCCAGGGAAGCAGTGCCACAATGGGCCTTGAGCCAGCACCATGACTGCTCTGGTTCTGAGTACTGGGACAAACTTTGCTTTGCCAGCATTTTAAGCTAACAATCAAACAGTGAAACTTAAAATTAACCATAAGTATCGATGGTGATGCAAACTGTGCTACAAGGATGATGACTTTTGGAAGAGGGGAAGATCAGATAAGTGGGACATCCTATTGATTCATCATAGCAATGCACATATATGCAGGCTGAGGACAGATTTTACAAAACCTTGGACTGTGAGGATGAAACATTGCTAGAATGATAGCAGAAATAATAATAATGTGGTTAAACTTTTAGATACTGATTTATTTCATTTGAGACTTAATTTATCTGGGTATTTGTGCTCAGAATACAGGAATACAGAATGGATGTGCAAAAATTTTTGGAAATAGTCTGTACATTTTGCAATGTACTAGGATAGCATAAGACTGAATTTCTACCCTTCAGTCTACTAAAAATTCATATTTTAGTTCCTCTGAGAATATTTTTTTTATGATCTTTCAATCTTTGAGTTCCCAAATTGCTGAGCAAAGTTAGTTTTCTTTGGAGCATGAACAGCAATATCTTTCAAAAAGATCAACTAGACTGATCTCTGAGTCATACTTCAGGGTTTCCTGCAATGCAGTTTTCCTCTTTTGGCCTCTGTCCACAGCTTCCTTGTTGGATATCTGCAATCACACATAAATCATCTGTTTGAACATAGAACAAAGAAGAATATTTCTTGAATTTAGAACTGGAGTTTACCTCCAATAACTGCCAAATCACCCATTTTTTGAATTCCTTTTCTGCTGTCCTATTCCATGATACTGCATCAAGACCTGCAGACACTCCTTTGCCATGGATAAGCCTGTAGCTCGTTTTGGGATTCGGTGGAGCTCATTTGATGCTCAGCAACATCATGCTTTCAGCAGTGAAACAAAAAGAGTTAAGCAAAAGATTTTCCCCTACTAAGAATTTGTTGTTACTTTTTTTTTTTTTTTCTTCTTAAGACTGAAGAAATGAGTGAAGTACTAAGAGACAAAAAACACAACATATTTATCTTACTGTTTTTAAGGAAGCATGTTAGTGCATTCAAATGTGCTCTCAAAATCTTTCAGAAGGGCTGATTTTGTATTTAAAGCAAACATAAGACTTAAAACTATATTTCCAGAAAATAGAGTAATTGTTCAGCTAAGAGTATTTCAAATCATAAAACAGTGAGCAACACTACCTGAGCAACTAAAATATCATTAAGTAAAGGATAAGAGGTTAAATTTAGTTCCTATTCAGCATATCCCAACTGATGCATTCTTTTAGTAAATATCAGCCAACCTCTAGGAAGAATCCTTCTGTAAGTATAAATTCTGACCTTGTGACATCTTCTGCAAATGTCTTATTTTATTAATACTTTTCTCTTTCTCTTTCTTTTTTGTTTGCTTAACAGATGACCCTAAAGTGATTGTTGCCAACCTTACAGTAAGTATTTCGCACTGCTCACTTTGTGTCCTAATTTGGACATTATTCAACATTCCCTCCTATTTATCTGTTTATCTATTTGTCTGTTCCTTCAGAAATGGCAAATAATCTTTTAGGATAAATATTTTACTAGCAATTTGAAGATGCTGAAAAAGCTCATTTGATAGCCTTAAACCATAACCCAGCTTAATGGAAAAAAAGTATTTTAAATAAAAACTCATTAAAAAAAAAAAAAAAAAAAAAAAGGAGATTTGCTAACCAAAGTGCTTTAAATATATCTGCAGACGAGATGTATTTTCAGCATTTATCTTTCCTCTGAAATTTAATCTTGGGTTTGGTTAGCTCACAGTTGAAGAATTTTATTCTTAAGTAAGCATGACATTTTACATGATGCTTTCAAAAGGACTTCCATGAGAATGAAATTTTCCAAAAATCTTTTGATTGCTCCATGTGCCCTGATTTTATGTAAACGTTACAAAGAAATGACTGAACCACGTATCTAGAACGACATTGCTTCCAAGACATCATCGATAATGCACTTAACAGCTTCATTTCTGTACTTCAGGGTTTCATGTGCCTCTGAGCTAATTGACAGCAGTGTCATCTGCAACCATTTATTTTACAGTGCAGGAAGCCAGACCAGCACTTTAAGCCATACTTGAAACATCACCTTCCTAAACGCTTGCATTATGCTTACAACAGACGAATTGAAGATGTCCATTTATTGGTCGATCGCAAGTGGCATGTAGCAAGGTAAACTCTGCTTTCAGCCTAGTGTCAGTGTGTTTTTCTTTCTGAGAAAACAAGACCTGGGACTAGTTTGTCTCCAGTGTCCTCCTCCTGCCATCTGGGAACAGGAGCAGTTTTGAACTCCTGGTGAGATTCATTAGGTTCATGGTCCCAGTTTGGAAAAATAGTTGTTGGATGAAAGAGAGAAACCCAGATTACTTTCCTTTCCTGAACAACTGTGTTTTTTGACTAATTAGCTTATATATAGGAACTGATAAACTTTTTTAGTAAGGTGCAAACTTACTCCAACCAGGTAGTGAGGAATATGGGAGGACTGGAGAAGTTAGGGTACAAGAGGCTGGGTGGAAGTACAGGGTAAATGGAAAGAAAATTGAGATATTTACATAGTGAATGTAAAGCTGAGAACATGTGAAAGAGTAGTATAGGCTCATCACTGAAATGTCTGCATTGTATTTTGTTGCAAAACAAATCCACAGCTAAACAGGATGCTTTCTGTCAAAGCAAATCCTGTTTTGGCTTGGCCTTTGCCATTTGCCTCTGAATTTTCAGTTATAAAGCATGGACAATTTTTAATGCTCTTGGTTCAAAATGATGGAGAAAAACCACAGAGTGAGCAAAAAAGACAGGGATCTCTTGGAAAGAGTCCAGCGGAGGCCACAAAGATGGTGAAGGGCCTGGAGCATCTCTCCTACGAGGAAAGGCTGAGTGAACTGGGTCTGTTCAGACTTGAGAAAAGAAGACTGAGAGGGGACCTGATCCAGGTCTAGAAGTATCTAAGGTGTGGGGGGCAGAATGGCGAGGCCGGACTCTTTTCAGTGGTGAGTGGAGACAGGACAAGGGGAAATGGCCAGAAACTGCAGCAGAGGAAATTGTGTGCACAAATTGCACAAATGTGTGCAAGAACTTCTTTACAGTGAGGTGACGGAGCACTGGAACAGGCTGCCCAGGGAGGTGGTGGAGTCTCCTTCTCTGGAGATGTTCAAGACCTGCCTGGATGCCTACCTGTGCGACCTGGTGTAGGGAACCTGCTTTGGCAGGGGGTTGGACTCGATGATCTCTGGAGGTCCCTTCCAACCCCTACAATTCTGTGATTCTGTGTGAGCAGAAGAGGAGTTGCCTTGGCTTATGAGTTTCTGATTTAATGTATACTGCTTTTCTTGCTTTGATCTTTTGCCACATTTTGTATTACAGCAGAGAACGACTGGGTCTTAACGCATAGAGCTGACTCAGTGGTTCCTGGAAAATGACAGAGATTTTAGCATATGCCACTCTGTTATGAGCTTTAAATCATGGCAATTTTCTTTACCTATATAGCTGCCAGGCAAACACAAGGTGTGTTGTAAATGCCTTTTGACATCTGTGCATACCGTGCTGTGAATTATGCAAGGATCATTCTGCTGAAGCAGTGAATGAGAAGCTCCAAATGCTTTCTTGCAAAATTTCACTAGCCAGTTGGCCATTTGCCTTGTATAGTTTCTGTGGCTAGGGCTCACGTACATCTCAAAGAAGTGGACAGAATTTTAGGCCTATCAAAATTTTTAATTTTAAGATTTTTACTGGAATTGATGGGATTAGGCTGGAGGGTCAAGTTTATCATTTTTTTATTAATTGCATCAACATATTTCCTTTATTTATTATTTATATGTTCTGAAATCTGATTCACTAGTGATCTATTTGTTAGTGTAATTAATTGTATACTCACAACCAGAAAAATGGTTGTTTTTGACCCGGTTGCTGTACTGGAAACTCTAGTAATTTACAAGGCTTGAATCAAATTTTTGCAGGGCATAATTTTAATACACACAAATAAATGAATTTGTAGGATAGTCCAGTCCACTGCATGGCTTGCTTATACATGGCCCTGGTGAAATCATATGCAAAAAAGTGTTCAGGAGCAAGCTGATAATTATACTTCCTAGGGTGCAATACTTATTTTTTCACATATTTTGTAAAATAGTATTCAGTCACAAGCTGAGAAAATAGCTAATACTTTTTCAATTTAGGAAAGCTGTGGATGTTTACAAGAAACCAACAGGAAAGTGTTTCTTCCATGGAGACCATGGCTATGACAACAAGATAAACAGCATGCAGGTACGAGCAATGCAGTAATCTTTACAGAAGTGTTGTTAAGCCAGAAGATATTTCAGATCTCTAAAATGTAAATATTCACTGAAATAAACCCTATGATTTAAAGTTGTTCTTCTGTATTCTTCTCACTCTTTTTTTTTTTTATTTTTTTTAAAGACTGTCTTCATAGGTTATGGACCTACATTCAAATACAAGACCAAAGTACCTCCCTTTGAAAACATTGAACTTTACAATGTCATGTGTGGTAAGCTGCCTGCTTGAGGAGTTGTAAGAGAAACATGCTGCTTTAACCATAAGGGTTTATTAGACACCTCTGGGCTCAGGCCCTGTCTCTCTCCCAGCATCCCTTCCCCAGGGTCTCCTTCCCAAACACTGAGGGCATTTCTCAGGGGGCTGGGCTTGCTCTACTTTAGCAGCTTGCCAATAAAACGTATTAACATAGTTCTGCTGCATGCAGATTGGCACAAATCAAATATGCACCACTACAGCGCACATTTGCATATACAGACCTCATTAGTCTAGGAAGGAGGCTTCTGTACCTCCATGTTTCGGGGAGCAGTTCAGGGGCATCATTTAGCTTTCTATGGCATTTCCTAATATTATTATATTTCCTAAACTTTTACAGATGATACATTCTGATATTCTGTACAGTCTTTTATTTAATAATGATTTAACACAGGAATAAAACTTGCTAGCTGAATGTATAATTAACTTATTTACTCTTTTTTTTTTTTTTTTTTTCCAAACATGAAGTATCAAAAAGGCAGTTAGCCCATATGTGCAAAGCAGGTCACTAATAACACTGTGTTCCAGATGGTTGGATTGTAGGTTTGTGTTGGAAACTGCAGTAGTTATAATAAAATGGTTTCCTGGTGTCTTCATGCAAATTAACCTTCTTTTCATACAGTCTACCATGTTATTCAGGCAGGATTTGCAATTTTATGTTTTGGATTAGCATTTTTATTTTTATTACATTAAAAGCATTCATTAGCATGGCATAGATGTAAACAGTATTGCAAATAAATATCTTTGCTAAGTATATTTACTGCTAAATACATATGTTTCCAGTCTAACCATCATTAAC
The DNA here is from genome assembly GCF_019232065.1 of Centrocercus urophasianus. Lineage (NCBI taxonomy): Eukaryota > Metazoa > Chordata > Aves > Galliformes > Phasianidae > Centrocercus > Centrocercus urophasianus. The sequence continues at coordinate 12,309,006 of NW_024884253.1, forward strand.
TTTCCTTGGGTGTTTCCACAGATCTGCTTGGATTAAAGCCTGCTCCCAATAATGGGACCCATGGAAGTTTGAATCACCTGCTAAGAGCCAATGTTTATAAACCAACTGTGCCAGATGAAGTTGCTAAGCCACTTTATCCTGTAGCTCTGCCTTCTGCATCAGATTTTGATATAGGATGTACATGTGATGATAAGGTAAGTGTTAGTATCTGTTGATACTCCCACTGTTAGCCACAACTGTCTAATAAAGTTTATAGTCATTATAGCTATTTTGAGAGTGTTTGATCTGCAGGAATTTCCCAGATCCTTCCTGTGAAATGTTCTTTGCATCTGGAACAATTATTGCTTCTTGGAAACAGGAAACAAAACAGTTGTCTTTGTTTTATAGTGTTAGTTTTGTTTTGCTAGATGCCTAGTTCAACAAGATGCTCCAGTGATCCTAATCTTGTTCTTTTTTTCTATTCTTGAGAAGAACAAGTTGGATGAACTCAACAAGCGCTTTCATGTCAAGGGAACAGAAGGTAAGAGCTTGCTGCATCAGTTAATAAAAGCTATTTCTGTTTTCTTTTGCTAGCTAATTTGCATCACTGATACCAAACAAGTTCCTGTTTAATTTTAGTTAATGTGTAGTAAATCAACTTTTCAAATAACTGTCAAAAGAACATACAGACATATATGATTTATGTGGGCAAGACTAACTGCTGCTCACATGGCAAAGTGCACACTACCTTTTGCTGTGATCAGAACTGAAGAATCCCTCAAAGTGAGACAAGTTTTAGTTCTTTTTCATCACTGTTAGGAGGTTTAATCTCTGCTGTAGAAGCAGAGAAAGGAGGAAAAGAGAAAGAGCATGAAGCAGTGCTCTATTTAAGCACAAGAAATAGATGGGGTAAAAAACATAGACCACATCTGCACACTGGTTTTCCAGCATTGATTGGGTGTTTCACCAGATCATCAGTGGAGAGCACGGTGCAGCTTCTTTGACAACTCCTGATTGGCTTGTAGTGCTTGTTTTTTAGAGTGCAGGTTATCCACTCAACTTTCATCAAACAAATACATCAGCAGTTCCCGGTTCAGCGATGCTCAGTGCAACTTTGTCCTTCACTACCAGTGTTTCTCCCAGGAGAAAGCATACTCTGCTCCTCTGGATGGCTGTTCTTGTGCCCTTGATGCTGAACCCAATGTTCTTGCAGCTGTGTTGTCAGCTGTGTGTCAGGCTGCTATCCAGGTTAAAAATGTACCAGTAATAGTTGGCAGTGTCCCCCTCATCATAAAGATTTATATTTCTTCTTCTCCATCTTAGCAAATTCTAAATCTTTGACCTGGTGCAGGGAACCTGCTTTGGCGGGGGGGTTGGACATGATGATCTCTGGAGGTCCCTTCCAACCCCTAAAATTCTGTGATTCTGTGAATTTAGACTTAAGTGTAGACAGGTTTAGACTGGAGATACTTCAGATAATCAGAAGACTGAGATTCCTTACAAAGCTGCTTTAGTTTTACTTCTGTGAGCAGGCAGTGCAGCCTATTCTTTAGTTTCTGCAGGTGAAATTGTTAATTTTTCTGTGAGTAAATTGCCTTTTTACAGCTTCCATCTTGCTAAACTGATTTTTACAATTAGTGATGGGCTACTCCTGGCTGTAGCTATTTTAAGCATTAGAAAAGACAAAAAAAAAAAAAAGGAAAAAGAAACAAAAAACCAAGTAGTTGTGCTCCTGGATATCTCAACATCTTTATTTTGTTTAGGTTTGGATGCTTCCTCATTCCAGTAGTATAAAAAAATACTTTTGCTGTATTTTAAGAAATAAGCATTTGTATCTTTTTGAGTTACTTGTTTGTGAGCTGTCAGTTATGTGGAACTAGGTAGATTTCCCTTATGTGAACAACAAAAAGTTCTACTTTGTATCAGTTATTTTGTTATATTTTGTGACAGGCTATAGCGTGCATTCTTGGATCTTCCTGCGTTTAGTTGGTAATTCACTTGTCCCATTTGGGGAACATTTACCTGAACATGATTGTTATTCATAAGCAGCAGGAAGAATTCCTTCAGCTTCTCTCGAAGAAGGGAAGTTTTTCATCTTTGTCCTTACACAAGGTTTTTCCTACTTATTTTCTGCATCCTATAAAAATATTTGGACTTAAACACTAATAAAAGATGCCCTTTTCTTTAAAGTTAAATGCCTATCTATGAACAGCGTTTAGGCTGGTTACCTCATTTCTATGCTTTGATTTCCAAAAGCAAGCCAAACCTGTTTTCCGATTGGTTATCAAAATGAATGAATGCAGCACAGTGCAAGATTAGCCAGGAAATTTGTTTTTCCTCTATCTTGTTTATTTTTTTGTTTATGAAAAGATAAAAAAAATTATCAGAGGTATCTAGTGACACTTAACCATAACACATCAGAAGAGCAGAAGAAAAGCAAAATGTATGGATTTGGAAGTATTTTTGGTAGCCAAAGTTAGGAAGAGGGTTTTTTGTTTTGTTTTAATTTGATATTTCTGACAGAAAATAGCATGTAGGTCTTCAGAATATCATCTGTAGCAGCCAAGTGAAAAAAAAAAAAACAACAAAACTCTTTTATTGAGTAGACTCCTTTGCCTTCCTTTTGTGAAGATCTTAGTGTTGTACAGAAAACAGAGGAAGAGGAGAAAAACAGGAAAACTGAGACAGTGAGTGATAGGATGAGAGCAGATTTAAGGCAACAGAATGATTTTCACCTCACATGCTTCAAATGTAGACACAGAGATCCTTGTCTCCTGTGCCTGGAGAAACATATTATGACCCCAACAGTTTCTCAACTGCAGAAAAAACTTATAAGCTCGAAGTGAATTTTGAGCCTGGGAGTGGGATCCCAATCAAAACTATTGAAGAACAGCTATTCCCTATGTTACAGGATATCCTTAGCAGTTTTTTTTTTCAACTTCAAGGTTTTGAGTGATAAATTTAAGTGTAATTTCATCTGATCTGTAGAGAAGCATCTTCTGTACGGGCGCCCCGCAGTGCTGTACCGCACAAAGTACAATATCTTGCACCACCATGACTTTGAAAGTGGCTACAGTGAAACATTCCTGATGCCTCTCTGGACATCCTACACTATTTCCAAACAGGTTGGTGATGACTTTTCTCTTGGAAATTGCTCTAAAAAAATCCTGGAAAGTCTATTTGCTATGTGTGTTTTTGAATTTGTAGAATCCCCTTTCCCAAACAGATTTTTCCGATCAGAAATTATCTCCCAAATGCCACTGAAAATAATACCGTAGGAGAAACGAATTTTTAAGGCAGATTGTTTGAATATTTCTTTTCCTGTTTTCATTTTAACTCTCAGCTTTTCTCAGTGGGCATTTGTCTTCCCCATTTCTTTCAATCAGTTACTTCATTTGAATTTCAGCTGCCTGAAGGAAGGGCAGACTTGGTTGTAGAGCTGTGGTACGGATCACTGTACACAGTGTAGACTTACAATCTGTAGACTACCAGATGCCATTTTCTTTTAGCTATAAGTGCTGGATTTACATTTCTTTCACTGCTCAATGCAGGCAGAGGTATCCGGTGTGCCAGAGCACCTGGCCAGCTGTGTCAGGCCCGATCTCCGCATATCTCCAGGAAACAGCCAGAGCTGCTCAGCCTACAGAGGTGACAGGCAGCTCTCCTACGGCTTCCTCTTCCCTCCTCGTAAGTTCAGTAGCAAGTCTACAGAATTCAAGGACTTGAATGTCATTTATATGCACGACACTTCATTTCATTTTTAAAATAACAAATAGTGGTTTTATAAATTTCTGCTTAACTACAGAAAAACTTAGGTATGAAAAAAACCCAGATGGAAATGGAAAGGGACTCCAGGGTTTTTTTTTTTTTGAGATTGTTGAGAAAAAATATAGGTAGGAATCCTCCAATTTCTCAACTTCCTGGGGTGAATCCTTCCTTCACACAGAGGACCTGGTTCAGCACCAGCATCACATATGATGCCAGATGGGATGGATACATTATTCTCGCTGCGTGTGCTCAGGACCAAGGGCTGAATGCCAGAAGTTGCCATCATGACTGTGACCTCTCACTTTCACAAGACTGGAGAGGTACTCCAAACTGGAACTTAGCTTCATGTGTGAAAAAGATAAAGTGTACCTCTTGAGTTAATAAAAACAAAGGTGAAAGCAGAGTTGCACAGACTAGAAGCACAAGCTGTAAGACAGTCTTTAAAAGCTGGCCTTTTAATATCAATGGACATATATTGGCACATATAAGCTGGAAATCTATTTGATTCATAATTTTGACTTCAAACAACAGAAGAATAAATATATATAATGTGTAAGTCCATATTAGATTGTTGCACAGTATAAAAACAAAATAGAATTCTACCATCTCCAGAAACAGTGCTAGTAGAAAATCTCTGTAAATGAGTGTTCTGGTACAGATATATTTGTCAAGTCTTCGAAAAAAACTTGTATATTTAGTACATGTTCATGGGAAACAACTTTGCTGCGTCACAGACGTGAACTTCATTGCTCTGCCTTCCTTATACAGTGGCTGAAAGAGTTTAGAATGGATTTCTGATGTAGAATTACTCATGCTGAAGGCTTGCTCAGAACTGGAAGATAATCCCACAGCCCTCTGCCTATAAATTGTGTGACTGTTTTATGAAAGCACACAGAGCAGCTGACTTCTGTTTTGATGACAGTATTCCGTTTGGTTACTCACTAAAGCCACTTTTGAAAACATTTTTATGTTCTTTGAATTCTGACATTTCATCTCATCAGTATTTTTTTTTTTTCAGAACTAAGTTCCTCTGCAGAAGCAAAGTATGATGCTTTTCTAATAACAAATATCATTCCAATGTATCCTGCTTTCAAAAGTAAGTGTTGTTTCTTTGGCTTTGTCTCTTTTTCCCAAGCTTGTAACATTTTTTTAAAATGTCTGCTGAACTGTGGAATGAATGGATGGGAGAAATTTAGAACATAAATCTAATTACCTCTAAGCAGCAGATAATATACGTGGGAATCTCAGTTCAAGGCACAGGCTTTTTGTACCACAAGAAACATGTAAGGTTTAGGGAGGGTTTATTTTCCTTGCTGCTGGGCTAAGAGCACAGGCACAGTCAGTTCCTGGAGTTCAGCAATTTTGCTGAAGTGTCAAAGTCAGTTTGTGCAAAACCATTCAGATTTTCTTGTTTGTGACCCCAGTTTGTGCAAAATGTACTCAGACAACATGTTTTTACTTCCCAACAGAAGCAGTCTGGGAGTGTGCACTTAGCATGTTGTAGTTCAGGGACAAGCGGCATCTGGAGCACCTTTGATTTTTCTATCCCTACCCTTAGAGGTAGACCAAACATTTTTATTACCTTTCAAGAAAAAGGAAAAACAAACCAATTTATGGAAAGTGAGGAATGACTTAAAACCAACTGAAACTTTCAGTGCTGCAAGGATATAGTATTAAAGTTCCTTTTGTCTGAACATCACTTTTCTCTCGAGTGTTGCCAAGAGGTAGGAAAACCATCAAACTATTCTGGTGGCATTTTTTGGCTTGGCAGGAATTGGGAAGCCTTGAAAGAATCTCAAGAGCCTGTTCTTGTGAGATTTCCAATTCAGATTTTAGGCCAGGGAGGTTTGGATAAACATCAAAGACTATGGGAGGCTTTTTCTTTTTAGCCTAAGAAGAGTGCTTTTAACTGCAAAACCTCTGAGTAGGAACAAATGGTGATGTTTGCTGGAAATTTGAAGAAAGGCACACTTAACTGATTATAGAGAGCAAAATTATTGGGGATTTCCCGCTCTAAAATCACTTCATAAAACTGCTTTTTATGCTAATTTAGTCTATGTAAATTTGCTGAGATGCTCATCACAGGAGAACAACACACCACCAGCAGTGCTTTTTATCCCAGTGCCACCAACTTCATCAGAACCGAGTGAAGAATCACCTGAGAACAAATGTTGTAACTTGTAGTACTCCTGGGGAATTATGAACTAGTACACATGTGCAGGTTGCAATGCAGAGCTCAGACCACTCATTACATGGAGCTGGCTTAAGCAGTTCCCACTTTAGGGGAGCTGCAGGATCATGCCCCGAGGCTGCAGCACTGGCATTGCTGTCTGTGCGGCTTCAAGTGGAAAACCAATGTGGGAACTGATTCAGCTGCAAAAATCTTTCCTTTTGGGGCTATTTTTGTTGTTAAGGCTGATGCATCAAAGGAGTGAGCAGCTGGAGGAGTGGGACTGCCAAGTGGTTACTGCAGCTGAGGTTCTTGTTAGACCAGCTTGTGGGTGCTTCTGCACCAGCCTGAGCATCTATTTGGCAAAACACACTAGGGAAGGAAGTTCTTGAGGCTGGTGCTGCTGTCAGTGCTGGGGAACCATGAGCTAAGCAGTCTGAGCTGGCAAGGCAAAAGTTAACTTTATACAAGTTAGAGCTGTTTTGCTTGCACACACTTCTGTTAGTGTTAAAATGAAAAGGGGAAAAAAAAGAGGGAAAACAATTATGCAACTGGAGATCCCAGTGTATTTCTCAGCAAGTCTCTGTAAACAACTTGTGAAGATTCAGAAGGTTGTAGTGGGAGAAAGTGTCATGCTTTTCACAAAAATCATGGTTAAAGTTCTCTACTAGGCAAACCTCTGCCTTAATGAGATGCTTTGTTATAATTTGGCCATCCTAGATGGCACCTGATTTAGAGGTTGGACTTTTTATATTCAGTGAATATTTGTGAGAAATAATATGACCTTTGTATTTCCCTGACTTTTAAAATATTTGAGCTTTGCTTTTAATCATAGTACTATTTCCTTTTGTGAATTAAAAAAGAAAAAAAAAAAAGGAAAAACCAACATACCCAGTAATTAGATAAGGAGGACAAAGGAAATGTTTACAGGGACATCAAAAGTGTGAGAATAGCTGCTTCTGCTGGCAGTGAAGGAACAGCAAACTCTCTGTGCAATGTCTAGGGCAATGCCAGGCTTAGGATGGGACCATGCATTTCCTTTATTGCTAGTTGGGGAAAAAAAAATCAAGAGAGAACAAAGAATTCTGAAGGCTTTATTGACCAAAACAGAATGAAGTTGCAGTAAACCTGTAAAGCTTAGTCTGTGATTTCCTCTCCTATTGTCTGAATGATGCCCACTGGATTTTTATCTTCATGCAAAAAAAAATTATTTACAATCTTGACATGTTAATATGTTTATCCAAATTTTAGTTGTTGTTGTTGTTTTTTTTTTTCTCCCCCATAGAGGTATGGAACTATTTCCAAAGGGTTTTAGTGAAGAGATATGCCACTGAACGAAATGGAGTCAATGTTATAAGTGGACCAATCTTTGACTATGACTACGATGGTTTACATGACACACCTGAAAAGATCAAACAGTAAGAATTTGTATTTAAATTGGTTTGCTGCTGTTTCTTTTAGTGATAACTTTATCTCAAACAATTTATTGTTTGCACTTCGTTTGATTTTGAGAAGGAGTTGAATTTCGTGGCTCTGTCCAAAATGGTTCATTGAGACTGAATAAGACAGGGCAAAAATTAAGGGAATGGCAACTCGCCACGTAACTCTTCACCTTGAGTCCTTCAGACGAAGCTGATTTATATTCCAAATAATGTTTTCTCTAAAGCTGTCTGGAAGCTTAGAGTTGCAACTGGGTACCAGAGCACACCATACTGCTATTGAGTTAGACACTCTAAGCTTTTGTTAAATCTGTAAAACTCGCTCTCTGTTTCCCTGAACTGAAGAAACCTTTCAGCATTGGCATGTGGTGTTTCTGTGGCACAGTATCAAAACATGATCTAACTGAAACGCTCATTTTCAAATCGAGCTTGTGAATCAAACACATCTTAACAAGTACATGCATCCTCACACGTAAGGAAGGAAAGACCACATTGTCTGTGTAATTCTTCTTCCAAATGGATTAGTCCTTTGTGGGTAAACGTTTGCTTTACTTCCCCAGGTTTGTGGAAGGCAGTGCCATCCCTGTTCCTACTCATTACTATGCCATCATAACCAGCTGTTTAGATTTCACTCAGCCAGCCGACAAGTGTGATGGACCACTCTCTGTTCTCTCGTACATCCTTCCCCACCGGCCTGACAACGATGAGAGCTGCAATGTAAGTTCTGCTGCCTGATGGTAGATGTTCCCTGGGATATTCCCAGGGAAGACGCTAGTTAGCTGTTAGATGATCTTAAATGAAAGTACATGGTATTGACTCAGTCACGTTCAACTCATTAGACAGGAGTGCTCTTCTATGAAAAATGGGGGTAACAGAGAAAATGTGGAACTATTACTGCACCTAAAATTGTCTGGAAGAACTAAAATACATTAGGTTGGCTGTAAACAGTGTGTGGGCTTCTATGCTTTGGCAGACACTGTCAGAGTAACCTCAGGCTGAAAAAGACTGTGTGAGTAGATGTATTGTGCTGGCAGCCAGCCTAATGTTTTTATGGAGGTCTGTTTCCATATGCAGGTACAATATAATCTGTCTGCTCTTGCAGTCTGGATGCATCAGACGGCATGATTACATCCAACCCACACAGCGTTAAACTGTATGCTAAAACCTGCTGAAGGCAGAGCTGCCAGTAGCTCTTGCTGGTTCCAGATCATGTCTCAATTCAAGGGAAAAATTAAGATTCTCTTTACCAGAGATCAAAGATGATGAGCCACCCTCCTCATTCCTTTTCTATCTTCCTTTTGGATAAAAAATGCTGTAGTATAGGAATCTTGGTGAAGTACAAAGGCTTCAGTTTGCTCAGAACTGCAGAAAGCAGCACAAATGCCCTATAGCTGATGGTGTGGCAGGAGAGCCATTAGGGTCCCCATGAGCTCCAGCACTCTGCAAGGACAGCAGTCCTCCCAGGCAGCTGTATTTAGACTTGTCCTTCCGCCTGAACTTGTTCTCCCATTACACAGCTGTGCGGATTCCTGCACACAGACGCTTCACTATAGGCTGCCAGGAGTCTGTTTCCTGAATGAACGCATTAATGTTATGAATTTTGTATTGGCACAAAAAGTTAAGACTCCTATTCCAGCTACAAGCAGAAATAGTAATTCCAACTCTGTACACAATTCACCTGGAACACTGTTTCTTTCTCATTCATCAAACATCGCCTACTTTCAGGTCACTCTGTTTGAAACCACGCTTTTGGAGCAGTACTCCTCTCTTGAGCAGGTCTGGATTCCCTCCATTTAGACTCTTAACTGTTTTGGGCAGAGATGTCTTCTATCAGAAGACTTGGAAAGTCTTCAAGGTATTTCACTGTGATTTTATTCCAGCCTGCCTTCATCTGAATGAAGGTCTAGTTGGGGATCTGCAAGTTACTATCTGGCATTTATCTGTCCTTGTATTTCTGCCTGTTTGTGATTTTTTTCTTCCTTCTATTGTGTGTCATTGTGCTTTTAAAATCCTGAAATCTTTTTTAAGAATGGCTTGTAATAATTTTTACTCTTCGATTTCTTACATTCCAACCCAAGCTTCTTTTCTCTGTTGGTCATGCTACTTATGGTATATGTATTTAGAGTACCTTCAGTTCTGCTATACAAGCTCATTAGCAGCTGTTGCACTGTGCTTGACGTAATAAAGAAGCAGTTGAAAAATATATCAAGAACTGTAGTTCTTGAGTGAAAGAACAAGCAAAATTTTGCTATTCCAATGCAGTTTGTCTTACTTTTGCACTTGATATTTCATCTCACATATTCAAAGAAGTGACTGTCTAAAACAGATTAAATGCTTGGGATAATGTAAGAATTTTCCCCTAGCCTCTCCACAGCTTTCTTTTCAGATGTAAAGAAATATTAGCTTTCCCCAGCTCTGCTCTTGTCACACATACTTTCTCTCTCCTCACACAGCCGTTGGAGAACACCACTACTCTTCTCATTAGAATTTGTTCCATTTCCAAACTGTGTTTATTCATGGTGAGGTTATACCCATTTATTCTTGTGTCAACATTTTTCTATGGCTTAAATAGCCCTTCAGTGGTCTTCTTTGGGATTTATCCCTGCTGATGATTTACGATGATTCTCAAAGCATATACTTTTCTCTGTTCATGGGTGACCGGGACCTTTTATGCTCTTCTTGTAAGAGAGGAAGAGCATTTTATTAGCCTTCCTCTATATCTATTCTTGTCTGACTTTTTTTCTGGAACACGAATGAGATAAAGTATTCCAGCTTATACCTCAAAATGCAAATGATTATCTTTCCATTTCACATCATTCCTCTGGTACTATCTAGGATTTGCTTCTTCTATAGCTGCATTATAAAGGTGGCTCACAATATCACATAATAAACCAGCACACCCATGACCTTTCCTTCTATCTGCTGTTTCACCTGAAAATTTCCCAGGTTAGCAGAAATTCTTACTGTCAACATGGGTAACCAAATTTCATACTATACCAGGGACTCCGTCATCTGCATCCTGCAGTATGGTGTTCCAGCCTTCCTCTGCACTGACAAGAGCTCCCAGTTGCTTTTAGTAGCAAACTAATGACCTTGGCACAAAAAGCATGTATGAAAATACTAAATAAAAATCCTTTCCAAAACCAAAGCTGGAGGAACTACTAGAAACTTCCTCTAGTACACAGTTCCTTTTTCTGTGGTGACTCTAAATTTCTTTTTTGACAAGAAAGTTCCTCACCCACCTATATAATTCTGGTCATCTTGAGCTTTCCAGCCAACAATCTGATATTTGAGAGATGGGTAATACAGGAGTTCTTTTTCATAGAATATCTGATATCTGGATTTTAGGTTAGTTTCCTATTTTATTGCTTTTTTCTATTTACCTCCAAGTTCTCGATAGTTATTTTTTACTTCTAAGACCCACTGTACTGCTGAAGTGAGACTAACAAGCAAAGATGGAGAAAAACATCATTTTCAATGTACACTTCATTTCCACAACAATATATACCATACTAACTGATCACTGTGCTTAAAATCCTTGCTGCTTGAGGTGAGATTTTGTGGGCCAGTTATGGAATGGAAAAATTAGTGTGGACCAGTTGACCGATCTTCTAGGCTCATGGAAATGCTGTGTCACTGGACGTGGTTTGAAACAAACCCGACAGTCCTGTGAGCTCTGTGCAGAGCAGATTTGCTGATCAGAAGAAGGTTTGAAGACAAGAGAAATGTTACAGTGTTTGCATTTAGCCTCGTTGAGGCCTGTCTGCAGACAAGCAATGCGACTGGCTGACTAGGACTCTTCTATTCCCATGGCTGCAGGCTGCCATGTGGTGCTCCTGCGGCATGGCACCCCAGATGGAGGAGAAAGAGCAGGGCACACTCCTTTCTTTTCCATCTTAGTAAGGATCTTTATTTCATGCTCCAGTCATGGTTTTGGGCCATGCTTCCAGTGTGGAGAAGAAAGTGGGTTTGGAGCTGAAAAGTTTAAAATAAATGAGCAAATGTCATTTGTTGACAAATGGACATTTGCTTTAGAGCAGCTGGTTGTGACTAAACTAGTACTTTGTGTTCTCTCTGTGCAAACCATCAAGCTCACCCTCCTGGGCTTTACAGAGTGACCCATAAACTGGTCTGTGGGACATCTTCTGTTTCGGTTAGGCTCTGGCATGACTAGCTTCATGTGAGGGTGTGTTTTGGAGGGAGACATCCTCTGAGGCCGTCAGAGACTCACTTGGAGCAAGCCCAGAAAGAGAAATTTTATCAGCTAGATTTCTAGGTCACATACATGAGCCTCAACCTGAGGTTCAACCCCTCTGTTCCTGATGCACGTCCCCAGATGTACCAGCCTGCACGGACAGAGGGGAAAAAGTCCTATTTGCCCCATTCTTTTTCCGGGTCTGTTCCTCACCATGTCCCCAGGGGTGCTTGGAACATGACACTGGGCTGATTCAACACACTCAAACAGCCTGTAACTGCAGGGTTTTGCAAGGCAGATTTTTCTGATTTCTGTAGTGAGATAAATTAGGTTGTGGATGGCTCCAACATATGCTGGATCTGGTACAAGGTGAGCAGCAGGGAGCTGATGTGGTGACTGCCTGTGCCTCTTGGAGCAGTTCCCTAAGGGAGATTACACCCACGCAGTCCAACCCCATCACTCTGGCAGCAGCACCTTCCTGATTGTTTTTCATATTGTCAGACATCTAGTGAAAGGTTTTTTGTTTGTTTGTTTGGCTTTTGGGGCTGTTTTCTGTGGGGTTTTTTTCCTATCTGTGAGTAATATGTATGTTTTAATAGCAGTATTTTCCAGCTACCAATAAAAGGTGTAGTCCCAGTTGCGTAAGGAATCAAAGAGGTCAACAAAAAATAAGGTGGAAAGATTAAAATAATACTGTGTTAGTTGAGTCATAGAATCGTAGAATGGCCTGGGTTGAAAAGGACCTCAGTGATCATCTAGTTTCAACCCCCTGCTATATGCGGGATCACCAACCACCAGACCAGGCTGCCCAGAGCCACATCCAGCCTGGCCTTGAATGCCTCCAGGGATGGAGCATCCACAACCTCCTTGGGCAACCTGTTCCAGTGCCTCACCACCCTCTGTGTGAAAAACTTCCTCCTAATATCCAACCTGAACATCTCCTGTCTCTGTTGAAAACCATTCCCCCTTGTCCTGTCACTATGAACTCATGTAAACAGCCATTCCCCCTCCTGTTAATGTGCTCCCTTCGAGTACTGGAAGGCCACAATGAGGTCTCCCTGGAGCCTTCTCTTCACCAAGCTAAACAATCCCCGTTCCCTCAACCTTTCCTTATAGGAGAGAATCATCTCAGTGCCCTCCTCTGGACCCGCTCCAAGAGCTCCACATCCTTCCTGCACTGGGGGCTCCAGGTCTGGTCGCAGTACTGCGGATGGGGCCTCACAAGAGCTGAGTAGAGGGGAACAATCACCTCCCTCTCCCTGCTGGCCACCCCTTTTTTAATGCAGCCCAGAACACAGTTGGCCTGGTCCCCATTTGAGTTGCAAATCAGATGAGAATAATGTTTAAAAATGGGGCACGTGCTAGGGTTTGGGTTTTGGTGACACGGAACAGCTGATTGATATGGAGCTCTTTCAGTGACAATTTTTTTTTATATGGTGACCAATGAATTTTCTAAAGTTGTAAGCCTGTCCTGAAATACCTACAACATGGGATCAGCTTTTCCAGGTGACTGTAGTCCTTGTTAATTGTCCTAATGTCTGGAAAAGCTACTTTCACTTTCAGAGTTAACTTTAGATGTGAAAAGTTATAAACATTCTGTTTTTTTCATTTCAGAGCCTGGAAGATGAATCAAAGTGGGTTGAAGATCTTCTTAAGATGCACACTGCACGGGTGCGGGACATCGAGCAGCTCACAAGCTTGGACTTCTTCCGAAAGACCAGTCGCAGCTACACAGAAATCCTCTCCCTAAAGACATACCTGCATACATTTGAAAGTGAAATTTAGCTTTCTAACCTTGCTCAGTGCATTCTTTTATCAACTGGTGTATATTTTTATATTGTTTTTATATTTATTAATTTGAAACCAGGACATTAAAAATATTAGTATTTTAATCTTGTATCAAATCTTAAATATTAAACCCTTGTGTCACTTGTTTTGTTTCTCTAACGTTTAATGTAGGTATGCCTCTTGGTTTATTTAGTAGCGCTTGTAATACTGCAGCTTAAGTCCTTACACCAAGAGTTTATCTGGTGCTGCAGAATTTGATACGTGAATCAAGGAAATACTAAATTCCCATGCTCCTTTACCACACTTTTAGTCCTGTACTGTGTATCAAAATACTGAACATGTAAAATTACATTCATTTACTGTTGACTATGTGACAGACATATTTAAACCCTATAGACAAATAGCATCTTAAATATAATAAACCACACATTCAGTTTTTTTAATGTCTTTTGGTTTCCTTTCACAGGGACTTTCAGAGGGACTTGGTAGCAGCTGACTGCTGCTACATCTTTCATATTCAGCCTTCTCAAGGGCTTAGGTTTTCTGGTAAGATGGATGACAGGGGCTCAGATGTCCTGCCCTGGGGCCTAGCAGTGAGACTGCATAATAGCACCTGCAATAGTAACTGCTGGTTAGGTTTTGCTGCAGTAGCAGATCTGGGAGAGGAGGTAGGCTGGTACCATAACTTCACCAGGAGTTCCCTGCACTTGGGGCCAATTGGCCCTGCTCTGGAGCTTGTGGGGAGGACATGAGCTGATAGTATCTGCTGTTACCCATAAGGCTGCATCACATCCCTTCTCCCCCAGTGCTGCTCTGAGCTGGTTCTTGGGTATACCCGCTCCACTGCCTTTTGCTTTGACCTTGAGGGAGCTGCAATAAGGCAAGTGTTGAAGGAGATAACCTTGTCGAAAATCCAGCAACGGATTTTTAACCAGGAGGAGAAGAAAGTCTAATTTCCTGTATCTCGCTCTAATGGTCATAATGTGCAGCTTTCTCCTAAGCTGAGACTGATTCCAAGTCCTAATGCCAACCCCCATTCTCAGAGGAACTTCCTTGGCCTGACTGTGCGTACGCAACTCCTGTTAATGTGAACACCATACAGCACATGTGATTTACAACCATCAGGTGGTCAAGCAGGCCAAGTCTCCGTCGGCTATTTCTGTGCAGTCAGTCTCATAATCCTGACAAGCCCCTCCACGTGACACTGATGGCACAATCCCAAAGCAGTGGAAGAAATGCTTGCATGCTGATTTCTAGATAATAGCCTGATTTGGCTTGGATTGTTTTTTATGCAAGGCACATAGTATGGAGCATTAATAAAGACTTGCAATAATGTTAGTGTACTAGAATGTGTAAAAGATCAATTACTGTGTAGAATACCTGTTGAGGAATTTGGAAAAACAATGAGGGCTGAAACAAGTGCTAGCTCTGTTAGAAAGCCATCTTTGGGGCTTTCAGAGTTCCCTCTCTGCTCCAAAGTGATTTGCATCTGTTTTCTCTTTGAGGGCTGCGAATGTAGGTGGGAAGAGGTGGGAAGCATCTTGGCCATGTACACAGATGAATAGTCAGTTCTCCTAAGTAAAATTAATCTGCCACAGTTTTCGCAACTTACATCCTTGTAGCATCCATCTAAGAGACAGTGGTAAACTGGAATTAATCATGTTAACACTGATGATCATCGTAATGATTTGATTCCTCTTACCAGTAGACAGTTTTATTATTCCAGGTGCCAAATTCTGTTTAAATTAGAAGTGCATGAAATATGAGAGCTTTAAAATCCCCCCAAAATGTTAGGATGGAAATTCTGATATGAAGCATTGGGAAACATCCTATCCTTGCAACTTAAAAGTTGTCTCTTGTGGTTGTCTGGTAGCACAGAAATATTTTTTTGTAAGCTTTTGGCAAGGCTTCCTGCCATAGTAAACTTTACATTCTTATGTCTGATACAAAGAGTATTTCCTCTGGATTTAAAACAGTCTTCAGTTAAGACTTAATTTCTCCAATTCCGACTTTAGCAATGATGTAAGTACTGGTTCATAAACTAAACCAAAGACCACCACTACTATGTTGCATCGACATTCATCAGTTGCCTTTTTTTGTTTGTTTGTTTGTTTGTTTATTTATTATTCTTAATGCCAATGATGCCATTCCATTATTTTCTCCCAGAATAAGATGACATTTATAGCAACGGAATATTTGAGCTCTGAAAGATGCATTTTTTTTTCTATGTGCTTAGAGAAACTTGCTTTTGAAACACAATTATTGTTGATTGTTGAGAGAGAGGCTTTATCTCAGATTCAAGGAAGAATGGTTAGTGTGTAGGCAAATGTTTTGTTGTTTTGAAACTCAGTTTCTTGCCATGAGAATACATACTGGGGATTTACTTCTGTTCTCCTCACTTCTCTTCAGCCTCATGCTGCTGTATGGAATTGCTGTTTCATTTCACCATGCTGGCAGAAGTCGCTGAGCTGGGGAATGTTTGTGGTGACCTCTGTGAATTGCATGTTCTTTTTTCCTGTTGAAAGATGTCTTATCAACACAAAAGCTCCAGTGCAAAGCTAAAGCCTTGTAAATCCTTTTAAGCAGCACGGGCTCTGAAGGAACAACAGGCTTCTGAAAGCAAACTTGTAATTTCCCTTTTGTATTCATTGTGGTAGATGTTAGCTGAGGGCAGCATGTAGGAAGGAACCCCTCTGCTTTGCATTCATGTTAGAGTGTTTTGAAAATATGAAACACTGTTTGCTTCTGTTGCATGTTTCCTTTCTTGATATTACTTTGGCTTCTGGAAGAGGTCCGCTGAGGAGAACAAGTACTGAGTTTGTCTGTCAGGCAAACACCAGTTTTGAGGGTTTGGGTAATTACTGTTTGCAATTGGTGATGTAAATATGAGGCATGTTTAAGGAGTTGGAGGCAGTTCAGTTGAGCAATTGTCAGAGCAACAAAAACTGTAAGCGTCCTACATGCCTAACAAAGTTCTTTTGCTTTGAGAAAAATTCTCTAGAGGCAGTTACACAACTGGAATATCCCTGCTAAGAGAAACTTACTTTTTTTAACTCCTTTTCCACAATCGCATACCAGAACAAAATCAAAATCAGTAGTAGATAAGCACTGAAAGCAAGCCAGGTGACCTGACCTATGGCATGGTATGGTTAAGATGGCAAAATCGTAGCAAAAGACGCAATGTGAAGACAGAGCGATCTGTCCTGAAGATCTCACCTGAAAGACACAGACCTATAGCAGCTGGAGCTGATGTTCCACTGGTGTCTCACACCCTCCTCAAGTATCTTTAATTGACTTTAAATTCATGTTACAGAGCCATTCAGTTTTGTCCAGCTGCTCTGTGTGGGAGATGGAGGAGATATTGCTCATCAGAAAAGTCCTTTCTGTGACTCTCCTTTCCATTTCCCTTCTTACCATCCTACGCAATTGTTGCACTTGACCTGAGACACAAGGTGCACTCAAGCTAGTTTGAGTATTCTCCAGTCAAGGTGGGACTTGCCAGCAAATGATTGGTACCACATTAACAACACATCTTCCAAGTGGGGCCAAGCATGTTTGAAATGTTTAAAGTTCAGTCCTTGTTCAAGAAAGGAGAAGAAAAAAACCAACATTTTCAACATTGTGGAAAAATACCTAATCTCGTTTCTTTGCACTTGTTGTGTAAATATGAGATAAGAGCACTATTCCCAAGGTTACTGCAAACAATCCATCACTACAGAGTACAAGCTAACATTTACTAAAATGTATGTTGACATAAAAAGCAGCATTGCTGCAGTCAACTGCGGTAAGTGAAACCACAGCTTTCTTTGCCTTCACAAATCAAAAGTTTGAGTTGTAACCTATTTAGACCTTCCCTCATAAAGAAAAATCTCTTCCCTGCTATTAGCATCCACAGTGTATGCACTGATGTTCTGGAGCCTTATCTTTTCCCACTGTTTTCTAAATACTGCAGGTTTCACCATGGAGAGAGATAAGCAGGCAAAATGAGTAATCGTGGATTAGCACTGCTGTAACTGATTGACCCTAAAACTGGAATTTACTAGAAAAGAAGTGGGATTGTTATCATAAACTCTTAACAGAAAAGGAGGAAATCCTTTGCCAGGGGATGTTTTCCTGAGAAGTTTTCTGTTTCCTGGCCCTGTGCAGAAAGAAGCGAGCCATTTCATCTGTTCTATGTAAAGAATGGATCTATAAGAGGATGGATACAGGGGCAACAGGGACTTCATAAACCTGCCAAATAAATCTTCTCCAGCTCCCGTGCCCTTCTGCCAGCATCTCCTGGACCTTCAACACGTTCTGTATCTTCTCTCTCCCAAAGTGGGCAACTTCCTATCTTATCTCTTTATCTCTACTATTCTTTTTCTGACCTTCTACTTTATTTTCCAGTTTTGATCTGTTCACTGTTTCCAAATAGCTCAAGTGTCAGCCTAGCTAGTGCACTTTCTGTGCACATGCATATCTTTGCAGCAAGGACTGTTGCCAGCTCTTCTAGCTCTTAGTACTGTCAGGTCCTACACCCTGCAGAGGAGAGGATGTGGGTATAACTGCAGTTTCTCCTCTAGTACAGTTAAACCCAGAAACCAACTTTTGTAAGTGAAAGCTCTCTTCAGAGAGTTGGAGGTGGTGACTTGTACCTATCAGTGGCTTTGCATGGAGGTATCTGACATCACTGAGTGTTGGATGCCCTAAACCAGGAATTCTCCACAAAAGCCTCGACCCACTAGCCAGTTAATAGTAATTGAGAAAATTCCCGTTTCCTATTATGTCAGTATTTTTTCCTCTGGGACTGTGAAATTTGAGCCCAATCCAGCTACACCAGAGGATGAAAACTGTCTCAGTGTTGTCTTCTGTGGGAATTATGGAGAAACATCTTCTCCACTCATCTGTCCTTTTCATCTAACGAATTCCCAGGAATGGTGGTGATGTTTAGTAGTTTTACCTGCCATTTTCCTGATGCACTTTGTCATTTGTATTCTTAGTCCTTTCTGTATCTCAATCTGGCTCTTGGGAGGTGTTTTGGGATGTGTGGTCATGGTGCTCTGGAAAACTTCAGTCAATAGCAACTTACCTTTCTCTTCCTCCCCTGTCATGCAACCACACGAACACTTGTCCCTACCCCTCTCTCTTAATCACGTATCTCTTAATCAGTATCGACTGCAAGACCTGCCTGCACCTACGTGCCCTCTGGCTGAATTCTGTAATCCATTCCCTGGATGCACATGAAGGAGAAAAAGACAGTAGAAATAAAAGTTATGAGGAACCAGACTCAAAATCCACCAGGGGAGATGTAAATTATGTATCAGATAGAATTTCTTCATGCAGCAGATGGTTAGGCATTGTAAGATGCTGACAAGCGAAGTGACATAGGAGTAGGAGTATATAAGAGGTGTAGTTCTTAGGGACATGGTTTAGTGGTGGATGTGGTAGTGATAGGGTTGATGGTTGACCTTTATGATTTTAAAGGACTTTTCCAACTTAAATGGTTCTATGATTCTATGAAGCAGGTCAAGACTGTGTTTTATCTTCTTTTAGGCTGTGTCTAAACCGTGTGGGATGCAGGCTGGTCAGACATTGATAGTCCTTTACCATGTGAGTAAAAGTTATTCCCAGACACCAGTAGAAAACTATTTGATTTCAAAGAGTCTCCTTATCAGTAACATCAGTAGAAATATTTGCTGCCTTAGAGAACTCGGATCTGGCATCTTTTAGTATTTCTTTCATGGCAATAGAGAAAAAGAAATCTGCAGGAAAATAGTACCTTTTGTTCATCTGAAGAAGAAAACCATTACGTTGTGACATGCTCAGCTTGTTTAGCAAGCATCCGGACTGAACTAAGGATGCAGCTCCAAGCTTTCATCTTCCTTGCTTCTTGATCCATTTCTAATCTTTTACAAAGGCTTCCATATGCATTCATGAAACCTGGGAGCCCTCCTGTGGTCAAAATCATGAGCTATTCTGGTTGTTACCCCAAATCCGACGCAGTCCTTAATCCAGTTCTAAACCTTACTACTGGAGTGTTTGTTGAGAGGCTCAGATGGTTTGTTGGGTGTCCAGGGATGACTTTGCTGCGCCTCACTCCCCTTAGCCTTCATTTGATGCTGTCCGCATTTCTTTCCCAAGACGATGGGATTGACCATTTGCCTGTTCTATCTTTCTTCCCTCCATTCTCCTCATCCCTTTCTGCTGTCCTGAATAAATCATCTAGCCAGTTTCTCATTTCTGCATTACATCATGTAGTTAGTGTATATTCCATGCTTACTGTCTCATTTGCTTCCAACCTGGAAAAGTTCATGATTTTGAATGTAGGAAGTTCCATAAGAACTTTGCACAAAGAGTGACGGACCAGTGGAACAGGTTGCCCAGAGTAGTTGTAGAGCCTTCTTCTGTGGAGATATTCAAGACCCAGCTGGATGCCTACCTGGGCAAATTATTGTAGGGAATGTGCGTTAGCAGGGGGGCTGGACTCAATGATCTCTTGAGGTCCCTTCCAACCCCTGCAATTCCATGATTCTCTTGATCCATTTGAGAGTTTTGGTGTGCTTAATTTTCATGTTGCTCTGAATTTGGAGAAAAGATTCTGTGGGAAGTTCATTCCGTCTATCTCATGGGAAATTACTTGCCTATTAAAAGTGTTTCATTGTGCCAGATAAGCAAAAGTGCCAGCTACCTGGAGCAGGCTTGCGAGGGAGTAAGATAAGGTGAAGTAAAGATGGGAAAGGAACAAAGGAGTAGTAGCCCCTTTGGTTTTGCCTTTAACTTAATAGTCTTTGTGTTGTATGTTCTTTCCTGCTGTATGACTAAATAGGGGAACAGCTGCACGGTTGGGCTAACACCCCTGACATCATGGCTGTTTGTGGTCTACATCACATAACTAGAAATGCTGAGCCATCAGAAATGCTGGAGTCACTGCACAGAGTGACTTGCAGAGCAGAACCAAGAACCTCAGCTCTTCCAGTACGCTCCCTGCCATTGAATATTTAAAGGCATACAGCTTTATAATACAGCATTTGTCACAAAGACATTAAGAAGATTTGAAGCTTCTAGCTTGTACTATGGTTTCAACATTTGAAGATACGGAGGAGCATGGAATATCCCACTCAAAATTTCTGCACAAACTATTAATTGAGAAGGAATTGCAAGGCTGTCACAGCATGGGACAGAGGTTAGAGTTTTCTTATCAATAAGCATTACCTCATAACAAATGAAGTATCAAAAACTCCACCATCTTAGAGTTTGCACTTCTGAATTTCACCCCAAAGAGTGCACAAATACTTTCAGAAGTGAGAATCTTCCAAATTACTTGCATCCCAAATTGAACATTGAAGGAAACTGATGTAGGAAACTGCTAGCAAGGCCTGCAACAAGTTGGTGCTACGATGGTGTTGTATTCACGCTCTAACTGGAAGCTCGATTCAGAACAGTAATGATAAGAAATGACAGGCCTAAATGTGTTTGTGGTCAGATTATACCTTCTTATCCCTTTTGTGTCAACATCATTCTTATCTTAACAAGCTCTCCTTCCTTTCTGGTATTTAAATAATACACCCACTCTCTTCCAAAATGTATTTTTTTTAAGCTGCAAGCACATCTCTTCTGAAAAGACATGAAACTGTTGCAACTGATTCCTGGAAAAGGGGCTTGTTTAATATTTGTACTTATTTTATGGATTTAGATTTATGAGAACACATGCCTACATTTTATGCCCTGGGTACTTTTGCTTAATTCTAGTTTTAGTCATAGAGAGGATTGTATTTCCCTTCCTCATAATTAAATGTACGCCAGTAAATAAAGCTTGCAAAAAGATAATCCTTCTCCAGCAGCCACTTAGTCCGTCCCCACATAATTTAGTGTTGTTTTTTGCCTGAGGACTTATTCCTGTGGGACTTTCTGGAATGGCTTAACAAATCACCACCTCTAGCAGAAGGCTGTATTTTCTGGCATTGCAGAAGCGGGTTGTGTGATGTTCCTGGGCTCTTGATATGGACGCTTTCAACTTCACTGAGCTGGGTGAAGAAATCAGTGCTTCCTCTCCCAGCAAGGGAGCATTGCTTCCTCAGTGCCTGCAGAATTAAATCACTAAGCCACTCCACCTGGAGTTACAGGTGACTTCACTGAGCAACGTAAAAGCTAGAGATACATTTATGTGGCTCACTGTACTTGGAAATGGGTTAAGAATCAACAGAGGATATGCCCAGTTAGATAAGCAAAAAGAGTGGTAATTGGTGATGGAGGGATTGAATTGTCCCAGAAGGACTAGACGTACTTTCATCTGAACAGATGGAATGACGAGAAATGATCCACCACAGCCTTCATCTGCGTCCAGCACAAAGCATCCCAATTACTTTAATTCACCTTTACTAGCGTTTCAAATGAATCCAGTTACCCTTGTGGGTGTGGGCTTGTCCTGTAGGTGCTTTGAGACAGCTGAGCCTCAAAAGGTGTCACTGCTCCCCAAACCTGTGGCCTTACCAACTTCTACAGCTGCCCTTCCTCATCTCCCAGTGGCTTTGTTCTGCTTCCAGTTCCTATCTGATTGAGCATTCCTCAATCCAGATCACCGGTATGCCAAAAGTTGGGTTCCTTTTGGACCAAGCCTCCTGCCAGTTCAGAGAGCTAATGTGGTCTCTTGTCTTCTTTGACCTTGACAAGACTTTGTCTTCTTTGTGCTCCCAGCTTAGCCCAGCTCCTGGCACCTCATCCCAGGGCTGCTTCCCAGGGCAGTAACTGGGTGCTCAGCCGTGGGTACTGCCAGCTGCTACCAAGGAAATCTCTGCTGCAGTTCATGACAAGTGAAAATGAATACATCTCTAGAGTGTACCCCTGTCTCCAACTGTCTCAGCTGCACTGGGGCAGAATTAAGCAGTTCCCAGTTTTTCTTCCTATCTTGCGTTCTAACTCTCTTGCCTAAGAGAACTTCAGACAAAAGCATGAGGACTTTGCTTGTATGGAAGTCATTATTTTACAGAGTTAAAGGAAGTTGCCTGGTTACCTGTTTACTCAAATAGACACTACTTGATTTTCAGTGCTGCTGGCAGCTTTCATTGACTCCAATGGGATTCATTCCCAGTTCATAAGCCCTGAAAGCAGGGCTCTGGCTTTGCTGAGTTCTCTGTTCAGTAAAGCATTTCAGGAACTGCTTATGTCCAGGTAATGTCAGAGCTTGAGGATACTGCTGAGAACGCTCTGGGAGTAAAAAATTTACTCCTCTTCAAAGTGCCAAGGTAGTCTGCCCAGTAATGAGATCATGCCATTTGTGTGAGCTCCTCCCTTCCACAGCCTCTGTATCTATGGACCTGCAACAAGGAAGATCTGAAAAAATCTAGGTCCAACAGGTGTTTCAAATAGGAGTTACAGGCTGCCCAAGCTCTGCTTGGGAAGAGGACATCTGCAAATGAACATGTATGAACTGATGGATCATAGACTGATTTGTCAGGAGGAGGCAGAAGATGCAAACGTTGCAGGGTATGTTTTGGCTTCTATATGTCCTATGTATGCCTCTTTTCTGAAAGGAAACAGCAAGCCGTGAGGAGAGGTGGGGCTGACGAGATGAAGTTTCAGCCAGTTCTGCTGTACCAGACACTATTCATGGAAAGTCCCTGTTAGATCATCTTATTCTTGCCTGTGCAAATGTTCCCTGCTGTGCTTTTAAAGGACACAAAGGTTCAACCAGTTCATAAGCAGCCCTTTTCACATCACTCTTTGTCGGGAATCATTTTCCTACACCCAACACTTTCCTCATTGTTTCACACCTTGTTTCCAGCTGAAAATCCTCTCACTGCACCACCCACTGCTCATTTTAGTCATTGTTCTTTATCAGCTATTGTGCCTTTTCAGTGTCAGCAGGTATTTCTGCAGGGCTGCAGGAACAGGAGGGGCAATATTTGCAGCACTTTGCTGCTTGCATTAGGATATGTGGGAACTCTTCTTACAGCTATGCTTAACATTTGAATGAAAAAGCTGCTATGTGATTGATTTGTGTTTTCTTTGATACACCCTATTTGCAATATGAAAAGCAGTATTTCCCTCTGAAAGGTGCTTCATCTCTTCCTGCCTTTCATCTTGATCTCATACTGCATTATCTACAGATTGTGATTCTCCATGATTAATTACTTTTTGTCCACCCTGCCCAAGCAGAGGTTTGCCAAGCCATTTACTAACCACATTTATTGAGGGAAGAAGGAGGTTAGTTTTACGTTGTGTCTTACATGTGGTCAAAATGTGGGATTCGCCTGGTTACCTAATCTGTACAAGTTAATAAATTTAAGTGTAAATCACTTCCAAGAAGTTCCTTCCCAACAAAAAGGTATTTCAGAGTGCCAGACCTTTCTAGGAAATATGAGTGTTTCATTCTGCACGACATATTTTACTGCTAGAATAGATGAACACTAACTGTTACAGCAGAATAAATTGAATTATAATAAATAACAGTTACTTCTTTCTAGCCTGGCTAGCTGTCCAAAACCCCGGAGACATGAAGGCTGGTTAAGTTAACTGGAAGATCTGGTGATGTTGCTCCTCTGATACCATTTGTTTCCAGGGAAGTATTCTGCAATTTAGCCAAACATATGGGAGGGTGCAGTGGGCAACAGTGTCTGTGGTGCGCCCAAGGATCACTCCTGCCCCAGGAGTCCTGGCTGCTGTGAGCGTGCAGCACCCTTGGGCATCGCGGGGCCCTAGAGCAGATGCACGAGATGAGCACAGCACATCTGGTGTGTGCTGCTCAGACCACAGCTGGATCCCGAGTATCTCATAGCTGGACCTGAAAGGCAGCAGGGACCACGTCTTTGGTTTGGAAGCTGCCTGCACAAAGTTCCCGGCTGGAGAAAGAAGAGGCTCTGTGGGAAGCGTGATTAAAAAGTTGCATTTTTCTAGATAAAGCAGGATGCCAGCAAAGGAGGAAACTCTTCTCAGTGACTGCACTTTTTTACCTACTTCTTTTGGGTAGACATCTACCCCTTTGCAGAACAATTCCTGAATGAAATACTGGCCTACTGTACCTGACACAATGGATATGTTGTACCACACAACTGCCCTGGATACAAAAATATATCTGTAACTGGAACGTGGATTCAATTGGCCACGTCAAACCTGTGCTAGTTTGTGAGCAGTGTGTGTGCTTAGATCACCTTTGTAGATGTAAATCTCTTTAATTTCTTAGGGCACTTGAATGTGTGTTTGAAACTCTAAAGTGTTTTTCTACATTGAGCTTTGCTTTGATGGAGATGTGTACTGGGGTTTAAAAAAAAACATTTATAAACTATAAATCCTTCCATGGCTTTTCTGCTTTGTTTGCCTGCTCCCCTGCAAAGCACAGTTATTCTCTTATGTACTTCCTGCAAGAGTGTTGGGAGTGTTGCACGGAGTTACACTGCACTTTCCAAGTGTAAAACGCTGTGTCCTATTGCAGCCCCGGTGTAGGTGCGAGATTTAACTAATGCCCACCTGAGGATAACTCCTGTTGCACTGCAGTAGGAGGCTTTGTGTTAAAACATGCTTGGTCTGTTACACCATGAGTCGCAGGATCGAGCTCCTACATAGTGATACCAGCTGTGACTATGATACATGTTCCCTTTGGAAAGAATTCACAGTTTCCACTTGTCCAAGTCTGTCTGACCATGTCCTTGGCAAATCACTCAATCATTACTCCCAGTTCCTAACCTGTACTAAAAATAATGTAGATTGATTTTCCAGAAATGGTAATGTATGGTTGCAAACAACCTTGATCTTTATAAGTAAGTATTATGTCTGTCATCTGCAAATTACATGTATAAATTTTCCTGCCCATTGCATTTCTGTGTGAGCTCTGCATGCTGGAATAGTAATTGTTTGCTCCATTAGCTTGAGTTTATTTCAAAATTCAGGGCTCTGGGGAGCTTATTGTTTGTTTATTTTCTTGTTTTCAAGTATTACAAATTATGGTAAATTCTTAAATACTTGGATTGTACACAAGAGCTTATAAAAGAAAATAATCGCATATCTCTAAGTGCATCTGCAAAATAGCAGTGATTAAAGGCCCTGAAGTAAGAGCTTAATATTTTATGTCCTATCAGGTAGTGAACTTTCAGTAAAAACAAACAAAGCGATCTTTTAATGTTGTTGTTTTTATCACAAATTATGAACAATGTCAAAATTGCCTTTTATTTTGGTAAGATAAAGTTCCTTGGCCTGAGGTTGTCCAGGATGTTGTGAAAAGTTTTTCTGGAAGGTTTGGAGGAACAAGAAAAAGAGAAAATAGAGCTGTTGACTACTGTAGTGTTTGTTCTGGTGTTGGTTTGGATCACAAGCTCCCAACTTAATAAAGTATCTGTTTGACTATCCTAAAAATAGACACTTAACTTGCCAGTGCCTTTCAAAGTCTGTTCTATTCTACGTAGTACATTCATTTCAACAGATTTCTTCTCTGTATTGATGAATTTTAAATGTGGAGCCCTGGAAGATCTGTAAGCACTAAGCATAACGCTCAAAATAGTTCTTGAATGGTCTTTAAATGTTGAATTAAACATGAATTAAATGAAGTAATGAAGTAAAGGATAAAATACATGTGTAACGTAAGCAGGTGGACTGAAAAGAATTAAACTTGCAAAAAGCTATGCAGTGTCAAGGCCAAAGATAGGAATACCAACCTTGCACCTATTTGTAGACCACTTATCTTTCTTTCACCCATAGAGCTCAGTCCTTTTTTTACCCATTGTGTTAAATCTGTTCAAACACATCAATAAGGCTAATGTATAAAAAGTACAAGATGAAAACAAGGCATGAAAAATCAAGGAGCAACTCATTATTTTGTTCTTGGCAGTGAGGCTCAAATGAAGTCCAAATTTTTCTGAGTTTAAAAGATGAAATCAGAAGACCAAAATCCATAGTTTTCCTAAACTTATAATGAAGCAAGTCTCCCATTTAACTTTTGTTAAGCTAAATGGGACATAATTTAGGATATTAAATGTTTATTGAGCAATGTTCCTTGAAATACCTCCCACAGTGAGGGATGATTGCATGCCTGAATAGGACTTAAGTCTAGGAATATGTCTGAAGAGTTTCTAAAGAGATGCCCAACATCTTTCCCTTCCCATCTCCTTGCCTTTTACAGGGAAGTGGCATTACAGCCAAATTTCCCAGGTAAAAAGGTGAGATGAGAGTGCTCAAAGAAGAGATTGTCTGGAAAGGTGGAACCACAGCATCAAGCTAAGAGCCCTGGGATTCATGTCTTGCCTGCAGATGATGCTGACTGTGAGAAGACTAAGAGATATCCAAAGCTGCAGAACTGTGCCCTTGCCAGCAGGCCCAAATGCAGGAGGAGCTTGTGAACCATGCTGCCAGATGTTGCTGGTAGAGAAAACTTCCCAGAAGAAAGCTTCAGGGAAACTTGGAATTAAATTAAGAAGATTTGTAAACAAATCTCACTTCTGCTCATGCTGTCCTTACCATCAGGTTCTTTCTATCAGGCTGGAGCTTAAGGCAGCCACCATCAAGTGATATCCCCAACAGCTGCCAACTTCCTTGTCCCCTCTGGGCACGTTCTCCATCTTTCTGCTCTTTTCTGGGTAAAGGAAGGATATTTCCTCTGCTCACTGCATCCTTCCTCCAACCACCTGTGTTCCTTTCCCGGGAATTTTGGGGTGAACACCATCTCAGCCTGACCCGGAGCACAGCAGCCAGGCTGGAGCAAACTGGTGGCATTTCTCTTTGTTGTTTGGCCAAATCTTTTCAAATGAACGTAACATATTAACATACAACCAGCTGTGAGCAAAACGCATACCATCTGTCACAGCAATTTAAAACCACTGTTCTCATGGACTGGCTTCTTGGAAGTTATTGTAAATGCCGTGGATCAAGTTAGTACAGGAGTCTGGACTTTGCAGTTACTTTAGGGATGCCTCTTTTCGGGCAAATAAATACATTTCCAGTGAACATAAGCACTGACGTCAATGATCCTTTGAGGCTGGGGTGTCAGACTACATTGGAGGCTAAATGAACTGGCAGAAAGCCTACATAGCCCAGGAGGTCATGTGTATGTGCAAGGTCCCAGGCCCTGCCACGTCAGAGACTGTGGGAGTTGGAAATGGAGGGTGATGGACGCTTTCAGCTGACCCAGTCTTGCTGCCCAGCTCTGCCCAGCTGCTGTTTCTGGCTCTGGGGACCTGGCACTGGAATGCCTTTCAGAAATCTGGGTTCAATTTAGGCCTTGAATAGGTTACGCAGCTTGCTTTGGGCTCATGAAGTTTTCAGAGGCCAACTTGTAAACAAGTAAATGGCTTTTGCTGCCGTGGGTAGGGTGCATAAAGGGTGGAGAAACCTGTAGCATAACATCCTGATAGGAAAAGAGGAAATTGTTTGAAATAGAACAGGGGAAATTTAGACTGGATACAAGGAAAGAATTTTTTACAAGGAGGGTGGTGAGGGCAATGGAACATGTTGCTGAGAGAGACCCCAGCCCTGCACACATGCAAGATCAGGCAGCACAGGACTCTGAGTCCTTGTTCGCTGCAAGCAGTTGGACTGGATGACCTTTAAGGGTCCCTTGCAACTCAATGGGCTTTATGATTCTATAATTCTATGTTTCTAACTCTGCAGGAAACTGTGAGGTACTCACACCTGGGAGAGTGACCTCTTGCAGACTGTCTCTGTCAGCCTGCCCTGCTGAGTTGAGATGGTCTTTTTCCCCTCGCACAATCCTCCAGGCCTCAGGTGCAGAGTATGTGTGATTTGGGATCTGTGGTGGGACAGGCTTGTGTCTGCAGCCAGAGCAAGCACATCTTCACACTTTTCCTTCCACGTGCTGTCCTTTGGATCCTATTGCAGAGGCACTGAACGGTGCTACCTTGACTAGTCATTTTTGAGCATATTCATTGTGCACTAACCTGAATTTCTGCTGTTGCATTACTTTTTCCAACTTCTTCAGTTCCAAACTGAAAGAACCTTATGGAGATCTAAGTACGCAGTGACAACATGATGGCCTTTACTAATCTTTGTAACCTCAACAGGAAGAAGACGTTTGTTTGACAGGAGCTATTTCTCATGTACCTGTTGCAAAGAAGTATGTTTCCTGCTGCCCCTCCACTCCCAGTTCTTTGCTGACTAAGCCCCATTGCAGCTATCCTGTTATTCTACCTGCATTCAGAGTCAGGCAGGTAAGCCTGCAATTCCTTACATTGCCCTAGAATTCTGAAAACTGGCCAAACTGCAATGTTCTTACAATCTTGTATCCTTGTCAATGATCTGAGTAGCTGGAAATCATAGAATCATAGAATTGCTCAAGTTGGAAAAGACCTTAAAGATCATCAGGTCCAACCGCACCTGTCTTCTGGGTGAGACACTTGATGCAAAGTGATGTGGGCCTGTTTATTTAGGTCTTATTTTTGTATTCTTTTTGTTACTGCATTTCATCAGCACCAAAGTCAGCCCAGTACAGGACTAAGACTTCTGTTTTCTCCAAACAAAGCCTAAAAAATTTGGGGGAGAGGGGGCAACATTTCCAAAATCTTCCATTATGATTCGTAGTTCTACATTTAACATCTAAGAGTGAAAAATTACTGTGCTTTGGGGGCCTTTTTCTTCTAATATACTTAGGAAGAAAGCCCCTTCCCACTGTCATTCTCAGGGCCGTGCACTCCCATTTGTATCCTGTTGCTTCCCATTCCAGGCATCTACCTTTGCTGAGGTCTGATACACAGTTGTTTTCAGCAGTTCCTTCCTTATTCATTATGATATATGTGTTTTTGGTTTGTTTAATATTCTGTTGCTGGGAGAGTGGTGGAGGGGGATTGTTTGTGGAAGTTTTTACAAAAGCTGATTTAATTTCCTCTCTAAGCCAGCTTGTGCTTTTGTTTTGTTTTGCTTTTGTTTTTAACTCCACTTGACCTCTTTTGTGCAATGTGAGAATGTGCCTTTTGGGGCATTTAGAAAATTATGTTTAAATAGTTCCCAATTATCACTCACATTTTTCCTGTTTAAATTCTGTCTCAGAAATAATTTCACTCATAATTGTTTTCAGCTTTGCGTAACTGAACGTCTTGAAAGCACAGAGTGTATAGAATTGCTGGTTAGCATTTCATTTGGGCTGCATTCAATTAATGTAAAGCAGCCCTTCTGATTCCTTCCTTTGTAGCTGTCAGGACAAGTCTAAGACTGATGTTTCCTTGAGTTGGCTGCTGCTTTTTTATGTCTGAGTTTCCGTATTTGTCAGTACGTGCCCACTCCTGTAAGAGCTGCATGCTCTCTTGTCCTTCACGCCATGTTCTCCTGCTTGCACTTGGGAATCTTCAGGCTTCCTTCTCAAGCTGGAGGTGTTTCTTAATTCTCTTTGCCAGGATCGAGTGGGCAAGAAATACCCCTCCACCTGCTTTTTTTCCATTGCTGGTAAGAAGCACTGTAGGAGGAGTGGAATATCTCCAAATCCAAGTTTCCCCTTGCCTTACTGTGGTGAAAGAACTGTGAATTGGTGACTTCCTGCTTTTTGCAGAGCTCCAATTGTGCAGAGCCTTTTGCTGCAGGATCTGCAATGAGTTCTTCTTGTGATTACTATCATTATTTTTAACATTGACTTGGTTAGATACAGGATCTGAACTTTCTCCACACTCCCATTTTGAGTGACTATAACCAAAGGCAGCTGATGGGAAGTGAGATCTGGAATGACACACTCTACCCAAAGCAAGAAGGGGCCAGTGTGGGAGCCTGACCCCATGGAGTGGTGGTGGGAACACCTGGGAGGGCTGAGAGGACCCATATTTGGTTTGCTTTTCCATCCAGGGAGGACTGTACATGTGGTAGCCTCTCTTCAGGCACATACCTCAGCATTCATGGCATGGGCAGATTCAGGGCATTCCCTGCACTCTCGCTCCTGGTGGCTCCCACTGCAGGTAATCCTACAGCATCTCTGGTGCCAGAGGAAGCAGCAATCGCTGCCCAGCTGAGTGCTTGTGCCCACTCCAGTTCCAGCTGCACTAAAAAGCTCAGTAAAGGCAATTTATGCTGGAAAAACAAGACCTCATTCTGGAGCTACACACCGATGCATCTGGGTTAGCAGGGAATTTAAACTGGGTCTTGTAAGCCCACCATCGCCTTATTTCCCTGTATGTTCTGAAGGCTCACACAACGTGACATTTATTCAGCCACAAAATATTTACTTGCTTATTCTTTTTGCCATGTGATTCAATTGTTTCTCATATGCTTTTAACCTTCTATCCTCATCCACATTTCATTGCCACGCATCCAGGATTTTAGCTTAATGGTCCCGATTTGGCCCATAAAAATCTGTGCATTTCATGGGAGAAAAACTTCATGCCAAAAGGGCCACTAATGAAAGATGATAACAGCCTTGCACAATGAAAGGAGGTATGGTATGGGGCAAACAAAAAGCCCTTTTACAACATTATAAGGTAGTTCCCTTCTGTTTTGCTTAAGGCTCCATTCATTTTAAACTGAATGGTGTTTCTAATTCCACACTCTCTAATTTTTCTGCCTCCAGGAAGGCATTGATCAGTATCATTGCCTGGGTCACCATGTCAGATCTCAAGCACTGCTACTGTTTACTCCTTCCCCAGCATGCTAACTTTGGTTTATTTGCCCATCATTAGTAATCCCTGAGGTTTGGCTATTTTTTCCAAACCATATGATGAAAGTAATTTTCAGTCTACTCAGAGTAAGAAGTTCACAACGTCTTTAAAAGCACAGCTGCTGTAGCAATCTGTCCTACATTTGCAGGGATGGATTTGTATGGTTTAAACATCACTGCACAGCAAGGACAGTCATCATAGCAGCAAGCTGATCTGTCTCAGAATCTGTTCTTGGTTCCACTTTCTGAACAGAGCTGCCCATGACAAATAAAGAAGTAGAAATAATCGTTAAGGCATATACTAAGGAAATAGAGCTTGCTAAACAGAAGCAGCAGCAGTAGCTTCTTAGCTGGCTAAATAAGCCACAGCAAATATGAACCATGAGAAAGAGAAGTATGAAAAAAAATCTATTAAGTTTGAGAAAAGTCTCAGGTATCACCATCTCTGTTTCAGATGAAGCCTTTAATTGCTGCCACTGATGTCCCTTAGTCCAGATAACACTGGTTCAGATAGACAAAATCTGCTATTAGTTGTGATTTCCTCTTGCGCAGTTTACTCTGGTTTCAGGCAGGGGAGAGCTGAACCAATGTAAATTGTGGTTTCTAGGACATTTTCCTGCGTAATTAAGAAGATGGTTTAACCGCAGCAGCTGCAGGGGCTGAATCTTGGCTTTTGAGTCCCTGCCGGCCACCGCGCCATCCTGGCTGTAGCAGGACCTGCTGAACTCCTCTGCCCAGCCCTGGAGAGCCAGGCCACCACTGCTATTCCTGGAGAAGGCACGGAAGGATGGGCAGCTCTTGCTCCCACTGACCCCGAAGTACTCCCTGCTGCCTGGGATGGCCACAGACCCGCAATGAAACTCAGAGTGAGGAGAAACGCGAGGGACAAGCAGCAGGCTTTCTCCCTGCACCTGCCCTGGGTCTTTGCTTAGTGGGCACAGCCTGGGCGGCCTTGTTCCCCAGGAGCTGCAAAATCTCTCTTGAGCACATGGCTGAAGACTGTTTGCACTGCTTAATGCAGAGGAGGAGGTTAATGTAAGCATGACCTTAGCAGCACACGCAACAAGATGCTCTGATCTCAGCAGGTTTGTGTAGCTGTTTGGGATGGTGCTACACCTCAGATTGCCTTACGTAAATCAGGAGATAAATTGCCTCGAGTGACAGATATTTGTGTCAATGAATGTCATCACATTTCACAGGACTGTAGGTGTGAGAGCTTCTGGCATAGCTCAGGAGGATCAGGACAGCTCAGTGATGAATAACTCCATGTTGCACCCCATCATCAGCTTCCTGCTTCTCCATGGATCTCATGTGTGATCCAGTGAGCTTTCAGGGAGCTGTGGGGATTCCCCCCACAATCCTCCCCAATCGGGGAATGCCCCCGATTGACAAGGAAAACCCAGATGGAGGCTTGAGATCCTGCCAGTGCAGAGAGAGAACAAACCGCCTCAGGTGCCAGTGCGAACACAATATGGGGTGAGGAGCAGCCTCAAGCCAGACCTTAAGGAGCACAGCACACCACTGGGCCTGATGCTGGCTGGGGTCTGACTCCTGCATGGAGACTTGGTCTTTTTGTCCACATAGAGATCACCTCTGGCAGCTGTCAGGGCACATGCTAAGGTGATGGCAATTTAGTGGATCTGCATTTTCACACTTTCAGGTTGAGGAGAGTCTCCAGCCTCAGCCTCCCTGAACACATACCTTCTCTTCTGGACAAAGAAGAGGAGTTGTGTTTGTTCCCCAGGCTCATGTGGCCTCAACAGAAAAAAGAGCTGCATATTGCAAACAAGGCAGATTCTGCTTGTGTGCCTTATAGCCCAGATGTCCTTGCTGAAGGCGTCTTGGAAAGAACTGCCCCATCCAGGTGTCTGATTTTTGGTTCCCAGCAGGTTTTATGTAGGATTTTTGTGATTTTGTGTTGAGCAATCATTGCTGAGAGGCCATATGGCAGGGCCTGGGCAGCTGCTGACTCGAGTTATTCAAATTGAGAATTGGACTTAGGGCGAGAAGTGACTCTGGTTAGAAGAGAGAACTCTGTGAGGAGCCTCAGAGATGGTGTTTGCTTTTCAGTTGCCTTGTGGAGAGGGGACAGGTCTGTCTCCCAGGCATGCTGTGCCACAGGGAGCAGAGGTGGGGCTAAGGGTGATATGCTGACCCTCATATAAGCATCTCCTTGGTATTATTCTTGTTTCATGGGAAGAAGGTATGTCTGAAGAATTATGACTACACTGATGGAGACAGATAATCCCACAGAGGAATTTAAAGTGATGAGTTTTTTGTTAGCTCTCCAATGGAGTGAAAAATAACTGCCCCTGGGGAATTCAGCTCCTTTCCTCTTCTAAGATGGAGTTTTTGTTTGTTTGGTTTGGTTCTCTGTTGTATTAAAACTAATTCAAGAGAAAGCTGTGGTGAAAAACTGAGGCAGGCTCCAGAGGGGCTTTTTTGTGGAGCAGTGTCACGTCCTTTACAAGCGGGCATGGGGAGGCCCTGCTGTACCCTACATCAGCTCCTGTGCAAGGAGAGGTGCAAGGAGAGCTGTGTGATAACACTGCTGATGAGTAGGAGGAAAAAATGTGGTTTCCTATGAAAGTATTATTTTCCTTTGCTCAGCACTTCTTAATCTGGCTCCCCTAAATAGTCCATTTTTCAGCAGCTGAACCTCTGGGTGTGCTGTTACTGAATGATGCCACTGCTATTTTATGGGCATATGACGATCTAATGCACTGATAATACAGCTTCAGATTTGCTCACTGAATACACTAGAATGTGAGAAGTTTGCATGAGAAAGTGAAGAGTGCTAACAGGCTTATTGGAAGAATGAAAAAAACAGTGGTATCATTTGCTTTTCATTGTTAAGAACAATATCAGTACCTCTTTATTTGACTTTGGTCTTTTCAAACATAGGGAATGGGAAAATAGACTGTTTGCAAAACAGAGCAGACTATTGCATCCAAAAGTTGCTTTGAAACAAAGAGATAAATTCAGAGCAAAGAACTGATTTGTAAGTCTTCTCATCCTGAAAGGTCATGATGGACATAGTCAGAGATGGAAGGAGTTACTGGTAGGCAGCTGGGAAAACTAAATAAGGAGAAGAATGCAAAGGGATAGAGACAAACTAAATATGCACCACTTAGTGCCCCAACCAATGGCAAACATCACTTATGTAGCTCTATGAGTCATGAGACATCTGAGGAAATATCATCTCAATGAGAAGCACTATGCAGTTGAGAAACATGTGTTTAGGGGAAACCCAAATAAAGATGGATTTCTTTGTCTGTGGGTTCCTTCTCTTTCTCTGTTTTTTTTTTTTTTTTTTTTTTTCTCTTTTCTTTTTCCTTTTCTTTTTTCTTTTTTTCTTTCTTATTTCACAGGCTTTTTGAATCCCTCAAGGAGCATCCAGGATGGAATGAGATTAGGTCTGGTCTTACCCTACTTCTTCCAAGCAGGCTCTGAGGTATCATGAGAAAAACAGACCTGCTATTTCAGACCCATAGCCTCCTAGCAATTCTCAGCACTTCCAAAAGCACTTTGTGAAAAAATAAGTGTATAAATGCTAGCTCACATGTATAACCCTTACAGAAGCTAGTTATCTCCTCCTGGAGAGCTGCAAAGCTGCAGAAGGACACCGAAGCCATCAACTCCCTAAGGTGGGTACAGAACCACCTGGAGGTGCATTCCCAGAGCAGCCTGCCACAGGCTGGCTCTGTGCACTGGAAGGAGATGACAAAATCTCTCTGTTTATTTCTTCCCCAGAGCATCACAGGATTATTTCATAATATGTTGCATTCGTATCTCAGTTAAGGAGACAAAGCAGTGCATGGTGGTGGGATGCCATTGGCAATGGCAAGCATTAGCTTCAGCCCTGTGGCTGTGTAAACTGAGTTTATCTACATAATCTTTGTATGAATAAACAAA
This sequence comes from Centrocercus urophasianus, assembly GCF_019232065.1. Lineage (NCBI taxonomy): Eukaryota > Metazoa > Chordata > Aves > Galliformes > Phasianidae > Centrocercus > Centrocercus urophasianus. The sequence continues at coordinate 12,343,811 of NW_024884253.1, forward strand.
TCTCCACAGCTCCTCCATCTCAGGAAGCCATGTGCTTCTAACTTATTATTTTTTCCCCCAGAGTAGAGCTGTGTCCAGTTTTACTTTCTTTTCTTCTTCTTCTTTTTTTTTTTTTTTTTTCAAGAAAAGGTCAAGGATTAAGAAGGAAAAGGTGAGTTTCTGCTACAACCAACCAAAGATGAGTTGGCTTACTGGGTCACGTCCAATCTTTAAGTAACTTTGTCTCTTTCCTGTGCTGAGGTTGCTCAAGAGATAATTTGTCTCCTCGGGCTTGGCCTGGGAGTGCTGTTCCTGTGTGACAGCCTTTCAGGGAAGGTACGCAATGTCTTCCTCTCTGCAATCTTTTTTCCAGATTTTTTAATCTTACTCTTCTCTTGCTTCCTCCATCTCCTGTGTTTGGCTAAGTGAAAAATGCCTTTTGCAGCAGTGGGTCAGGAGCATGGAACATGTAATCAGCACTCCCCTCTCGGTTTCTGGCCCTGCTGCTGATTTGCTGTGCGATTTAGAGCAGCTGACCCAACCTTTTTGTATCCAAATGATAGCATGCTGTTTGCTTCCCAAATGGCCAGAAGTACTGTCCAAAGAGGTGTACTGAGTCCAAATCAGAAAGCGCCAAAGATGAGTTTTACATAAAATGTTCTCTCAGCCTTCAAATGCATTTGTAAGAGTTCATGTTAGCAATGGTGATGGAGATCCAAAGAGGCCCACTTGCCCCTTCTGGCTGCTTGAAATCCTCCTCCCTCTGTGCTTCCTCATACTTCCCATTTTGTAACAATCCTATTGCCAACTGGGGACTTTGCTGCTTCTTAGAGAGAGTCCAGAGGAGGGCCACTAAGATGATCAGAGGGCTGGAGCACCTCTCCTATGAGGAAAGGTTGAGGGAACTGGGCTTGTTTAGCTTGGAGAAGAGAAAGCTCTGGGGAGACCTCATTGTGGCCTTCTGGTACTTGAAGGTAGCGTATGAACAGGAGGGGGAATGGCTGTTTATGAGGGTGAATAGTGATGGGGGGAATGGTCTTAAACTGAGACAAGGGAGATTTAGGTTAAATATTAGGAGGAAGTTTTTCACACAGAGGGTGGTGAGGCACTGGAACAGGTTGCCCAAGGAGGTTGTGGATGCTCCGGGGATGGGGCATTCAAGGCCAAGGCTGGATGTGGCTCTGGGCAGCCTGGTCTGGTGGTTGATGATCCTGCATACAGCAGGGGGTTTGGAACTAGGTGATCACTGTGGTCCTTTTCAACCCAGGCCATTCTATGATTCTATGATTCATGGTGTTCACTTACCTCTCTGTGACAGAGTGAGGACTGGATGTGATTTTTTTATTTCCTAAGTCACCAAGGAAACCTGTAAGCTGTAGAGAATATGCCACTTGCAATATACCTATACTGCTCTGTGAAGTCTTGGCAACACTATTTTTGGCATTTGAGAAGTTGGGTTAGAGACAGCATGTGCCTCTCTGCCTTGTGGTGTACACACTACACCAGAAGCAAAAAGGCTCTGGCCCTTAAGGTCCTCCGGGTTTCTATGCAGAGCTCTGTGCAGAGCTGTGCACTCCTCAGCAAGGTCACTGGGAGATAGTTAAGGCAATCCTGCACAGCACCTCACTGTCCTGCAGATAAACCCTCTGTGTGTGTGTGTGTGTATGTGTGTAAACGTGTATGCTGCAGCAGATTAAACAAGTATCTGCTATTCAAAGATTGATGTGTATTTAGAGTTTGGATGAACCTAAAAACATAAACCAAGAATTCAAGGATGCCCAAAACATATAAGTAAACTGTATTTGGGCAAGACTCGAAGTAGTCATTTGTGGCTAGGGATCTCTGCTTTTCCCTGCTCCACCTCCTCTATGTGAGGAAGAGAACCAGGCCTTAAAATACAGACCCACAAGACTTGGGGACTTTGAAAAAGTAGCTCAGGTCCATAACTAGTTAAAGAATGAGGCAAACAAGAAGCCCAATTAAACTATTTTATTAGATGTAGGAGAACCACCGGTTGTGAAATTTACTGGTAGCCAAGTTTTCCTCCTGGCCCTAGCACATGTAATTATTTCTTAATTGTAGCTACTGGCTGTGGCACAAAGCTCATGCATATAAACAAATCCCAGGATGTGCTGCAAAAAATATGGGAGGCATTAACAAGAAGATAATCAGGAGCTGGAACTGTATTCCCACATGGAAAGCTGTGGGTGGTTTACAGAACTCTTATCCATATGGGTAGTTATGTGTAATGGCATTGTACACTATCATTGCTTTTTCTGGCATGTTTCTAGCCTTCAGTCACTTGGCTGATATATACCAAACTGTGGTCTTCAGACCACTGGTGGTCCATGAAGTTATGGTGAGTGGTCCACAGGTGGTCTGCAGAGCCATATCGAAAAGTTTTTGTCTGGTCTTTTTTTTTTTTTCTTTTTTTTTTTTTTCCAGTTAAAAGGTTGATAATGTAGAGTTCACAGTGGTCCACAAAAAGATCTTAGCATTAATGGTGGCTCCATTGCCCTAAAAGTTTGGGAACCATTGACTCAGACAATCATGTACATCAGCTGTATTTTTGTGTTCTGTTATACCAAGTTAAAAGTTACAGCATGCCCTCTCCTTTATACTAATAACTTTTAATAATGATGATGGCATGACATAGTGACAAATGAGGGCTGCTCTGAAAGTAATGACTCCTATTTTATTGTTGGCCCATTACATCAACAGTGGGTATTGGTCATACGGCAGTAAAGGATGAACCTTCCTGCCAATATTTTCCTACATATTGTTGCTATGTTACAGATGACAGCAGAAGAGCAGTCTAACAAAATGGCATCTGAATTGGAAGTGCACATGAAGTAAAGACGTGGAATTTCACTCAGAGAGTGGTGACACACTGAAACAGATTGCCCAGAGAGGTTGTGGATGCCTCGTACCTGGAGGCATTCAAGGTCAGGCTGAATGTGGCTCTAATAGCCTGGTCTAATGGTTGGCGACCCTGTCCATGGCAGGGAGGTTGAAACTAGATGATCACTGTGGTTCTTTTCATCCCAGGCCATTCTTTGATTCTATGATTCAATTCATACCTCCATGCAGAAAAAATTGACACCCATTGACATTCATTGATGCTTGCTAAATGTTTATGGAGACCCAACAGTAGATGTGAGAACACTGAGGTGGTGGGTGATGTATTTCAGCAGTGGCAACGGTGATGTGAAAGACAAGCCACATTCTAGACAGCCATGCACAGCTGTCACACCATGAAATTAAGCATCTTGATCAACTCATCCACACAAATCAGCAGATTATGACCAGCAAACTGTACACAGAGCTGAATATCAGCTTCAGCACACTGGAAATGGCAATGTTGGAACATCTCAGCTTGCACCAAGTAAGTCCCACAAATGCTCACACAGGAACAGAAAACACCATAGGCAAATTTGTCTGGACCTAATGAACGTTGACACTGAAGACGACAGTTTCCTGTATCACATCATCACTAGTGACAAGATGTCACTGTCACCACTACGACCCAGAGTCCAAACAGCAGTACATGAAATGGCAACGTGTGAAGTCCCCATCAAAGAAAAAGTTCAAGATGCAGCCCTCAGCAAATAAAGTGATGTGCACTGCCTTTTGGGACAAGAAAGGGGTGATCCTTCTGCACTTCTTCAAACCAGGACAAACCATCGATTCTGACCACAGCATTGTGATGCTGACTAAGCTCAGACTTCAGAATCTGACCAGAAAAGAAGACAACCTTTCTCTTGCAACACAATAGCACCAGGCCCAATAGCAGTTTGAAGACTGTTGCCAATCTGAGCTGGGCTGTCCTACCACAACTATCATATAATCTGAATTTGATGCCTTCTCACTTCCATCTGTTTCAGCCAACTGCATGGGCAACATTTTCCTAGTAGCAACCCTAGCAGCTGTGTAATAGTGGGTCACCAGTGCAGATTCTACAAGCACAGCATGTGGACTCCTGTTCATTGCTGGCAAAAGAAAAAAAAAAAAAAGCATAGCTAGAGGTTGTGGTTGTAATGAAAAAAATGAAATATAGGGTTTTGTAGCTGAGAGTTTGCTCTATCAAATAGTGTTATTGTGCTCATTGTATCCGTTGTATTTTCTATGGAAATAAATTGAAGACATCACTTTCTGAGTGACCTACATATTTAGTGGTTTACTCTTCCCAGACCTGCAGTATTTTGGGAGGGAAAAGGGAAAAGTTTTCCTCCCGAAATATTTCATTCACTGAAGTGGGAGTTGGGAAGATGTGTGAATAGATATGAGAAGTAGAGAGACTTCTGAGAGATGGTCATTTCAGCTTGTTGGGGCAGATTAAGCTGAGATGAATAAATAAGGTGATAAATCCTACTTTCTTTGGGAAATTGTTAAGTTAAAAGCTGGGTAGTTCTCTAAAACGGAAAGTACCTCAGTTTAGGCTGGATGTTTAAGATTAGGCAAAAGTTTGCTAGATCTTTGCAAACTCTGTGTGAAGGCTCATAGCCTTTAAAGCAAGCACTTTCCAAATCTGTCAGCTTACAAGTAGGATTAGCTTAAGGCTATTCCAGTGAACACCAGTTCTACTTCTGTACCTGGAGGTAGGCTCCAGGAAAACCATGGGAGCATTGTGGAAAAGGCATTTGTGGCCATGCTTTGGACTGCAGTGCTGTCAACAGTGAGACATCAAGGCTGCCTTGATGCTGGGTACTACCACATTTAACTTCTGAAGGTCCCTATTAGTCTGAAGGATGGTGACTTTCAGCCTCATGGAGCAGTGTCATTTCAGACAAGTACCCCATCCACAGCAAGCCAAAGAATGTGCAGGTGAATGCCACTCCTTGCAGGATATCCTGGAAAGGCTTTGTGATCCTCAGCCTAGAAACCCTCCTGAAGACTTTTTTCTCTGAGATATGAGAAGGTGGAGATGTCTATGGTATATGACTGCAGGCTACTGCAGCTCATTGCCTTTGTACACCACACCCCCAACAACATACATTTACTGATAAAGGGAGGAGTAAGAAAGAAATATGTCCATCCATGCTTGTTTTCGGTGGTTGCAGCAGATGTCCATCACTCAAAGCCATGGCTCCTCTCAAGAAGCAGCCTCGCAGTCACTAGCTCTGGCCTATTGCTGCACTGTTCTTGGGAAAGCTGCAGGGAAGAATTCAGGATGCCTTGGAGGAGAGGTAGAACATAAACATGACCTTTTAGTTTAGGGCATGGGGTGTTTAGCTGGGAAGGAAGTGGCCTGGCTTCTCATGTCTGCTACCAAAGCTATTTTCTTGTCTTTAACCAGTGTTTGGTAAAATTACAGAAAGACTCCTGGGAGGAGGAACAAGGCTTACATTTCCCTTCTGGACTTTTGACCCCCTCTTGCCTTTCCTGACTCACTGAGCTATGTGGTCCATACCCAACACTGAACATGGGTCAGGATGAGTTCCCACAAGGTCCTGTATCCCACTTCGTGGGCAAACATATTTCTGCTAGAATGTAACAAGAGGACAACAGCATCCTTGTCACTGTCACCTCACTGAAAGCAGAATCACAGTTGTGTGGATACAGGTGTCTGATACTGCTGGCTGGTGGGGTTGCAGCAAAGCTAACACCTCAGGCTGAACTTCTGAGCTGGTTTAGGTGGAGTAAAAGAGTAATTCTCGTGTCTCACTCAAGTTCCAGTGTCAATCAGGTGCTTGACTGCTTGTTCTGATAAGGCTGTGCATAGCTGGGATTGTCCAATGTCTGTGTAGCAGTTCAACATCAAACTCAAGACCTTTGATACTGCTCTAAAACAGATGGTTCAAATGAAATTAACAAGCACTGCACTGGAAATAAGTTAGTTTGATGATTTTCCTCTTTCTACTGGAATATGCTGTTGACCTCATGAGTAAAAAGCCCTTTTAAAATTTCCAGCCTAAACTTCTTCATTGGCAGTCTGCACCCATGTATCCTTGGCCAGGCTTTTCTAGTTTATTGTGTCTTTTACTTCTCCATTGCTGGTCTGTTTTTCTGTAGAGAGTAATCTCAGTTTTTGTCAGTGTTTAAGTTTATTTCAGATTCTTCTAATAGTCTTTTCTAAGGCAGCCCTTCCACTTCTCTGTTCTCTTTACTCTTGCTGAAATTCAATTTTACTAAAGGAAGTATTTAAGAAGAGAAAATGCTTATTAGATACTGCCCCCTAAAAAATACTCAAGTAAACAAACAAACAAACAAAAAACTCCTGAATTCCAAGTAAATCCTGGAATATCTGGTATATTCTGTAGTCACATAAATATTTCTTATTCTGAGTGCCATAACACATCCCTGGCTGCATCTAGGGTACACGTAAGTCTTTGTCTGACATTCTCAAATCACATTACCTTGTCTTCTATCAAATCATGCTGTCCATTTCATGCACAGCTTTGTATTACATACCATAACGTTGCATCTTGTTTCTGTTCTTCTAATCTCCGGATTCATACAAGTCTCCCTCCATGTTGCATTGCTCTTCCTCCAAGTTTAGCAGGGCAGCTACCACCAAGCTGTCAGCCAGGGCCAGATGCACTGTGCAGCTGGGATGTCAAACTTCGCTTTGATAATAAGTAACATGACCTAACAATTCCAATTTTGAAGTGGCAAGGCAGTGTGAAGTCACTCTGTGCGGACACCCCATGCAGACCAATATCCTGTTTCAATTTGACCTAAACCAGAACTATCTTTGGTTAGCCAAGAAGATGAAAAGTTGATCAAAACACAGAGGTTTTCCCACTGGATCTAAAAGGCTTTGCAACATTCAGAGACCAAGAGGTCAGATTGTTGGTGGTGGCTTCAGCTGTTGGTGAGACGTAAGCGTTATCCCAGTTAGAGGAGCTCCAAGTATTTGTGTGGAGGTTAATTCTGCAACATTTAATCCATTATTACTCTTGTATAATTTATCATGACGTATACTGCATCACTACAAGCACCATGATGCCAGCTGCAGCTAACTAGGCTTTTTTCCAAGCCTAATTCCAAGCAAATACAGTGACACACATATTTGAAAAAGTAGCTACAGAAAGTTTATGCTGAGATTTTCTCACATCTTCTATTCAGAAAATGCTTTCCGTGACTCTTACAACCTTTGTTTCAGGAATGTGCCTGCTGTGTGTGCTGTCTCACACTGCTGCTTGACAGAGGGTTAAAACAGTAAAACTGACAACAGAAACAGTAAAACTGAAAACTGAAACAATAAAGCTCAAAGACAAAATGATTCCAAGTTCAAAAGAGTCTACCAAATGGTCATGTTTGATGCAGTATTCTTTTGGTGACCACATCATTGCTGTCTGCACAATGTTGTAGGCGTTTCAGCTAAATCTTTAGATATATTTTAAGGGAATTAAGGATTGTAGTGTTTTTTTGAATTTTTTTTTCATTATTATCTCAACTGCAATTAATATACTGTTTTGTTCTATGAAGAAAAAAAAATTCTGATCAATTGGCTTTTATTTAGAACTCTTGAATCAAAAGTACAGAAATGAGATCCAAAGATCTTGCGAGAACATGACACACAGTGACAGCATTGCATGCAGGCTGGCTCACTACCCAGAGTGCTGTGTGAGCATTGGGAACCAGGTTTTGCAGGCTTTTTGATGTGGGTCACACTGAACAGTGCAGTCTTTACAGACTGGGCCTTGGTTACATCACGTTGGAGGTGATTTCACAATGCTGTTCTTTATTTATGTATGCAGTACCATTCTGAGGGTTGGGAGGTGGATAGAAGGACTGCCTGGAAAAATAAAGTGTATTAAAACACATCTTGATGCAATTTTTTGTGGTGATTTTCTGGATGCAAATATCAGACAACTTCAAAAGCATGAAATCACACAGTGGAAAACAGACCTGCAAATGGCACACAACAGAGAGAGCCCTGAAGGCTGGAGCACTGATCCTCACCACTTGTGGCTCAACTGCCAAAGTCTTTTATGTGAAGTGTCCCCTCTGTGCTTATGGGGCAACTTGTGAAGATTTTTATGTTCCTTGGACTCCTTTCTAATGGGTCACGATCCAGATATTTTATTAATATATTTCCATTTCTTCTAGCTTTCCAGGCTTCTGTTCTTGTCCTGCGCTGTCTTATTCTATTCCTAGAAGTAAAATATAAATGAGACCATAATTTGAAATGTAGAACCATCTAAAAAATGGCCAGGTGAAGATAGAAGATCCAGGCACAGCCTACAAAGAACTCATGCAAAATAAATAAATAAATAAATAAAAATAATGCAAGAGGGTAAAAAGAGGCCATGAGGGAACATACGAACTAAGATATGACTGAAGTTACTGCTAAAGGACAGCACTCCCCATGACAAAAGCTGTCGTATTATACTCCGTACTGCCTATGTCAGTGACTGCCAGTCACTCACAGTAATATCAGCTATTTAAATGCAGTAAAACTGTCTGAAAATGTTCTCTGTGATTCATTCTTTCAGAGAGATAAATTCAAGCCTTAATTTGTAGTTCTGTAAGAGAACACATGTCCCGAAGAGGTAGAATCTTGAGGTGCTTTGAACTGACAGCAAGTAAGATCTGTGCGTGAGTCCTGTGTTGAGAATGACGAGACCCTTGCAAATGAGCTAACTGCTAACTTCCTTTAACATCTCTCTGCTGGGTGTCTGTAGGAAGTGAAGACCTTGGATTTTCAAAACTTGGAGTTGGCAGAGTTCCACCTTTTCCTATGATCATCCAAAGTGGCTGTGGTGTGCTACAACCTCTGCCATCTTTTGTCTGTTGTCACAAATGACATTTCCACTACAGTCATTCCATCTTCCACCTGGCTGATCCACTTTATTTCAGAAATAGCATGGATTGCCTTATACAGTTTACTTCTTTGTCTGTCTGCCAGGAAAACCAGCTCCGACTGATTTGTCCCCTGTCATCTTGGTTTGGTGTCATGGAGCCTCCTCCAGCTGCTGTTTGCATCTGTTATACCCAGTATACCCAGTACACTCCAGGAGAGTTTCTTGGGGCTTGCAGTAGTTGTTTTGACCATAGATCCCAGGGAAGATGTGAGTTCTTGGTTGTATCCTTGAATCTTCAACTCAAAGCAAATTAGAAGTGGACCACACCTCACACAGGCAATATTACCTGGGGCATTCAAAGATTGAAATGACTTGAGTTTGAAAGGCTACATGCTCTCTTTTAAAATAAATTTCATTTTTTGCTATAGATACTTCCTTTTGTGCCTATCACTTCTGCAGGCTGATTCCTGGATGTCCTGTGCGTCGGAGGGGCTCTATTGATTTTCCTTTAATGTGATTTGAAGCAAAGTTCAACCAGGATAAGTCCCTCTGTAGCTCAGTGCTGTCCCTTGTTCCTGTGTGCCATCTGCATGCCCTTTGCCCTTGGCTACAGCTCCCTCTTCACCACAGGCTTCCTGCACATTCCTTTCTGTGTAGTTACAGACACCTCCATCAGAAAGCTGGCAGAGTGAGGGGTTTTCATTTCGTGGAAATACAGGAAACTACTGTGCCTAATGGCATGTGACCCTGCCAAGTGACATGAATAGGTTTGCACTAAGGTCTAAGAATTTCTTCCAAGATTTCTTTTCTATGAAGTTGAGTTTACCCCAGGCCATGAGACACGATCTGTAAACTGCATGGATCACAGGGGGCATAAAATGCTCGTTGTCTGCTGTTGGCTCTGCTGCACATAGTGTCATGTAACCACGGGGGTGAAGATACCTTTCCAGCAGGAACACATTACAAAGGTTGCACTGTTGTATCCCTTCCTATCTGCCATATCATACAGTTCTGGTTCCTTGCAGCTCAGCAGGCTGTTACTACAGCTGTGGTTTGAGCAACTCATGGTCAGTGATAGCTGAAAAGCACAGCAGGGTACTGGATGAGCATAGCCCACCTTGCCTATACTGTTAGCACCACACTGAGCAATGCAGCCTCAGGCTTCATGGACCAAGGTGCTGCAGTCTCCCCTCGCCATCCTGCTCAGCATGCAGTTCACAGAAACCTCCTGCAATTAAGTGCCACATCTTCCAGCAATCTGCTGTCCATAGAGCAGGGCAGTTCTGAATGCTGTCCTTCCCCTCAGGAATCTGAAGAACTCAAGAATATGTGATGGTGAACATCCAGAAGCTGCCACATTGGACAGTGGTTACCTCCCGTGAGCTGGCAGATGTGCAAGTAGCCTTGTTCTGGGCTTTGCAGCATCCTCCTGTATCACAGCCCTGTTGCAATCCCTCACTTTTTAAGCCATGGAAACTGAGGCAAACAAAGGCTGAGTAAGTCGACCAGTGCTACAGAGCAAGCCTGTGGCAGAACTGGGAACTGAACGCAGACTTTCTGACTCCCGGTCCTGGGCTTGAGCTACCCACTGAGCTCCGGCGTAGGACGAAGTGAATCTCACCAGAGACATCAGATAACCACAGCTTAATTTGGTTTCTCTGTGCTTCATACCCTGGGGAGATAGCAGACCTCTGGCCACGAAAGGCACATTATTGAGAGATTTACTGTTAATTCCTCCTTATGAGGTCCATCTTGTTATGTTTGGAGTTGCCATAGGTTTCTGTTTGTTTTGCCTATTTTTTTTGCGTGTGGGGCTTGTGTATTTTATTAAGCCCTTGGCTAGTGTCTTGTGCATGTTGAAGATTTTATAAGGATTTCTTTCGAGGTTATTCATTATAGTTTTCAAAGGTGACCTATTCTGCAGGCTTGCTACTGAATGACAATCTTTGACAGGCCAATGCCTCATAGAAGGAAGAAGACTATTTCTCATATGCTCCCGAGGATTCCATAGCTGCTTTTCATAGCACCACATTGACACTGACCTTGGACATTGAGTGCTCCAGGGCTTCTTGAAGCATAGTCACTGGAGAGGCATGCTAAGAGAGCAACCTCCTCTGATTTTCTTCACTTAAAAAAACAAATGTCTTCCATGACATACTAGCTAGTACCTAATACTCTTGGCTCTGTCACTGATCTGTTGGTGACCATTAGGAAGGCAATTAAATCTTCTGCCAGCTTTTACCTGCCTTGTTGCTGGTGCTGTGGGTTTTGGTAGTTAACTGCTTAAAAAAATGTTTCAGACAGACACACACACAAAAATTGGGTTGGAGAAAAGACTTAGAATGCATAGAATATTCGAATAGGAAGAGAATACAACCGTTGTTATTTAGTACAAATATGTATTTTTAGGTTCAATGTATGCCATAAAACATTGAAATTTAGAAGGATTTTTCCTTTGATCTACTTCTTATAAATCATGCAGTAAGAGTTTGTTGGTTGGAGGAAATTTTGGAGGAACTGTTTTTGTTATTTCACTCGTTGTACAGAAGCAAGAGCATTGTTTCAATTAGCAGATTTCCTTCCTCTGGAAAATGTTGACTTACATTGTAAATGCAATTATTAAGTTTTTAAAAAATCTTACTTAAAAGAATATGAGCGGATAACAACCGCAAAAAAGATTAATATTTCCCTCAAAGTTGAAGACAGATTGTTTATGCTCTTTCAGTGGATGTTTCCTTTTCTCACTAAGAGCAGAATTCTAAGAGTGGCAGTTTGATAATTTTTCAGCTGCCTCCCTCTCGTGGTCAATCTGAGACACATAAGGAAATGCTGAAAAACAAGGTAAGCTCAGTTTGTGCATTTAAGCTGACTCTTTTTAAGTGGAGCCTTTCAAATGCTGAACAAATTCGAATTAAGGCAAGACCATATCAATTCTTCCTAGGAACAAAAACCCAAACTAAATTTCAATGAAAGATTGAAAATACCACAAAGAACATGATGTGCAGCTGCAACTGGCGTCAGCAATTTTTGTCTCTCTCCAAACTATGCTCTTGCTCTTTTCTCTCTTCATCCCTTCATGTGGGCCTGACTATTACAGCACGAACTTTTCCTCTTGCTACTCTATCTACATGCCAAATGCCTTGAGAGCAGGCCATTGACTCTTCCTGGCCTCTTGGCTTCTATCTTCATCTCTTTCTCAAGAAATGGTTCTGTTTCCATATATGATCTGCAAATATTTGATTGATCCTTAGGTTTTGTGATGGATTTTTATTACGAGTTTGGTTCCTGGACTCTCATATGAAAACTAAAATGTTCACTACAGCCTGAAAGAGGAAAGATTGACCAAGAAGTCTGGATAAAAGTCAGTGCAAGTGAAAGATGACCATTATCTCCAAAGACATCCTGAGAAAGACAGATGCAAAGCCATATAATAGAATATAATAGAATAGAATCATCAAAGTTGGAAAGACCACTAAGATCATCTAGTCCAACTGTCAACCCATTCCCACTATGCCCTCTAAGCCATGTCTCTCAGTGCCACATCTACACATTTCTTGAACATCTCCAGGGATGTTTACTCCATCACTTCCCTGAGCAGCCTGTTCCAAAGTCCCACTACTCTTTCTGAGAAGAAATTTTTCCTAATATCCAACCTGAACCTCTCCTGGCACAACTTCAGACATTACCTCTTATCCTCTTGCTGTTACGCAGGAGAAGAGACTGACCCCTACCTTGACACAATCTCCCTTCAGGTAGTTATATATATAGTTACTGCCCTTCAGGCAGTAAGATCTCCCCTGAGCCTCCTCTTCTCCAGACTGAACAATTCCATTTCCCTCAACCACACCTCATAAGACCTGCGCTCCAGACCCTTTGGAGCTTCAGTGCCCTTCTCTGGAAAGTCTCCAGGACCTCAGCATCTCTCTAGTATTTAGGGGCCCAAAACCAAACACAGTACTCAAGGCCATATTCACCATGTGGTGTGAAACCTGAAATACAATAATAAATAAAATAAAATAAAAAATAAAATACAATAACTTAATAATTTGCCATCAAATGAAGTAGGATTGTCACAAGTAAATGCACATTGTACACAGAAAGCAGTATTTTCACCATGAGGCACATACTCATATTTCCTGAGACCATAAATTTACCTGAACTCATTGGCCTTCTAGATTGTAAAGATATTAGGCATTAGGCCTCAGACCTCCACAGTTCTCCAAAAAGAATCACAGAATCACACAGAATCACAGAATCACCCGGGTTGGAAGGGACCTCAAGGATCATGTAGTTCCAACCCCCCTGCCTAGCAGGGCCACCAAACACACACATTCAGATCAGGTTGCCCAGGACCCCGTCCAACCTGGCCTTAAACACATCCAAGGACGGGGCATCCACAACCTCCCTGGGCAGCCTGTTCCAGGGCCTAACCACTCTCCTTGTAAAGAACTTCCCCCTAACATCCAACCTAAATCTTCCCTCCCTCAACTTGGATCCATTTCCCCTAGTCCTGCTGTTGTCAGCCCTTTTGAAGAGTTTACTCCCCCCGTGGGTGTAGGTTCCCTTCAGGTATTGATAGGCTGCAATGAGGTCACCCCGCAGCCTTCTCTTCTCCAGGCTGAACAAGCCCAACTCCCTCAGCCTGTCCTCATAGGGGAGGTGCTCCAGCCCCCTGATCATCTTAGTCGCCCTCCTCTGGACCCTTTCCAAAATCTCTATGTCGAAATCATATTACTTCATTTTCTCTGCAATATGAACCGCTGAAGTTCAGGACTGACTTGAAAGAAAACCTCTAAGAGCAGGAGGACAGCCTGTGCGGTTAAGGCAGAAGTTGTTCACTTCTTGGTTTCACCACAAATTGTGTTGTATGAAGGAAGCTGCTCGTGTATTTGGAGCTTTTAGTGCCTCGTGTGCCAGCCAGGGAAAAGGGCCTCTCCTTTCCTTCGTCTTTCGTGTCTTTCTCACTTAACTGCATCAGCACTGTGTCAACATGATCCCAAACCAGGCCCTGATGCGGTGGGGGCATGCAGGACAACTGTGTTGCTGACAATAACTCGAAGGCATTTTAAAAGGAGTCAGCTACCCAACTTCTGCTCTGCTTCACTGTTAATGTCACCATAACCAGTGATGGCTGTCATATCAGTTATGATTTTCAGGATGAAATCTTAAATAATTCTCTCATTTATAAGGGGAAGTGGCCTGCAGCCACCAGGTGTCCTCCTTCTCCATAGTTTGGAGAACCAGGCTGTTGCACTGAAACACACGCTGGATTGCAAATTGGAGACGAAATACTGCTTGTAATTCTGGACCAAAATTAGGGGCTCTGTGCTGTGATGGAGTAGGCAGTGTTTACCACCCCAGTACCCAGGGCTGGAGGTGGGCCGGGGTCCTGGGATGAGAACAACAGCAGTTCAATATTCAGTCACTAGTTATCCCATAGAGTAAGAAAGTCACAAACCGTGTAATCTGCAAAATACTAAAGGTGTATGCAGATGTAGCAAGCCCGATTCTTCTTCTACCCAAAGACGTGCAGTTTGTTTATGAATCAAGAAGTCTACTATACAGTCTAAAGTTTTTGCTAAGTGGAGAGGGTACAGAACTTTATACATTTCAGCACTTGCAGTCGCTTATGAAGGCAGCTCATGAAGCCTTAATCCATGCAAGGATTTTTCTATTTGCAAACACAAAACAAAACAAAATAAACAAACAAAAAAATAAGCCCACCAGCTTTCTGTGGGTTGTTGAAACATAATTATTTAATTCAAAAGAGAGGGAAAGAAAGAAAACAAAGCAGCAATCTTTCCACAGGGCCTAGCATGCAGATTTTTCCACCCTGTTTGTTCTCTAAGAACAAACTTGTGTTATATATAGGTTCAAATTTCTGTCCTGATGTCTTTTTCCTTTCTGGAATACTCCAGCTCAGGTGAGCTGATCTGAGCCAGATCCAGCGATATCGCAGAGCAAACCTTCTTCAACACATCTTTCTCTCTTTAGAATAGCCTTGTACATTGTTTACCTTCAGCAAAATTAAAATTGGATTTGCTTGAAAAAATTCAGATTAGTTCCAAGCTCCAAGCAACGTTTCTGTTTCCGCAACAGCAATGGATATAACACAAACCCTGAGTGCTGCAAGGCTCATGGAGAAATGAAGGAAGGCAGGACGTGTAAGGTGCATGGGGTGCATCACAAAGACCTGTGGCCATGGGATATGCATGTGTAATTTGCCACCTGAGGGCACTGTAGAAGTGAATAATAAATATGGACTTTGAGAATTGTGATGAAAACAGTATTTTGTAGGAGGAAATAATGGAAAAGATATGAAGGAGCCTCAACACATACTGAAATAACGGGAGGTTGAAGAGAAGAGGTAGCCTAAGAGACCAGACATTCAGGTCTCCCTCTGTAAAATGAAATGCAAAGTATTTTTTTACAATATTTAATTCAACCACTGAATATAACAACCGCTTGACAACAACAGCTGTGAACAAAGAAACATTAAAATAGTCAGCGTGGTACTTTTTGTCACTGTTTTAACATCATCACTTTCACATCCAGTACAGATGCCCTGGGACACAAAAAGGTACTCTTTCCTGCTAGGTAATCTACAAATCATTAAACCAAACAAATCAATCGATCTGCAATGGCTATTCCTACTGTTTCACTGAGTGAAGAGGCTTATCATGAGATTAATGTTATTTTAACAAGCTCACTGGC
The DNA here is from genome assembly GCF_019232065.1 of Centrocercus urophasianus. Taxonomy (NCBI): domain Eukaryota; kingdom Metazoa; phylum Chordata; class Aves; order Galliformes; family Phasianidae; genus Centrocercus; species Centrocercus urophasianus. Next base: position 12,359,254 of record NW_024884253.1, read on the forward strand.
AAACAATCAATATGTGGACTTCCTCTACAGTCCACACAGAGAGAACACTGGATTTTAAAGATGTCCTTAATAATTCAGGTACAGGCTGCAAGTTCTAACTTTGCATATTTATAGGAATAACAGTGTTAAGTGCAGTGATTTAAACCAATATAAAGAGTAATTAGTAGATATTTGCAAGTAAACTGTTCCTCTCACATCTGCTTGGCAGGTCTCTTGACTGGTATCAGCATAATAACTTCTGATCAGAAAATAGTTGTTCATGCTGGTATAATATATAAACTAGGATTAGTAATGGGAAATCCAGAGCAGAATTTCCCCACGGGTCATACAAAATTTTGTGGTTGCACTAGAGAGCTCATATTACAAAATTTAGTGTGGTAAACATAACTAGAATGGCTTTCAAAACAAGAGTTAATACTGTCTTACCAAAGAATTATTTTACAATTGCTTCAAAAATTAAGAAGAAATATAAAATCCAAGGTAGTAAGTTGTCAGAGGGGAGAAATAAAATCCTATTTTATGAAGTTCAGATTTGTCACAAGATAAAAATTAGAGCTAGAAAGAGTAACAGAATTCCCTTCCGCACTATTTCCCCACACACTTACAGATTTAATAAAAATAAATACAGTGAAGACGAATTGTGACTTGGATTAGACAGAAAAATATAGGGCAATTCTATTTTTTACTTTGTTTTTATACTACCTTGGAAATATACTGGAAAACAGAAATGGTGAAGTCATGATATTTCTGAAATTGATTGTAAGATTTAAATTGCTGTGAGATTTCCACTCTGATGTCAAGCAGCTAATAAAGGAAGATGACAACTAGTCTACTTATTTAGTCATTGAAAGGAAAAGAACAAATATATTAGCAATACTTACATTTATTCTTTGAGGACTGTGCAAGCACAGAAAAGAAATGATGGGACTTGAATTCTGAATGGTAGATTTACAGCAAAATGAATGGCTGTATTTAAGCAGAACAGAAATAAATTCTTCAGAGGAGTGTGGGAAATAAATAGTAATATGTCTCTGTTCCATTGACAAAACGCAAAAAACTTGTTAGTAAACTCTTCTTTAGATTTGCAATTAGTAAAAACTCTTGTCATGAGGCTAAGACAAAGCAATCAATTGCATTTCCAAGATTAATCAAGAAATACGTGCTTTGAAATGTTGTTTGCGTACCAGATACATAGAATACGTTCTATCTCAGTAGGAGATTCAAAGGGAATCAAACCAAATGGAATTGAAAATTAGTAATTTGATCTCCTTTTACAAAAAGGTCAACAATGTAGTGGATGAAAGGATGGTGGTGGATGTAATCTTTCTGGATTTTATTAAGGCCTTTGATGCTGTCCATTACAGAATCCTTCTGGACAAATTTTCTGGCAGTGAGTTTAACAGGTCTATGCTAAACTCTGTATTGAACTGGCTCAACAGTAGAGCTCAAAGTGTCATAGTGAATGGGACACCATCTGTCTGGTGGACAGTTACTACTGATATTCCCCAAGGTTCAGTTAAAGGGCCAGTTCTGCTCAGCTTTTTTACTGATGATCTGAATGCAGGAGCTGAATGCATCCTTTACTCAGTGCTCTATTCAGCACTGAGGTGGTGCTGAGGTGGTGTCCAGATACATGGTGTCCAGTTCTGGGCTCCCCAGTTCAAGACAGACATGGACATGCTGGATAGAGTCCAATAAAAGGCCACTGGGGTGATTAACAGATTGGATTACCTCTCCTTTGACAAGAGGTTGAGAGAGCTTGGACTCTTTGGTGAAGAGAAGGCTCAGGAGAGATTTTTATCTAAGCAAGTCAGTCCCTGAAGAGAGAGTGCAAAGAAGACAGAGCAAGGTTCTTTTCAGTGGTACTCAATGCCAGGGCAAAAGGCAGTGGGTACAAACTTGCTCAGATGGAAATCTGTGAAGATTTGGGTTAGTTGGATTTTGGTCATCCAGAGTCTTTAAATTTGGCCAAATGTTGCATTGCTTGTTGGCTCATATTTTGCAAATTATGATGCATTTAATTTATAAGATGATCCTGAGAAATACTTGATAGCTTGTTTTATATTAGAAAAGCATTGCACAAACCAGACCAAACCTCAGAGAAGCATATAGAGATGTAGAGTGAAAGTAATATTTATTCCTCTCTCCTGGATTCTAAAGTGCTCCTTAGATACCTACAGAGATCTCCAGCACTCAACATATCCTACCACATAAGGTTTCTGGGGTGCAAAACCAGGAAGAACTTCACAAATTCTTCACAACAGGAATCAGTTAGTGCAAGAGCAGAGAACATGCAGTGTCATGCTCCAACTGAGGGACAAGACTAGAATTGTTCCATTTTTTTTCTACAGGAAAAACCAGACGGGGATGATTTGGCAATAGCAGTGGGTGCAGATGCATTCATCATTGGTGCGATTATTGGGGAAACCATGCAAGAGTCCAGGTGAGGATGAAAGACGTAAAAGAGCAACAGAGCTGTTTCCTACCACATACTTTTGTGGTATAGTTCATGATTGTGGCATAAATAATGCTACCTCTTACATTCATACTAAATTATGTCTAAGCAGCTGTAAATCTGCACAATTGCACTTAGGACTTGTTTGCACACTGCTATTAAAACACGTGATTTAACATATGTGATAACATAAGTAACATACATGATCAGAAGGCTGGAGCACCTCTCCTATGAGGAAAGGTTGAAGTAACAGGGATTGCTTAGCTTGAAAAAGAGAAGGCTCTGGGGAGACCTCATTGTGGCCTTCCAGTACTTGAAGGGAGCGTATAAACAGGAGGGGGAATGGCTGTTTACATGAGTTGATAGTGACAGTACAAGGGGGAATGGTTTTCAATAGAGACAGGAGAGGTTCAGGTTGGATATTAGGAGGAAGTTTTTCACACAGAGGGTGATGACGCACTGGAACAGGTTGCCCAAGGAGGTTGTGGATGCCCCATCCCTGGAGGCATTCAAGGCCAGGCTGGATGTGGCTCTGGGCAGCCTGGTCTGGTGGTTGATGACCCTTCACATAGCAGGGGGGTTGAAACTAGGTGATCATTGCGGCCCTTTTCAACTCAGGCCATTCTGTGATTCTGTATGTGAAACTGCCACCCTCAGGCTCTATATTCTTTAGGTATACTGCTATGAGATACATATCATAATGAAGGTCATGGGCCAATCTGTGAGGCAGAAATGTTGCAGTATGAAGTTAAATACTTTGTTTAGCACTTTACAACCAAATTCCAGGTCACATAGTTTTTCTTTTCCACCTTCCATGGCGCTGCATCACAATATTTATTTACATCACTATGTCTCCCAGGCTAACATACTCCAATAAAAACCCCACCTCTAATGTGTTCCTCACAAGTTGTTTACCCTTTCTTGAACCAAGATATCACATACCTCTTAGGGCACAGATTAGGAAGAGGCACACTAAGAACATTGTGAGATCAAGTGTTTTGATTTTAGGAACCAGCAGGCTCTTTATCCTCCCATTAGTTTCAGCCATTATAATTTACTGATTTTTAGGGGGAAAAAAAAAAACAAAACAACAACAAAAAAAATTAAACTTTAGGAAAAAATACTTTTTGATCACATAAAGTTTATTTACCTAATAAAGTTATATTACAATATATACAGTTTCTATTTACATAAACTTCTTTCTAGTAAGTGAAGCACCATCTGATACAGTTAGTATTTTAAAGGAATTTACAGAAATTTTATTTTGCATACAACTACTTGTATCTACAGACAGACATTGGTTAGAACCTAGCTCTCCTAAGACACTTCAGCGGATTTTGGATTAGGCTGCTAATAAAGTTACAAAAGAGAAATTTGTTATCAGCTATCAATCTCCTATGCTTCAAGATACGAGATCTTAGCTATGTCATTTCTGAGGCTATGCGCAAACTAATCTCTCAGAGGAAGTCAAGAGGTACAGACAGAAGATACCTTATTAGCCACAAGAATTCAGCACTCTGATCAGTAACATTTTCAGTTATCAGAAAGAATTTAACTAGAACAGAAAAAAGAAGGCTGTGTAAGTGTTTGTACACATTACGCAAAGTGAAGAGCCTAGAAGCTTTTGTGACATATTATCATGCATTCCCCAAAGAATCCATTATTAAAAAGCTCAGTCTTACACCTACTGAAAATCACGGCATGGTCCCCTAACCTCAGAGAGAAAGACGAGCTGCTGACTTTGTAATCGTTATGCCACTGTCAAGAAAAAAAAGAAGGCTCTGTCCAAGGTACAAAATTTCCTTCAAGTGAATAAAGGACATTTGGAGGGATGAAACGTCATGAGGTATTTAGAAAACTACAGGAAAAAAAAGGCACTTGGACTGTGTAGAAAAAATCTCAGATATTTTACATATGCAATTATTACATTCACCTGATTGTGGGTCAAGTTTTGTACAGACTACATACCTTTTGGGCCACCTAAACTATACATTTCAAATTTTTGCTTCACTAGACATGGGATCTAGTGGCTGGAAGAAAGCATTGTTATTCTGAGGACAGTTACCATGACAGACACAGGTATTGATCAACATCATTGGCTTTTTTAGGAATTTGCCCTGAGGACAGCGGAACTCAACTTGGATCGTTTTGGTGTTGTGTGGGGTACAGCATCGCCCATCATTGCAGAGGCCACAGTAACGAGGTTTGTAAGTCTGCACACTGGTGCAGTTCTTGTATTCAAAACGAACAGCCTTCATGGACTTCTTTGTTCGGATACATTTTTTCCCTTTCTAAGAGAAAAAGAAAAGATATTAGAGATATCAATGTATAAAAAAGAAAGCAACTAAGAACTGACATGCAAGGATATAGGTCTACTTGGAAAGCTTCCATTTGTTGTCTTTGCTAGCTCTACCTCAGTAATACTTTGCAGCTATTTCACTAGTTTCTTACCCATCCTCACTCCTGCAGGAGCTCTCCTTGACACCAGTATGTTATTAGGATGGAAATAAATGACAGTTAAAGCTTTCTTTCTTTGTCTGAGACAAGATAAGCTGACGTTCATTACGAAACTCTACTCTAATGGAAAACTTCTCGGGCAACTTCTCGGGCTCCATTAGAGGGAAACAGGAAGACAAACAGCAAGTTACAGAACTAAATTCAGGAAAAGAAGGCTAAAACAAAACCCAGAAGCCCAATCCTTGTGACCCAAGGCAGAACCAGTTTTCTCCATGTTACTCTTAACAGATGCTTGTCTAACCTGTCCTAGGAAGCCTTCGCTGGACAATCCTAATGGTTCACTATGCTTACTGCTTGGAAGGTTTTCGTACTTTTGATTTTCACATAGTCTAAATTCATGTCTCAACATATCTCCCACAGATTCAGGCTGTAATATCTCAGCACAGTTATGAAAACTTGCATCATTTCTCTTGCTTGCAGTTAAAGTGCAGTTTAATCAAATTTTCTTTAGAACAGATTTTCTAGACCTCTGACCATTCCTGTTAGTTTCCCCAATCTTTTCCAAATGTTTCACATCCTTCTCAAAACACGGCATTCAAAACTGCATAGAGAATTCAGCAAAGACCTCAGCAATGCTTTCCAACACAAGAACATTACAATACAAATGGCCCTCTTCCCTACCTACATTATTCCCACTGGCAGCAAAACTTGTAAAATGTCTAGAAGCAGCTGAAATAGTCAGCTCTCTTCGAAACATATTTATTGCTTTTTCATTGTCAGTGTTGGGTTTGCTTTTGGCAAAACATCAAAAGGATTAAGATTTAGTTTACCCAAGTAGATTCACACATTTCTCTGCACTTCTACAAAGTTCATCAGACTAGAAATATGATGTATCCATTCTGCATATGCAATATGTTCGATCTCTCTGGGATACCTCAAACAATGTCCAGCATAAAGCTATTGAGCATACATGACAAATCTAATGCTTTGGAAAAACAAAGGGTTTGCTTCATGTATGATAAAATATGTATGTATATACACTTCTATCTAGAGCATTCTAGACTGAAATACTGCAGCCTTGGAATTACAGCTGAAGAGATGCTGCTCCTGCCACTGCTCAGAGCATACCTTATCAGATGGCTCTTCATTTTCACAAGGTCTCATCATGCAAAGTCTTGTCTGCTTCACCATCTCACACTGCTGATTTCTGTTGGTAACACGGGTAGAAAAGCCCATTCCACAACTTTTGGAACAAGCACTCCATTCTGTTGTCTGTTCAATACAATTGGCACTTGAATCAGACACGTCTATCCCAAGTGTGGCCTCCTGTCTGTATGCTAGAAACAAAATGCCATAGAACTTTGTTATTAAGAAAAACTCAAGAAAGCAGAGTATCTAATTGATCTGTACCGCATCTGGGATGAAACATGAAACAAATACAGCTGAAAAACCCATAATTCAAGAATTTTAACATCTGCTCGTTCAGCTGTTCTGGATGGCTACTTCCTACATCTAAAGGTCAACATAAAGGTGCAACAACTATTTAGTCTTCATTCTTTCCAAAGGAATACATCACAAATTCATTCTTAAGTTGTCACAAAAATATTTATATCAGGTATGATTTAAGAGAGGTCATATATTTTATCTAAACTAATAAACAGCGGGGAAGTAAAGTGTTTAACTCCCACAGTCATAAAGTCACCCAACTTCGTCAGTTATTGACAGATTATGGTGGGAAGGAAGCAGGGAGGAGAGGAGAAAGGGAGGGTGGGAGGGAAATTCCTGGGTGCTCAAAGCCACTGCCAACTCTGATCACTGTTCTGCCCTCATGGATGTGTTCAGCTCCATTCTGCAAACATTGCTAACTGTGGTTGGTTCAGTGGTTATCACAGCAGTAAAGAGAATGAGGAAACATGACTAGGCTAGTCACATGAATATTCCTGTGTCATTCCCAAAGCTTCAGCTGTTAAGGTTCTCTAGAAACGTATTTTCACCTTTTGCAAGGTAAAACTCCAGAAAGGTGGCCTTCTACAGTGAATGGCCATTGACAGGAAGAATCCACATAATCAATCTCTAGGTATTTTAAGGGCCTAGGATCAGACCCAGTGCCTGATGTAGTGGTTGGCAACCCTGCAGCAGAGGGTGTTAGAACTAGATGATCTCTAGGGTTCCTTCCAATCCAAGCCATTCTATGATTTGCCTGTCACTGTCAAAAAAATAAAAATCAAAGAAAATGAAAGACAGTAGAAAGATGGCAAGCTTTTCATTTATATCTGATGTGCCTTACATCTGACTCTTCATAGCACTCTGAAGTTACTACTAGAGCTTTTCTTCCTGAATCCTTCCTTAATATTTTCTCAAATGGATTAGCTGAGTTTCAGCATAAGTAACTGCTTAAGAGCACAAAGAGCAGTGACTGGAAGAGAATGCAGTACCCTCAAATCTCAGTAAAAGTAGCTCATGAAAATTCATCTTGAACTGATAGACTGCTTTTGAAGAGAAGGAGGCGTAACTCAGCAAGAAAATAGGCAAAAATATTATGTAGCTTAATTGATTTAAGTTATAAAAGCATTTGATGAGTTCTGTGTTTTGGAATGGAAATTTTTTCCAGATCCACTCATTATATTTGTAACTACTGCTTCTCTGAGTACTTCAGAAAGCTTTTAATGCCAACAATAATGATGAGAGCTCTAGCACAGACAGACAGGAATTTGCTGGCATTTTAGCTGCCATGCTGACTACTTGTAATAGCCGGGGAATTTGGGGGAGGAAAAAGTGTTTTACAGACTAAGCTGTAAGAATGGTATTATGATGTAAGATATTCATCCAGAGCAAACAGCAAGACTACAGTTTTGATTCTGAAGGGACAATAACGTTTGGAGGATTATGACCTTGTTCTACTCACAGCACTAACCTGCACCAGATAAACAGCAATTCCAGAACTGGAAAGTAACTCAGGCTAACTACTCCCCTGTCACTGGAGACATACAAGGTATGGCTGTACCAGGCTCTGAGCAACCTGATCTAGCTGTAGGTGTCCCAGTTCACTGGAGGGGAGTTTAAAGGTCCCATCCAACTCGTTCATCCTCCAAGTATCTTTTCTTTTACCTGTCAACCTCTGCCCTTCTTCACAACCAGTGGCGTACTTACTGGTCACTCTAGATGAGAAATAAGAAAAACAAAACGACAACAAAAGAAAACAGCACAAAGCAGCTGCATCTTAGACTTTGCAAGCCCCGGGACATTTCCATCACATCATCCTCTCCTCCTAACAGCTGTGATAGTTTTAGCTCCTCACCAGCCATAGCAAAGCCTCCCAGGAGCACTTCATCCCTGGGGTCGCAGACCCACTTCTCGCAGCACTCTCCGGGGACTTCGATCTTCCGCGGGAAGGGGCAGTCGGGGCCGGGGAGCAGCAGGCCCAGGTTGCAGCGGGGCAGGCACCCGATCTGCCCGTCCCGGCAGGTGCACTGGTACTTGCAGCTGGGCTGGAACGTCTCCCCGTTGCGGTAAATCATCCCATCGAACACGCAGTTGTCTCCTTCCAGCACTGGTGAGGAAAGCGAGTGCATTTCAGAGGGGGAGGTCAGCCCGCCCCGCCCGTCCCGCCGCACCTACCCATGCAGATGCCGGTGCCGCCGCCGTCCTCGGGGCCGCGGTCGCAGTAGAGGCCGCCGCTCTCGTCGCAAGGCAGCAGAGGGGAGCAGCTCTCGCCGCGCTGCCGGGCGCACACGAGGCAGCAGCCGCAGCCGTCCAGCACGGCGGGCACTCCGGGGGCGCAGCGCGGCGGCTCCGCGGGGCAGCGCCCGCCGCAGGGCCGGGGGCACGCCGCCTCCCGTCCGCTCACCTGCGGGGACAGAGCGGCCCCGAGGGCCTCGGGTCACGGCGCCCGCCCGCCCGACGGCGCCCGCCCCCCGCGCCCCCCGCGCCCCCCCCCCCTGCCTCGCACGGCCGGAGGAGGAGCAGCAGCAGCAGCAGCAGGACGGGCGGGCCCTGCCCGCCGCCCGTCTCCATGGTCCCGGCCGCCTACCTGCCGCGTCGCTCGGCTCTGCCGGGAAAGCCATTGCGGCCGCTTATATAGAGGCCGGCAGGGGCCCCCCCCCCCCGCCCCCCCCCCCCACTCTCCCCCTCTCTTCACACGCCCCGCCGCCGGCAGCGCGTGACGGAGGCGGGGAGCTGAAGCTGGGCAGGGCGCTGCGCTCCGCTCCTCCATCTGCTCCGCCACCTGCACGGCGGTGCCGAGCCCTGCCCGCGCCCCGGAGCTGCGGCCGGAGCTGAAGCCCTGCTGATCTGCTCCGCAGGGCCGGCGCCGTAGAATCGTAGGATCACAGGATCGTTAAGATTGGAAAGACCACGAAGATCATCTGGTCACACCGTCAGCCCATCCCTAACATGCCCACTAAACCATGTCCCTCAGTGCCACATCTAGATGTCTCCTGAACACCTCCGGGGATGATGGTTCCCTCTCCCTGGGCAGACTGTGCCAGTACCTCACCACTTTTTTGGAGAAGAAATTGATCCTGATATCCAAATTGAAACTTAAGGCCATTCCCTCTCATCCTATCACTGATGCTTGGGAGCAGAGGCCGACCCCCACCTCACTGCAGCCTCTTTTCAGGGATTTGTAAAGTGCAGTAAGGCTATCCCTGAGCCTTCTCCAGACTGAACAATCCCAGCTCCCTCAGCTGCTCCCCATAAAACGTGCTCCAGACCCCTCACCAGTTAGCTGCTCTTCTCTGAACACACTCCAGGGCCTTGATGTCTTGTAGTGAGGGGCCCAACACCAAACACAGCATTCAAGGTGTGGCCTCTCCAGACCTGAGTACAGAGGGATCACTTCCCCGCTTCTGCTGGCAACGCTATTTCTGATACAAGCCAGGATGCCATTTGGCCTTCTTGGTCACCTGGGCACACCGCTGGCTCACGTTCAGTTGGCTATCAGCTATCACCCTCAGATCCTTTTCCTTCCTTCCCTCAGGACATAGACCCACAGTCCAGGCCCCACTTGCTTCACCACATTGAGTGGGGGGACCTGCATGGCTGGACCAAGGCCACCAATGTGCCTTACGAAGGGACAGCATTACAGGGTGACACCTCTCATCAATAAACTTCAATGAGCACAGCCCAGCAAAGAAGGACTTGGAGGTCCTAGAGGATGAAAAACTAGACACAAGCCAGCAGTCTGCACTTACAGCCCAGAAGACCAACAGCATCCTGAGCTGCATCAGAAGAGGAACAGCAGCAGGGAGAAGGAGGTCATAGTCCTCATCTACTCTGCCCTCATGAGGTCCCATGTGGAGTGTTACATTCAGGCCTGGGGCCCCATGCACAGAAACTCTTGCAAAGCTGTTGGAGAGGGTCCAAAGGAGGGCCATTTAGTTGATCGGAGGGCTGGACCACCTCTACTATGAAGAAAGGCTGAAGGAGTGGGGCTTATTTACCTCAGAGAGGGGAAGGCTCTGCAGAGTCCTCACAGTGACCTTCCAGTACTTGAAAGGAGATTATAAACAGGAGAGGGACTTACTTTTACATGGTCTGATAGTGATAGGACAAAGGAGAATGGCTTTAAACTAAAAGAATGGAAATTTAGGTTTGATTTTAGGAAAAGAATCTTTACTCCAAGAATGGTGAGGCACAAGCTGCCCAGAGAAGCTGTGGATGCCTCATCCCTGGAGGTGTTCAATGCCAGGCTGTGTGGGGCCCTGAGCAGCTTGATATGGTGGGTGGCAGCTCTGCCCACTGCAGGGGTGTTGGAAATCAATGTTCTTTAATGTCTCTTCCAACATATGCCATCCTATGATTCTATGGGAAACTATATCTGTTAATGTGCCTTATCTGTCAGGAATTGTCTTCTGCCCATGGTAGCCCTGGGTCTTTCTAGGATACAGATAATCTCTATCTCCCGCTTGTCTAAGGCAGATCATAGCAACAGATTCTGTCGCGGCTTGTTAAAAGAAAATATTTGAAAAACAAACAAGTTGTGGGCAGATCAGTGAAAACAGGATGCTTTTTCAGCTTAAGACATAACACAAGTGGTACACATGAACTTACAAGGCTGATGTAGCTCTAAGCCAAAGCAATACTCAGTGCAAAACCAGCAATCGTCAGACGCAAGTTTTACTTTGGACAAGAATTACCATTCCTTCCCTAATGCTACGTGGCAACAGCTGGGTTTCTGGTGCAGCCTGTTGTCCCCACGAACAGCAAACTTCACCGGCACAGAGACAAGTCACACGTTGACCATTCATGTTCTTATTCCTAAACAGCAGAGCCAGCCAGGGGGAACAGAGAACTGCTCAGTGCTTATTTACAGGATGGCATTATTTCAGGTATCCAGAGCTGCACAGGTCATTTCAACTTACTTTTCTCTTTTTTTTCCCTTGCATTTTGCCTACCGCCTCTGATTTAGCCAGTTAGTGTAAAGCCACTTTTTACAGTGCCTTGCTTGTGAACAGAATCACTGATGCTCTTGGCCAAGTATTAATTTTTGCTAAAAAGAAGCATTGCTACTCCTGTAGTTTTCCCAGAAGCAGGGCTGTAAGCCAGAGGGACACATACAAGATCTGTTTTTGCCTGTTTGTCTGATGAGGTTTTCAGTGCCAATAATCATCCACAGCCACTGAAAGTTACCTTCCCTTTAAATGAGATTGCTTCACTCCTAAAAGGTTTCACCGTGTACAACTTTAGAGATAGTTAAAAAAAAACAACAGAGAGAGCACATTTACTGGCATACTTAATTCGGAAAAATTAACAGCTTTATGTACATCTAATAAATTTATTAGGGTCCCGTGCTCTTATAAAATACCAGTTATAAAAGTAGGATGATGCTGCAGTTTAGTGCAGTGGGTCCTAAAACTTTTTTTCCAGACGTTTCTACCCCTCCAAAGCATGCTTAATTTGGAGTCTGGTGAAGTTACCTGTTCTAAGATGCTTCTTCATCTTTCTAACGTGATTCCTTTTGTCTGTACTTGCTTTACAACTTTGTTGAGAATGACATAACATGCTTATCATATGAAAGTACTCTTCATTAATGTTCTTCAGAGAGTAAAATAACGTTGAGGTGGATGGGTATGTTGCTGGCTCAGCTGACAATGCATAGCCCTTCCTTGTGCTTTAAAACTGGTAGGTATGAGTGAATGAATGGTCTAGTTTCTTTGGGTTTGCTTTTTTGTATTTAAGCTGGATAATATTTGGTTTGCTGCCCTGGCTATGGTTATTGCAAAGAGTAATTCCTCCTAATATGTAAAGAAATCAACCTCTGCTGCTCACTTTGCAGGAAGATATGGCTGATGAGCAGCATGAGAAGTGCAAGTTCAGGAGCAGAGTCCAGCAATAGAGTTCCAACTCTAAGAATAAACTTCATGGCTTTTCCATGCCAAGGTCACAGGCAAGGAGAGTCTTGCATGGTACCTAGTAGGAGGAAAACAGGTTGGTAATCTGCAGTTTCTAACTGTTAGGGATATAGTATGCACTGGTATGTAAATCACTAAGGGGCTGTGCAGAACAAATGCAGAAGTGTTTTCTAATCTTAACTCTAGAATTCATCTTCTATTGCAATAAATGCTTAAGCAAGCAAGATAATGGGTCTTTTGTTGTACTTTAAACACTGTCAAGACACAACATGCTTTTCATGTCTTTTCTTTTGGAAGGAGTACAGCTTTCTGGTTTTGCACAGAGAATGTATGCTCAAATTCAGCCACAGCTACGATCTCCCACATTGGCCAATATCAGCCTTTGCAGGCAAAGATTTCTCACTCTGAATTTCCATGTCTGTCTCGTGCTAAATCTCTGGCATGGTTCTCTAGACATGACATTTCACTTAGATCTTTACCTCCATAGAGCTGGTAATGTTAAATATGTTGCTTTCACCCAAAACTGTTTACTTCTTCAGCAGCCAATGGTTTGTAGATATTTTACCACCAAAACAACCACAAGAGTGGAAGCAGAGGTGACAAATAATACTGGCTTAACTCTTAGAGAATTTCTAATTACTGATCCTATTCCTATCCAGAAGTGTTTAAGCATGTAGCAAGCCTTACAAACATTCAAGAAATCATGGCAACATCCCTCTTTTCAAAGAAAGCCACCTGTCCAGCTTTCTGACTTCACAAAAACCAGTTGCACAAAATTTTTACATTTACAATGCAATTTTTTACCTTTACAAATGCTATATTTTTCTTGAAAATATAATAATTTTTTATTTTAGCAAGTTTTTCTCCATTTAGATCACAGCTTTAAATTCCTAACATGCTTTGGGCTATGAATGTTCAATGACTTAAATATGGAGCAAAATATATGTATATAAACACCACAGTAAATTCATATGTCAGTGTTATTATCAGTTTTCCATTCACAATGCACTTGACACACTAATAGCAAACCAGCAGGCTTGGTTACAGACTTGCTTAGGTATTAATTGTGTTGCTCACGTGGGTGAGTGGGTACCAAAACCCCTTCAAATCAGTTGTCCCTTACTGCTACTACTTTGAGGTGTGTACCACAGTCATTGTGTTTCAGGAAAAATCTGTCCAAGTGGAATCTCCTACATTTGTCTCTATTTATATGGCTAGTCTACATGGCTAGTGTGGAGTTTGGTAGACTCTGACTTACACACTGCATGAAGAGCTATCCCAACTCAAATATTTAACTGCACTTTTGGGTTTATGTTCAATGTTTGGAGCTTTAATATTGATGGATGCTGTGACTGTGAAGGTGGTACTTGCGCTGCAAATACTAGATGCTGGTGCTGGTATTTCTGATGTCAGTCTTAATGACTTATCCTATTTCTCATCAAACTATTGAGAAAACCAAGAAGATTTCTTCCTATGAAGAACAACACAGTTTCCTAAGCAATCCCTTCAACATTTTATAAAGACTCAGTATTTCCTATTCACAGTAGGATTCCTGTTACCTTTAAGCAAAGGAGCTGTGTTCACAAAAGAGATGAACGTATTTATATATTGATACATATATAACCTTTTGAATAGAATCTAATGGGTAACACCAATACCCAGAAGATATGCAGAATGGAAAGATTCTCAGAAGATTCTGTTATTGTACAATAACAAAAAAGCCCTGACAGTCTGGTCAGCATGAAAATTATCAAAGGAGCAATAGTACTTCACCAAGAGTAAGACAATCCATTTCTACAGACATCTGGTCATGCTGGAACAGAACTGCAAATCCTGTTGCAGGGCTGCTCTGAAAGTAGTATCTCCTATTTGATTATATTGGCCACGATGCCAGAGGCATATGTCGGTGGTGTGCAGTAGAAGTTGTGCCTTTGTACCAGTATTCCATTGCACCTTATTGCTGTCTGACAAATGGCAGCAGAGGGGCAGTCTGACAAAAAGTCATCTGACGTGGAAAGGTGTATGAAGCAAACGCGTGTCACTGAATTCCTCCATACAGATAAAATGGCCCCCACTGACATTCATTGACATTTGCTGAATATTTATAGAGACCAAACAGAGGATGTGAGCACAGTGAGGGGTGGGTGGTGCACTTCAGCAGTGGTGACAGTGATGTGGAAGACAATCCACGTTCCAGACAGCCATGCAGACTTTGACGAGCGTAACACGTAGGCTTTTGTTCATTAGTGGCAAAAAAAGAAAAGTGTAGGTAATGGTGATGACTGTGGTGAAATATAGTGATTCTGTAGCCAGAAACTTGCTATATCAAATAGTGTAATTGTGTTCCTTGTATCTATTACAGATTCAATGGAAATAAATAGGATGAATTACTTTCAGAGCAAGCTATGTATCATGAAATGGATGATGAAGATATGGCAGGCCAATGGAGGTCAATACGATCCTTTATGCTCTTGCTGAGTAAACCAGGCTAGTAAATCTTCCTCACTAGAACATTGAGTGAACTGATGACCTTTCTCTCCAGAAGAGAGAAGTTTCAGCTGAATGATGGATACTCCAAAAAAACAACTGGTTTGCTCAATGTTTAATGCTGTTTGCTGTTTCATTCCTTTAAGTAGGGTGTAAGAAGTAATTATTTTTCTAATGACAAAATGTTCAAAATGAATCCCTAACCATGGTTGTGTTTTGCAGTTGAAATTAAGTATGAAAATGAAATTATCCTTCCTACTCCTTTCTACTACAGAAGCGTTTGTCTACTTTTCATTTAGCACAGTGTTTCTTGTGTGGTATTTCACAATTCCATTTAGCCTATGAAACAATATGATCTGTTTTGCAATACCTATGAATTGTGTGACTGTCATTTGGATTCTTTTTTTTTTTTTTTTTTTTTTGAGATATGCCTGCTTTATTGAAAAATAACCAACAAACCAACGGTTTTGGCGAATTAGAAATTTGGAAAAAAATATATTGGAATATCTTTATTTTAGAGATTCATCTTTTGGATTTTTATATTTTTAGATACAGTTGAATACAACTTTGGAATGAAATAATATTTCATACAAAATTGAAACATAATTTAGAAAACATCAGAATGAATTATGTGGGGATGGGGAGTTGCATCATTGCTTTGGACTCAGACAATTTTATGTACTCAAAAGAAATTCACAGAATGTTCCAGTTTAATCCAGCCTCCAAATTCCACCAAAAAAGATCCCTTGATTTCTTTCCATCAGACCTATTTTAGCTGTAGGACACGCTGGGAATTCTTACAGCACCAGTCACCAGGTGAAATTGCCACGTGCTGTGGTTATTTTGGAAAACGAGGAACAACAGAATCATAGAATCACCAAGAATGGAAAAGACCTCCAAGATCATCCAGTCCAACTGCCCACCTACCACCAATATCCTACCTACCACAAATATTTCCCCACTAAACCATGTCCCTTAGTACAACAATAGGTGCTGGGTATGCTAGTTCATGGGTGTTGTGCACTGAGCAGTAAATCATAGAATCATAGAATGCTTGGGGTTGGAAGGGGCACTTAAGATCATCTAGATCCAACCCCCCTGCTATAGGCAGGGACACCTCCCTCTAGGCCAGGTTGCTCACAGCCCCACTCAGCCTGGCCTTGAATGCTTCCAGGGAGGGGGCATCACAGCCTCACTGGGGAACCTGTTCCAGTGTCTCACCACTATTGCAGTAAAGAATTTCTTCCTAATATCTAGTCTAAATCTACCATCTTCCAGTTTAAAGCCATTTCCCCCCATCCTGTCACTACATGCCCTTATAAAAAGTCCCTCCCCAGCTTTTCTGCAGGTCCCCTTCAGATACTGAAAGGCTGCTATAAGATTCCCCTGAAGCCTTCACTTCTCCAGGCTGAAGAGTCCTACCCAGCTCTCTCATTTTGTCCCTGTAGGGGAGGTGCTCCAGCCCTCTGATCATCTTCGTCGCCCTCCTCTGGACCTTATTCAACTCCATGTCCTTCTTGTGTTGGGGCCCCAGAACTGGATGCAGTACTCCAGGTAAGGTCTCACAAGAGCAGAGCAGAGGGGCTGAATCACCTCCCTTGACCTGCTGGTCACACTCCTCTTGATGCAACCCAGGACATGGTTGGCCTTTTCATCTGCAATTGCACATTGCCAGCACATCTAGGAATCTTAGGTCCTTAAGAAAACTTTTTTTCTCACAGTTTCTAATTTTGACAAAGCTATAATCCTTGTATTCAGAAGGCTGCAAGCAACATTCTGTAGTGCTAATTTCTGCTGTGTTTGGAAGAAAGGGAATGAGACTTGTGCAAGAAGTGGGTCATTAATGCTTACTCTCAAAAGAAATGAGATAGTATTTTCTTATTTCATTTGATTTAAAACTTGACTAACCCTATTTATATAATTGTATATTGTATCTGAAATAACCAGACTGATATTACAAAGTGGCTAATTTTGGTTCGTTTTACTGCATAAGATGATAATGGATAAAAAGGAAGGGGAAATCCTCCTTTAATTATTCACCAAGTGAGATTTGTTTTGGTGCATGTGGCCAATGAAATCTTGAGGAACCTATAACCTAACTGATTTCAAGAGCTACAGAAGGGGCATATGAACAGATCATTTGGAACGTACAGGTTTTTGGCTCTTTCTGGACAAAACAGCTCATAGATGGTTGTCTCTTAGAGTATTTTTCAGAATAAGAATATACACGTGAGCAAGATCTGCAAGAACAGGTTGGCATTTTGAAGAACCTAATGGTGATTAAAGTGATGTTCTGCCATCAGAAAGTTAGATCAGTTGAGTGGGGTTTCCCCATCTTTCTTTCCTCTCCAAAGAACAGCCATTCCTTGAGCATGTCTGACAGAAAGGGGTATGGCTAATTGATTCAGCTAGCTGCCAAGTGAGGTTTGTTGCAGTTTTTGACACTGCCAAGTGAGGTTTGTTGCAAACTGCATGATTTAGGGCTGCCCTTTATGCCTGTTTCCCATATCTGTGTTGGTGTCTGCCAAGAGCTGAATAATCTGGCCATAAGTAACAAAAACATATTTTATAGATCTCATTTCATGTTGCAATATGCTTTTGTCATATTCTTTTGTGACCTTTACTGAAAAATAAAAAACTGGGGAGAACAACTGGAACTTGCAATGTGCCCTGGGAAGGTGCAGTTCCAGAGTTTTTGAATTGGGTGAGATCTGAATTAAATGCTTCAAAACTACTGAGAGTGCAAGCCAGTGAAAACAAATGAAAGGCAGTTAAATTGGACTCTCCTAGATCGAGCACTCCCTGTGATCTTTGTTGCTTTGTGCCACAGATGTCAAGGCAGTCTCAGAAGTAATTCTTACCATTTAAGGCTCTTAAGGTTAAAACCAGCTTTTGCTCATAGAGCAAGTTATTAACTGGTGAAGACAGAGAAGTATGAAAATATGTTCCCCATAGAGGAGTATCCCATATCAAGCACTGACCCACTGTGCAGCAACTGCACTCTGGTAGGGGTCTGAGGGGTGCATTACAAGAGTGAGAAGGGCAAGGACAGAGAACAGCTACAGGGGGTTGTATCAGGCACACGCGCACAAGGTATTCCCTTCTTCTAACTGGAATGAATTTGAAGACCATACATTTTGAATCAAACATTTGATTTTGAGCACCTTTTATTTGTCTCAGTCAATAATGCATCTGCATTTTCTCCATCATCTGTTCTGTGCTGCTGCAGCGTCCATGAAGTTCAGGGCTGTGCTGGATGCCTTTCCAAGGAACCGTTCCCAGCCATGGTTCCTGGATCAATTGTCGATTCTTCCCAAAATCTCCTTGTTGTTTCCTTAAGTTAGATCTTAAAAATATTCATAAGGAAATGCTGAAATTTTGGTCCCGTGATAGCCAAGACTTTCTATTGGCACTTCAAAGAATTTTTTTTCTCCTTTTACAGCCATACGATATCAGCATCGCATACCTTGTAGCTGCATGTAATGATTTTTGCCAAAGGCAACATACCGAATCGAGGTTCACCCACCCAGAGGAGTCGCTGAGTCCGAGCTCTGCATCAGCCATCCAGCAAAGGAATTGAAGACATGAGAGATGGAAGAAACAATTGGTCATCTAATCTCTTTTTCTATTTTTGCTGGTCTTGTTGCCAGGGAGATGTTGTATTAAAAGGAGTCGCCTACATAGTCACTTCACTTACAAGCTGCCTCACTGCAAAAACATCGTTTAAAAATAAAGTTTAAAAATACTTGTAGACTGAAAATGTTGTTTTGCCATTGTTTAGCCAAGCTCAAATAATTTAATGCTTTCAATATTCCTTGTAAATGATCTGCTCAGGTTTTTTTTTTTTTTTTTTTTTTTTTTTTTTTTCTTTTTTTCTGTGTTTCTCTAAGTTTTCTCCAGGTTTTCCTACTGAAGCTCATAGGGCAGAAAAGGTCTGTTCAGAGTAGCATGTCTTTTTTTTTTTCCTAAATCAAACTTGGGGGCTTGTTTATAGAGACCGCTTCAACAGTCT
Organism: Centrocercus urophasianus; assembly: GCF_019232065.1. NCBI lineage: Eukaryota > Metazoa > Chordata > Aves > Galliformes > Phasianidae > Centrocercus > Centrocercus urophasianus. The sequence continues at coordinate 12,378,017 of NW_024884253.1, forward strand.
CTACAACACAGTTGATTCCATTTTACCCACTTTCTTTTCTTTGGTGCTTCTAGAAGCTTCTGAGAAAGTCTACCTCCGTTTTCCCTTTTGTGGAAATGAGATGGATTCAAATCCACATGCTTTTTCTTTGGGACACAAGTGCTTGCTGATACATTTGCTTCTGAATTCAGAATAAACACAGTGCAAATATTCGTCGAGGTTAACATGACATTTACTTGTTTAGTAAGCATTACTAAATTGAAGGAATGGGCAGAAGATCCAGACATCTGCAGTTACAATCTGGATTACTATTTAGCCTTCTCTTCAAAGAAGTGATTTGGGAGGAATGTGGGAGGTCCCAAAACAGAAGCAGAACTGCCCTATGGAAGCAGGAAGCCCTACTCGTGTGTAATGAGGGTTCAGCCTCATGCTCTGTTCCTGTGATCTCATCTCCTTTTTGAAGAGTTCTGAAGGAACTTCCCCATATAGCTTCTGTTCCATATCTTAAATGTTTGGAGGACACAGCACAGGAGAACAGCAAATATTCAGAGCATCAGTTCTCTTGAGGTTTAAACACCTCTGAGATGCTGCCACCACTCCCATCAAAGTCTGTGGGCCCGCACTTTTTCTTGCTGTACATGTTATGGTTGATTCTTTGTCATCAGTTTCCTACAACAGATGTGTTTTTGTGTGTCTTCCAGGCCACCAAGAGTTTTACTTTTGGTGACAGGGTAGATGTTGTTTCTTTCAGCTGGTGTTCATAATTCCTTGAACAAGTCAGTTGGCCACTAATGCAGGAAAGCCAAAGATGCATATAGTATTAAAAGAAATAAGTACAGTCATTTCAGGATGTCTCGTGACTACTTTTCCTGGCAGTTGTTGGTAGCACATGGTGCTGCATATACCATTACGACTTGTGCAGCTGGAGAGCAGTTGTGAAGATGACAGCATAGTTACCTGGGGGAAATTCCAATCTCACTACTCAATTTATAAGTTTGGTTCTAGAGATGGTGTCACAAGAAGCTCCAGGGCACTGTTTCTAACTTCAAATCGCTGCTTCTGCCAAAGCTGGAGAGAGTGCTGGGATGGATTTACCAAGGTGAAAGGGCTATTCAGGTGGTAACCACCTGGTGTGGCTGGATCTTGTGAGAACTGAGCAACTTAATCTGAAGGAAATTGGTCCCATAACAGCCTAAATGCTCGACACACAAAACCACATGTTTTGGAACACTACAGCCTTGATGTTTTTGCAGAGGTGTGTGGGATAAAATATACGACTATCTCATCTTATATGAATTCCTGTAAGTCACTTTGCTCAGTCTGGACCCCAAATCCTGTTGGAAATTGAACAGCATATCATTTGAGTTTGCTTATAGCTAAATAAAAGCAAATATTAAGAAATGATGAATGTGATTTTTTCTAGATTATTACTGTATGTAGAGGAAGGCTGTAATGTCTTGAGAGTGTCACTCCACTGAGAGTCCACACAGCTGAGGAAATAGATTGAAAGGCATTCCTGATGCTGTAGAAAATGAAGGGCATTGGTTTTCATTAGTGACACATATTTCCTCCTGGCTCATAATTTTTGAATGTGAAGTATTGACAAGAAAATTTGCAAGAAGATGGAGCACCTTGCATTAATATTCGTATGTATTGGTATCTGTAGCATTCGAACTATAGTCATGTATGCTAAACAGGTCTCTTGACTACCTGAGTAATAAACAAAACAGCTAGGACCTTTACAATGACATGCAAACAACACTTAAATATAAAACTGTACAACAGGAGTTCCACTGTGCATTTCAGTGACTGGCTGCTTAATGCCCGGACTATGAATGAATCTAGATGCTATCATTTGCTCCAGTGGAACAATTAAAGATAAAAATAAAACAAAAAGTAACATTATAACCAGACAAAAAAACAAGAAATCTTTGAATAAATATTAGCCAGACAGTAACTTGACCACTTCCTTCATCTGCAAGGGATGATGTTGGGTTGGAGATGTTAGACTCATGATTGGTGCACTAAACATGACATCTGCTATGTTGGGCACAATGTGGCAGTTGTGTTGGAAAAAAAATTGGCACTGTAAAGTACAAATGGTGTCACTACAGCCAGGAATGACAATCAGACTCTTTGTATCAAAGCAGATGATCATCTGACTGCTCTTTGTGCCATCCTATGGCCATAGTTATCTCTGTGAAATGGTAATTCCAAACTCTGTCAGTAGTGATGTGAAGGTAATTTCCTTGTTCTTAGAAAATAATGAAAATTCAGATCTGCCAATGGATCATACTACTTGTTCTTAATATCTGTTGATGTTGGTGAATGATGGTTCTTCAAAAAACATAAGTCTAAATGAAAGGGAAAGTATTAAAAGAGCAACAAGGGTGAAAAGTAAGAAAGAGTTAAGAAACTTTTGCTTAGTGAAAAAGATGGAAACTTTTGATAAATAACCATTCACTTCTTCAGTTAATGGAAGGAAAAGCTACATTCTTTCAGATTGCTTGCCACCTGCACACAACTTGATTTTCCTGTAAGTAAAGGAAGTAAAAGTCAAAAATGGGGGAGAGGAAGGGAGGATAGCAAAGCAAAGCAAAGCAAAGCTGCGCTCTGCTCCATTTCCTTCCGTTTGCTTGCTCTGCTCTTTAATCTCTGCAGCAGCTCATAGGGGTGTTAACAAGGCTGGCAAACACAGCTGGTGTATCCTGCCTACCGGATCCATTTGTCCTTCAGTACCAGTGCCATGCTATTATAAATGGTTGTAAAGTACTTTTAGTTCATAAATTTTTCCAGAAATATTTTCTTCAGTATAACCTTTCAGTTTAAATACAGTGCAGACAGCAGGCTAGGTATGTGAAATCCATGGCTACAGAAGTATGTTTGAAAGTCTCTAGGCCACAAGTCCATTTCTCATGCCAAGAAGAGAGGAAAATTTTAATAAACTGGAAACAGAAATAAAAGAAGGTCAGGGATAAACCAGGAGAAAAGAAAAAAGGAGTTACAGAAAGACAGGCAGAAAAGAAAGACATATATTGATTTTAAAACAGTGCAATCTTTTAATCAGCTGCTATTACATTGAACCTTATCTTCGAAAACAGACATGACAAAAGCATAGTTTGTATCTTGGAAAGTGCTTTGCAGCAGTAACTTGTTGATATCATAAGTACAATTATTATTAATTATTAGTAACTTATATTAAATATGTAATAAGTATTAAGTAAAGTTTTTTTTTATAGATATCACTGCAACTTCCTCTAATACTACATGGTAGGTGTGGTACAGATACAGAAAAAAACATAAGCTCTGATCATGACAAGTTGGAACCTAAATGAAATTAACAAGTTTATTACATCATGAGGTATGGATTTGCTGAAGCTGAAACCAGAATTTACAGTGTCTGTGCTCATGGTGAATATTTTCTGCATGGCATTGTATTCATCACTCCAGGTTTCATAACATAAGATAAAACGTGTATTCTGCGCCATGAAAGTACATCCAAATATTGTCTCAGCAGTATCAGCTTGTTTTAAACAAATGTGTGCTCTTTGTTGTGTAAATGATCTGTTTTCTTTTCTTTTCTTGAAAATACTAAGCCCTTTTCCCCCTATAACGTCTCCCTGCTTTTCCACTCTGAATCCTTTATGACTTGAAATATTTTCATTTCAGTAATTTGATGATCTATTAATGTAATTCAGGATCTTTAATATCCTGTCAGACCATCAGGCAACCAAAAGTTTTAGAATTACATCAGATGATCATAACTAAAATAGTTAACACCTATATTTTGCATTCAGACTTCACTTTAAAAATCGTCACTTCTTACACGTATATTAAATATGCTGCTGATTATAAAGCTTATGAAGGCTTATAATACTTTGTGATGTAGACAAAGCTCCAGCTTGGCTCTACAGGAAAAATAGACACATCATAGAAACCATTGAAATGAATGACGTTGTGACCAACAGTATCAGAACAGAGACTGGGGATCGAAGGAGGAGGAAGCAACTGGGAGACTTATGGATTTCAGCTGAGTAGCCCCAAAAGTTCTTTGCACCTTCTGATATGGTGCTTGCCCAGGAAAATTCAAATGATGACTTTTACTTATTGAAAAGTGTATTCTCTCTGTACTATTTATCTATTTATTTACCTATCAGTGTATGGTTTTAGAGCATTTTAGAGCATGCTAAATATGAAGAGAGGAACATCTTATCATCAAGCAGTTCAGTTTCTCTTGCAGAAGGAGTGAAAAACAGCTCTCCTGAGATTTCAAAACCAGTGGCTTTCTTAATCTTTTTCACACTTCAGCTCAACTTTCAGCCATGGAGATGAGCAAGAAGGTATGCATGTATTCCTCTGTGTGTTTTCGTTGTGAGTAAGCTCAATGCTATTTCACCCAGATGTTTCTGTACTGTGATATGGGTGGAAAGTTCACAACATTCATTTGGCTTCAAAGATCCACAGCTTAATATGAGCTACCCACCAGCTGGAGTGTTAACCTGCTGTAACATCTCCTAATCTCTACGGGGAGAAATGTCTTACATTTTGCTGAATATAGTCCTTCTTGCTCCTTATTACCTGGAAAGTAAACTTCAATTATGCTAAAGAAAAAACCAGTGGAGAAAAAACAGGCAGGAAAGAAAGCAGTCCAGGCAACAGCCTGAAAATGCCTGTCTGGAGTTCAGGGGAAAAGAGGTGGAAATGTCCAATATTGCAATACTGGAATACAGTTGTCTGAGTTTTCCATACAAAAGTTATAAAACAAGGATCTGAATATTTTATAAAAATGATACCAATATCAGAAGTATAACAAAATAGAATTGAAGCAAAAATATTCTCAAAGACCTACAAATAATGATTGAATTCGGCCTTGAGGCTCTTTCTTATTTGACAGATGGTAATCCCTGGACACTCATCTGGAGAAAAACAGCCTCCTTTCCCCACTGACGTTATAATTCATACTCCATAAGCATGTTTCCTAACTAATTAACTACTTTAACTTACTTAGGTATATTAGTATCTTCGTTAGCTTGCTTTTGTTCCCCTTCTCAAGATTCAACCATCTCACATTTCTTTTATTACCTTCATGACTCTCTTCACATTTTATTTTCTTTCCTAACTAACATTCAGTCATTTAATGGTATTTCATTCAAAAATACTGCTTCCCCCATTCTCTGACCTTCTGCCTTTTGCTCTTCATAGCAGGAATGCACCCTGAAATTTAACACATTCATGTTAATAGAAAAAAAAATCCATCGAAAGCAGCAGGTCTGGGGCAGGCTTGTTCCTACATCAGGTTGGAAGCACATGTGTAGAGCAGACTTATCATACTAAGGGTAAAATCTTGACTTTTTCTAGCCTTCCTCTGATCCTGAGCAAAGCACTTAAAATCTTGGCACCTTGAGCTCCTGCTGCTCTCATGATACTCGTGAGCTAATGATGGTACTCACCAATTTAAAGGAATTAAAGTCTTACAAGGAAAACTGTTACACAACTTCTGGACAGAGTTATTCCGCGCCAAGATGCTCCTATAGCATGGACCTAGGATACTGTAACTCTTAGTGTATATCACAGAAGCCCTTTAAAAATTGCAGCACGATGTTACTCTTCAGATTAATGTCATCTCACAGTACCTAGCTGAGTCTCACTTGGTGGCCTACCAAAACCTCAAAGGCTTCTGAGCAGAGGGAAGGCAGTCTGGTGTTACTGATGGGAGAGGAGAGAGTACGGTGTAGGAAGACTACAAAGGCAAATCTGTTGTTAGTACTTCAGAGGCAAGTTATGCAACAGTGTCCTGTAACAAATCAAGGAGATAACGTTTTCCCTATGAATCATTATGGTATAGAAGTGTACCACACCATGGGTTACAGGGCTATGCAGACAACCCTAGGCTAGCCCTGGAGCTCGCAGGAGCTGACCCATGGATCAATCAATTTCCTTTTCAGTCTGCTGGAGCTTCCATGTTCTCCAAGCACCAACTCCTTGTTTTCTCCAGCACATGAAAGAATTCAACACAAAGAGAAAGCCTCTCGTGGATCTTTCAGCATCCATATGTTCACTACAAGGGAACCTTTGATAATAACATTATCAGAAAGCAGTGAAGGGAAAGCAAGTAGGATTTGACAAGAAAAGGACAGAGTCCTGTTCAAAGGATGCCACTGAAGTCCTGGTATCCATTGCAGTGCTTTTCCAGTAGGACGTCTGGTCAGGGGAAAAGTAGGTAAAGTGACTCTCAGCAGGACAGTAAAGTTCTTTTTATATTCTTTCTCTTTTTCCTTCAGAATGGTTTCTTTCTGTAAGAATGCAAAGTAAAGCCAAATGTCTCTAATGTATCATTTCAACAGACTTCCAATCTGTAATGATGACTCCAATTGCCAAAATATTTAAAAGACCTCTGAAAGAGCAGATTTAAAAGCCTTTCTCAGGCCTGAAGAACTAGATTATACTATTGTTGTGGAAATCTTTAGAATAGGATCGTAAAAAAGGCAGGGATGAAATCTTGCCTCTTTTTCTACTAAATAATCCCTTTCAGGAAGCCCATTGCAAGTTGCATTTAAAAATATTTTGGCACCTGCCTGTAGCATTTATCTGATTTTCCTTCAAGTTGTTTCTGTCAGCTGAAATAGTCCTTCCAGTGTCTGAAACTGTGCTAGATTCATTAACCTTTCTGTTAATGCAAAATCAAAGTTTTTGAAGACCTTTCCTCATATCTCAGCTTTTTAATGGATCTAATTGAGGTTTTGTTTTTGTTTTTTAATCTTTCAATCTCAAGCTATATTATGTGGATAATAGCAAATGAAGGTAGTGTTGGGTTGCTGCTTTCCTTTTAGCTGGAAAAAAGAAATATCTTCTATTTGATAAGCCAGTTTTTGAGACCTGTTTGATACACCTCAGAGGAGGAGGGAGAGGGTAATGTCATTCTCTCATTGCCAGACCTAAGCTGTGGGCTCAGATGATGCACATCTCAGTCATGCCTTGGCTTATGTGCACATCTAAGGCATATCACAGTTATGTGTCAGAAACACACTTTTCTCCTCTTTTCCATTTCTAGTGGAAGAAAATCCAGGCTTCTGGGCTGGAAGCATACTGTACTCCAAGAATCTCCAATTGGTTCCAGTGGTCCACTGTTGAGCTCCATTGGCTTCAGTGGTCAGGAGACCTGATTTACTCACCTGACCTACACATTAGACATATGCTACGAGGTTAATGCCAACAGTCAGGGAGATAAAACCAGAAATGTCTCTTCTGCCTCTCTCTGGCATCTGGATGAAGTGCTACAAGGTATGGTTTAGTAGCTTCTCGGGTAGTAATGGTGATAGGAGGACATTTGGACTAGATCTTGTAGGTCTTTTCCAACCTTGTGATACTATGGTTCTATGATTCTATATCTCTGTAGACTCTTAGCTGAGCTTTCTATTCACTGTGCTCTTCACCTTCTTCACCAGTATGAATCCAGCATGGAAAACCCATTTTAATGAAGGTGGAGAAGGTGTAGCTTGAATCTAATGGACATGGGTGATTGGAAGCCATTGAAGATGAGAATGATTGCAGTTAGATAAGGCTGAAGAAGTTTTCAATTTTGGGATGTTGCTGTTAAAGTCCAGCATTTTTCATCAATGTATTTATGCCAGCCTATGTAGAGGTTGCTTTTTTCTTATTTTTTTTTTCTTTTTTTTTTCTTTTTCTTTTTTTTAAGAGTAATATTCCTTTTACATCTTTAATTTGATTGTCCTAGTACTTCTTCTTTAAAAGTTAATCTGCTACAAAAACAGTAGAAGCACCACTTCTGGCAAAGGATTAAAGAAGATGAAAACAGACTCCACCTTGTTGAAATTGATCCCTTAAAAGAATTTCAAAGGAGTTATCAAAACTTGATAGAAGGCTTTGATTAGGCAGGTCGTGATAGCCAGATAAAACAACCATTATTGTTTCAATGCAGTCATTTAAAAAGTGTAACAACGGGGAAGCAATTATAAGTTCTACAGTATAAATGCAATTCCTATACAATTACAGCTGTATGAGAATGACATTTTTATTATTATATTTGTTACCCGACGTGTTTGTACAAATATGGGGAGTGGATTGTTGACTAGACATTCCCACCAACGCTGCTATAGAAAAGAACAGACAGTTATCATTACAAGAAGTAAAGAGGTAGGTTCCAACCACAATAGGCAATTACAGGATAACAGCATGGTTGAGGTTGTCAGGTACCTCTGGATCCATCTTGCCCAACCCCTGCTCAAGCAGGGACACGCAAGACAGAAGACCCACGGCCATGCCCAAGTGGCTTCTGGAGATCTCCACAGAGGAAAACCCACAGCCTCTGGTCAGCCTGTGCCAGCACTCTGTCACTCACACAGCACGGAAGAGCTTTGGTATTCAGGGAAACCCCTTGTGTTCCAGTTTGTGCCCACTGCCTCTTTTTCAGGCACTAGGCATCACTGAAAAGAATCTGCCTTCAGATATTAATATACACTGATGAAATCCCCTCTTAGCCTCCTCATATCTAGCCTCCCAGCCTAGTTTCAGCTTTCTTGGACTTTCTTCACTGTTCAATTCTGTTCATCACTTTTGTGGTCCTAATCAGATCATCCAGAGAAGATGATCTTCTAGTTTTGGTTGTAATGAAAGTGGGAGGAGCTAGCTACGAAGATAAAGCAGAAGGGCAGCAAGTATGGCAAGAATTGCATTAATTCAGTGTTAGGAAAGGAAGAGGCTTCCTGAGAGCAAGGCTCAGCATATTCAGGGTCCATAGATAAGGTCTAATAATGGTAAAGCTCAAGAAAAAAAGAGTTAAAGAGACACAGTGGGTCTTCCAAGAAACTCCTCTAAAGGCACAAGCCAATATGTAGGGCAAGTTTGGAAGCCAAAGAGAAGATGTCAGCATGTTGAGAGGGATCTGCAATACTGGAATAAATTATTTGAATGATGGAGTAGAGAACTATAGGATTAAGCTTGCCAAAGATGAGCAGCTGAAGGAGACTTCAGGAGTGCTGGAGAACAGAGTTAGGAATCAAAGATATTGTGAAAAATTGGAGAAATTATCAAAATGATAGTCTAAAATTCAAGGGAAGAGTAGAACTAGTTCCTAGTAGAACTACTAGTTCCTAGTAGAACTGGGGTAGCAGCATCTGGCTACAGAACAGAGCTTCGAAATGAAGATTTCCCCAAAATGTTATGATATTGAAGAAGGTAAATTGTATTCTGAGATGTATAAGCAAAATATAATATCATAATCCTGCTACTCTGTTCACCAAGTGGAATACAGTGTCTAGTGCTGAGTACCACCTTTGTAGAAATGTATAGATAACTGGAGGAAGTTCAAATCAGCAAGAATTTATCAGAGAGCTAGAAACAAATATACATGATGGTAAGATGATTTATTTGGGATTCTTTAACCGAAGAAAGACAAGGCTGAGCGTGGAGGTAAGCTAATGATCTTCCAAGTATGTAAAATTTAGTTCCAAAGACTGAGGTAATATCTCCAGTGAATAGGGCAAGAAATGATCAGCCCAAATCACAGCAAGAAAGATTCTGACTAAACAGTGGTATGAACTGGTAGAATTACAAATCATTGGAAAAGATTGCCTGAGTAAACGATGAAATCATGGTCAGTAGTGGTCTTTAAAAACAACTCATAATAGGTATTGATTTCCTCCCTGTGCTTAGACACTGCTTTTCTTACAACTTGATCACAGTTTCGAAGTTGTAACCAAAGAAAGAATGCTTCATTCCTAGCAATATAGTCTTAACATTGGCAGATTAGGTGCAGAAATAAAATAGAAAGTAATGTAGAGAAATATGTGAAAATCAAATGAGGATGAAACACTGAAGAGAGAGGATATGTAACATCACTGAAGCAGGGGGTCTGGTATAAGGAAGAGAGAGATGTATTCTTGTGAGAAAAGGTATAATCAACAGATATTTGTTCACAAATGCGCTCTGCTCAGAAGTACTTGGAAACATGAGCTGAAGTTATAAAATTATGTACTTGTTGGCATTTTCTCAAGAAGAAAATGCTTATCTCCTCAGTTTTGGCCAAAATGTTGCCTGCTGAATATCTTCATCCTGAATACTGTAAATGCTGTAAATCTAATTCCGTGTTGGATGAAGGAAAACAAATGTAATCTTTTGAAGAACTTCATGCTAGGATTGTCTATTCTCCATTGTGCGATAGATGGCAGAGGCAATGCCTGCTGATGGGCTTGTTTATGAGAGTTCTGATCACATCAATGTCCTCATCAAATTCAAAGGGTGCTTCTGCTCACTGCTTCTTTTGGTCCATCTGGCAGCTGGAAGGAACAAGACAGTGGCAGTTTCTTTTGTATCTGTGTCATATGTTGCATGCCATACATCACGAATATCTTAAAAAGTTTAAAATCTTAAATTTGATTTCTAAGCTGGAATTTTCTAACTTTTTATATTTAATGTATAAAAACCCATCTTCTGATATAACCAAAGAGATACACCCTGTACCTCTTCCTGCCCTGCTTGACATCACCCCAGCAACAGTTGTGCTTATGGGCATACTGCTGAATACAATTCTAACGTTATTGCATGAACACTGTGAGCAGAAGATGTCTTCCTGGGAAACATGTTTCTGCAGGGAATTACCTTCAGTCCACAGTAACTTCAAAACAATGCCATCCCACACTGGTTATAGAACTACAGTTACACAGTTCATGACAGTGAAATATTAATATTACTGATGAAAATGTTTGCAGTTAAAGATTTTAAGGATACATATTTTATCTGTTTCCATATCACTGCTTATTAATATTTACACATAATCGTGTTCATGTGATTAATCTTTTATTTATTGTAGTTTGCCATTAGTAAATTCTAGTGAGAAATCTACTGCTAAAGAGCACTGCATTAAGAATTTCATCCAAATCACTCCTTGCTGCGTGTTTGTGTTTTACTTTTGAGTCCTAGATACACATCATCCATAAATAGTGGGGGGATACCAAGTACTTGCAGTTTAAGCCCCTGGTGGCTAGCGCACATTAACTGTTTCTGGTTGGGTTAAAGAACACAAGGAGGTAATGTACAAGACTCAAACTCAATTGCAAAATACTGAAAGCAAACTTTCCTTTTGCAGTTTTTCTTGAAGTGCTGTACAAGACAAAGAAATACAATAGCTGCGAACATTTTCTTTTGGTTATATGGCCAATCTTGGTTAGCTTAGGTTTCATTCCCCTGTGCTTTTTTTTGTTGTTGGTTTTTTGTCGTTGTTGTTTTTTTGTTTGGGTTTTTTTTTTTTTGGTTGGTTTTCAATTTCAAAGACTGATTAAAAGATTGACAGAAAATGGGAATAAGGGAATACACGTTGAACTAAGATAAAACAAAAGATTTATATCGTCTTGTTGTCTTGCTTTTTTTTTTTCTGGCTCTGGTTTTTAACATTTTTTCCTAATGTTCTGATAAGCAAAATGCTACCAGTTTGGGGAGAGACAAACCTTTTCCATTATGAGACAGCAGCTATGACAACCTCCTTTATTGTTGCTTAATGGTGTGTTCAAGAATGTCAACACAGCTTGCAAATATTTCTGGTTTTGCTGTTTCAGGGACATGAAAACAGCAGTCTCAATTGTATTGAAGCATTGTTCAGAACAGCTTAATAATTTGGGAGCATTTCTTGTGCCTGGCCACATGCATAGTGATAAACTGACCAGTGGTCCTTGAAAAGAGAGGTTAAAACTTTACTATAGTCAAATAAGCTATACTCAATAAAGTAAAGATGCCGTCTAATTGGATATGGAGACTAAATAGTCAGAGTAGTTGACTTTTCAAGTTCTCTCTTCTCTTTTCAGTTCTCATTCACAAAAATCACAGAATAGCCCAGCTCACCATGACCTATGGTTTCCATTTGAAATGACTGTGTATGATCGCCCACTTTGATACGAAGCGGCTCCTGAATGGTTTTTGTGAGTGTGGTGCCAAATCATAAAAATTGCCATAATAAATGACATACTTATCAGCAGTTTTCAGCCGTCAGAGGAAGGAATGTGCTGGACATGGTAGGTGAAATTTGTCTCTGGAAATAGAGTTTAAAAAGATTAGGGAAAGTTATTATCTGTTCTCTCAAACATAGTTTGAAAAAAATGTAATAAGTCATAGGACCATAGGAAAATTCACACTGGAAGGGAACTCGGGAGATCTCTAGCCTGACCTCCTGTTCAAAGCAGGGTCAGCCCTGAGGTCAGACCAGATCATTCAAGGCTTTGAGCAAGCCCAGTTAGGGCTGAAGCCCTCTTAGGATGGACACTGAACCGTCTCAGGGTAATTTCCTCCACTGCCTGACTGCCCTCGTGGAGAAAAAGTTTCAGCTCAGTCTGAAGTTCTCTTTCAGGGTACGCCCAGAATCTCTCATCTACCCACCAGGCAAAACTGAGGAAAGCCTGGCTCCCCATCTTCTTATGGCCATCTTAGAAGAACTTGGGACTGCTGTCAGGTCCCCTCAATGATGCCCATCTCCTGCTGGACCAGCCCAACTCTCCCAGCCCCTTCTCAAGGACAAGTGCTCCTGCCCCAGTCGTCTCAGTCACCTTCAACTGAACTCCCTCAGTCTGTCAATGTCTTTCCTGTGTTGGGGGCCTCAGAACTAGATCTCAGTAACATATCTCAAAATCAGAAAATGATTCCTACATTCATCTTCTCCACAGTAGAAGAGGAGCACACAAGGTCAACCTCTGAACCCTTCATAATGTAAAACAAGTCGCAGGTTGGATATCATAGGCTTTGTTTCTTGATCTAGGGTAATGGAGTTCAAGTAATTTTCTTCCACATAGATGTTTCTTTTCCAATTCTTACACCACTTCATTCCAGACCTTTGTTATAAAGTCAGTTCAGATTCTGTCTTCCAGTGGTACTGCAAATGTCCACTTTCAATTTTCTTTTCATTAACCCACATCTCTGATCCAAACAGAAGTCTTTATCTGCATCATCTCACCTTGAGAGTGGGAGATGGAGCAGTAGCCAAGTAATATTGTTCCCAAACAATGAAAAGAAAGGACTGTGGAAGAGAAATGTCAGCCCTTATTGGGAAATAAATGCCTTACTGTGTATAACAGGTTACTGCTTTTTTTAATTGCACAGAACCACAGTATGTCTGAGGTTGGAAGGGACCTCTGGAGGGCATCTGGTCCAACTCCTTTGCTTGAGTAGCAGGCTCAGGGCAACATCCAGGTGGCTCTTGAAGGCAGATCTCCAAGGAGACTCTATAGCCTCTGGGCAACCTTGCCAGTGCTCAGCCGCCCACACAGCACAGAAGAGTTTCCTGGTGTTCAGAGGGATCCTCCTGTGTTCCAGCTTGTACCTACTGCTGTTTGTACTGGCATTGGGCACCTCTGAAAAGAGACTGGCTCCTTCCCTTTGCATCCCCACTTCAGGTATTTATAGACATTGGTAAGATCCCTCCCTGAGCTTCCAAGTGAAAATGTTCCGTCTCTCTCGTCCTTCCTTCATGGGAGAGATGATCATCTTCAAGGCTCTTTATTGGAGTCTCCATTATGATCATGTCTCCCTGGGGGCCTCAGAACTTAATACAGCACTCCAGGTGTGGCCTCATCAGTGCTGAGTAGAGTGAAAGGATCACCTGTCTTGGTGATGCTTTGCCTAATGCAGTCAAGAATGCCATTAGCCTTCTTTACAGAAAGGCACGATGCTGGCTTATGCTCGACTTGGTGTCCACCACAATCTCCAGATCCTTTTCTGTCAAGCTGCTTTCCAGCTGGGTGGCCCTCAGCTTATATTCTTGCATGAGATTGCTCCTCCTGAAGGAATACAGCAATCCTTGATAGATTTTCCTTTGTTATGTTAAGAAATGGATGTAGGTATTTCCCAATTCCCTTACCTGATTAAAGTGTCTATAGGATTACATAAAAACTGTGCAGTACTAGATTCCAGGGTAGTAGTTAAATATCACTTCAGTTACAGTTACATTGTTCCATACTCTTCCAGCAGGACAGTTTTCCCTGCAGAACTGCAACCAACAGAAACACAATAAAAAGAATTTACTGTCCCTTATGCACCTTGTCTACCTCTTTTTTTTTTTTTTTTTTTTTTTTAAGAATAATATAATGCAGAGTGGCACCCACTTTGAACATGTTTTCCCATCACTGTTCTATCAGCTCTGAAAACTGCTTTTGTTTGGATATTGTTATTATCTGCTAGAGACTGATAGGAATGTGGAGTCACTCACTGCAAAAGGGAAACATGGTTCTCATTCAGAAAGAATGCAGTTTCATCCACGCATTTTGCAGCGCAGTTGTATTTGAAGTAGAGCCGCGGGATCTTGTGGCAGTAAAAATCACTGTGATTTATAGGAAAATGTCACTCTGGCTGTCTCCTCTATAAAGGCTTTTTACTACTCTTGTTGAATATAAATCAGAATTATGTGGCCAACAAAATGATGGTTTTGGCAAAACATTGCGAAGACAAAAAATAAACGAGTTTGAATTGTCTTGGCTTTATTCTACAGAGAGATATTACTGGAATTTATTGCCTTGCCAACATCAATATCCCTGTCCTTAAAAATAGGTGTGTGTAACTGTATGTCTAAATTCATATCCAAGTTAATTTAAAGATGCTCACTGTGAAGCTTACCTTCAAACCACAATTACAGCAGATCTTAACTGCTTGAAATGAAGCTGACACAGTTTCCAAATCTTATTCTGACCACAGCTGTAGCACCACACTTTAAACTCTTTGGTGTTTGGGACTGGTTGTCCCAGTCTCTTAGGGGAATGCGTGCTGGGTCTCAGCATATCTGACTCTTCAGTCACCTAGAAGCTTAAGCAGGAGATGAACCATCCCTCCAATACTATGTATTAGCTTAATTTATAAGGAAAATATGTGAAAATAAATAAACAATCAATTAACTGGTCTAGTATTAGATACGGAGGTTGGCAGCCCTGCCTGTGGCAGGGGGGGTTGGAGCTTGATGATCCTTTAAGTCCCTTCTAACCCAGGCCATTCTATGTTTCTGCGATTCCATGATTTAGTTGTCACAGTTCAGTGTTTCTCCCTTTGGACCGAAGCTGCTGGGTGAGGTGGAGGAGAGTAGGGACAGCAAAAAGAAGCTAAGGGAGTTTGGGATTAGTCGCGCATTGTTTCTTTCAAGGCTGTGGTGTTAGCAAGGGCTTTGAGCCTGTGACATTTTATCCACACACGGCTCATGGGTGTGTAGTCAGTGTGACTCGATCTGGTGCTGGACAGGTGTAGGCTATGGGGACTTTGGGATCCAAATAAACTCTCAGCTTTGGCCTGTTCCTGGCTGGAGCAGAAGGGTTCATCGAGACCTAGGAACATCTCTCACTGTTCATTTCTCCCTGAGTCCTGTGAGCATGATGGGTCTCTGTCAAATGAAAGTAGAGCGTCAAAAAGTTCACCTGCATTTGCTTTACCAGCAGTTATGGCACAGTTTAAGTAACATTTGGAGAAACTGTGCTTGCAGCATGTCTGGGCTAGACAGAGGTTGTAACCCACCCTTCTGGCCTTTATGTATTTGTAAGTTCATAGGTCCTGCCATGTACTTAAAAGACCTTTCCTGCTGGTAGCTGAGCACTCATGCATGTCATCTGTTCACAATTAATTGTACAGCAATTGGAACAGCCAGCACACTCCCGACTGGTGAATTTTTCAGCATATCCAGTTCAGAGTGTTGCCCTGATCGGAGGCACCTGCAGAGATTTACAAACCACAGAAGAGCTTAGCATGCAGAGTGCATACAAAGGAAGCTCCTGTCTCAGGCATCCAAGCCCTTCTTACTTAGAAGTCCACTTCTCAAAGAGGATTTAGCAATATCACAGAGAGGTGCAGAAGGGAAAAATAACCCATCTTTTTCTTTGGTATAAAATAATGATCTAATAAGTGAGATACAAGGAATAGTTCCAGGCTGGACCCAACACTGCTCTAACACTTCGCTTTTTTTTTGTTTTGTTTTGTTTTTTGATAAAATATAATCTAGACCAAATTAGTTGGTGCAGGTGTCAGAAGTATCATATAGCCTATATATAACATATAATATTTAGAAGCATGAACATAGGTGGTAATGAGAGCTGATCTTTTTATTTTCCATTCTGTTTGCTGTGCATGAAAAATGCTCGTATATCTCTGTAAAGAGTCACTATGGCATTCCCAAAGGATACTGGTCCATTTTGACCATGCTAATGAACATTCAGGGTTAAGTGATACATATTTCTGACTTCTGAATTGGGAATATATTGTGTGATGTGTGATATTTCTGCTTCAATCTTCCTGTCTGTGCAATGGTGATAACTTTACCTACTTTCTTTCTTCAAGGAAGGGTTGGCAGAATTAAATGATTAATATTTACCGAAGATTTTGATTATTAAAATGGAAAAATGAGACAAGTACAAGTTGCATTTCTTGTCTTATATATACAGTGATGGGTTTTTTCCTTTGCTTCTATTGTCAGAAGACTCCAACGGTCCAGAACATTTGGCCAAAGCAGTTGCAGTTGTAGACTACACCCACATATATCTGAAGCTTTTGGTAATAAGCATGTAGGCTGCAACCCTACAGGAATAAGCATGTACTGGTTCACACAAAACCTGAAGATTCAGCAGTTTAAATCGAGCGCTGATTAACTGTGCCTATCTCCCTCAAGCTATTTACTGCAATTAAAAAAAGAGATTAATTTGAATTAGTAATTTTACTCCTTCCTCCATAAAACAACAGGCTTCCACATCTCCTTCTTCTAGCATGCCAACGTGTCAAAAATGTCAGTGTGATAATTTTCAGTCACTTCAGTGGGATCATACATTAAAAGACCACAGTGAGAAAGAAATAGGAATGAAAACGACTTTGAAACTTGAATAATACATAGAGGTTAAAATATTAAAACTGTTCAACTCCTGGAAGTTTACAGTCAGGTAGTGTATTTTTCTAAAACTGCTGTATACACAACTTGTTAGCCAAAATCTCTGGTAGGACAGGAAGCAGGAATATGAAAAGCTACTATAAGATGGAGAACTATTGTAAGAACTTATTCAGTCTTCTCAGAGACAGAGTCATACTTAAATTTCCAGTGCCATATACATGACAGTGAAATTAATGTGAGTACACAAATGTTTAAGTTTTGATCTGTAAAGTCAAGCTCTTCAAGTAGAATATTGGATTCGACCAGATTTCATTGGTTTGGAGGACTGTGTGATGTTTAGACTTTGGGAAACTTAATAAATGGTTATTAATTCCTTGATTTGGGAAGAAAACTTTACTCACAAAGTATAAAAAGCTTGACTATCATGTGAAATTCATCATGTTCTCTGTTGCATAACAGTGTTCAATTTTATGTTTCATCCACGGTAAGAGCCCCAGAAACCCTGTAACTAAAATAATTTTCTAGACTAAGGTTGTTGTTTTTTTGCTTTGTTTTGCTTTTTAGCCAATGAACCCTTATTATATCTATAGTCAGCAAGGCCCCAGATTTTTCCAGTCACTGCTCTGGCCCTGCTTCCTTTGCTGCTGTTTCTGACTGGGCAATTGTAAATCTGTTTTGAGCACACAGTTACATCCCATGTGCTTTAAAGCTTCTTCACGCAGCAGAACCACCTCTAGTGTGATGCTGTGGTCAGATTGCAGAACATCTTTATCTTCTTCTGAGGATGAAAAGACCACAATTTAGTCATTTTCAGAATCTGTGAATTGATTGTTATGTAGAAGAAAATGATGTCTGAACCAAATGAATGCCCCAAAATGGTTTTTTTACTTGCAAAAAAACCCCATAACTTACATATGCAGATAAAATAATGCAGGTGCCATCACAAGTCTTGGCTTTTTTTTTTTTTTTTTTTTTTTACTACTGGAAAATGTTATGGGATTGTGGATCAAAGCACATGAAAGAGCTTAAATTCCCTCCCCTTCCCAGTATCTATAATAAATTGATTCACTTCCAAGACCTACATATATAGATTTTGGTCTAGTCTAGATTTATTAAACCTTAATAGAAACCTTAATAGAGGCTTCAACAATCTATACATTTTAGTGTTTGTTAAGTGGCAGGGGGATTTCTTAATGAAGACTTCTCCACTTACCCTCTTCAGTGAATGCCTTTTCTCTCTATTATCATTCATGCGGTTTCACCTTATGGGGAAAAGCATAGAGGAAGGTTTTCTTGAATGTATTTGAAAGCAGAACAACCAGGGATCATTCCAATTGAAAGAACCCAATTGAAAGAACCCAATGAATTATCTCAGAAAAGAACTCTGTAATTTGCCTGAGGGCAAATAATGTGTAAGGGTGTTGAGTTTGGCCTATATCCCACACTTATGTCTTCTCTTGCACAACAGAACAGACGTGACCATTAAGATTGGTTAAAGGTCTGTGGCTACTCATATCCTTAAGAGCTTTGTGTTTAGGAAAAGGGTAGATGAAATGGTGACAATGTAGGTTGTCAAGATTAACAGTGTTTAATATAGAGATTTCCATTTATTCATGTATTTATTTATACAGGCTTAATAGAATTTGGCTTACTAGACACCAGAAGACACCAGGAACTTCCAGTTATCACTGAGAAGGATAAGGAGACACAAACAGAGAAGAAACCAAGGATTTCTGGATCAGGTCCTAAGAGAGAAGAAAATAAATAACTGACATACTCTGGTTCTTTCCAGGTTTGAAATGGCTATTAATTAATAAATAAATTAATTTTTTTTTGCTTAAACTTTTGGTGGGTCACATAATCACAGTGTTGTGAACTGTCCTGGCATTCCGTGCAGGACTGGGTAGCGTACACATACGTTCTGCCATTAAAAATAGCCTTATGAGAAAGAAAATAACCTTTTGGAATCCGAACCAAAAGAAAAATACATGGTTTTTGCCATAAGTTGACATAATTTGGCTGTCTTATTAATCTTCATAAATCAAGTTCTACAAACAGATTAGCAACATGATTCTGCTGGTAAAGGGAGTCTGCAATATACCTGACAAGCATCCGATCTAGACACCTGTGTTTTCAATGCCTTCTTAATTACAAATTCAGTTTTTCATGCCTTCAAATACATGAGCTGTAGCTGGGAGGCATTCTGCCAGCGCTGGGGGCAAACTGTCAGAAGTGACAGCATGACTTCAGCTGTACCTGCAGAAATCCACATATGCAACCACACCTACATCTTTCTTTCACAGTGCAGGTGATGAAATTGAAAAATGCATAACTTGGCTTGTTCTCAGGCTGGACCTGAATGCAGGAGACTGAATTTTAAAAGATGAAGGCAGGAAGCGCTACCAAACCAGACTCAGGCTTTAGGCGTAGGCTATGAGATGGCCCACTCATAATTTTGCTTTCTCCAAAGATCCCACAACCATTTCGTAAGGAGCCATTTTCTCAAGGTCTTATGAATATAATTGCCAGAGTTTTGTGCTGTGACGCTGACTCACCCTGGAGGCCAAAACCCCAGAAGCAGAACTGAGGTTGTCCCTAGAATTACAGAATCAAACATCCTGAGTTGGAAGACAGGCACAAATCTCATCCAGTCTGACACCCCTCTCCAAACAGAATCACAGAATCACAGAATTGTAGGGGTTGGAAGGGACCTCCAGAGATCATCAAGTCCAACCCCCTGCCAAAGCAGGTTCCCTACACCAGGTCGCACAGGTAGGCATCCAGGCAGGTCTTGAACATCTCCAGAGAAGGAGACTCCACCACCTCCCTGGGCAGCCTGTTCCAGTGCTCCGTCACCTCACTGTAAAGAAGTTCTTGCGCACATTTGTGTGGAACTTCCTATGCTGCCGTTTCTGGCCATTTCCCCTTGTCCTGTCTCCATTCACCACTGAAAAGAGTCCGGCCTCGCCATTCTGCCCCCCACACCGTATATACTTATAGACCTGGATCAGGTCCCCTTTCAGTCTCCTTTCCTCAAGGCTGAACAGACCCAGTTCACTCAGCCTTTCTTCATAGGAGAGATGCTCCAGGCCCCTCAGCATCTTCGTGGCCCTCTGCGGGACTCTTTCCAAGAGATCCCTGTCGGGGACACTCAAAGCTCTATTTCTGAGAATGTTGTCAAAATGCTCCATGAGCTCTGGCACCTCGGGATTGTATCACAGCCCCGGGCAGCCCGTTCCATGCCCACCGCCCCCTGGTGCACACCCTGTCCCTGATCCCCACCCTCCCTCCCCTGCACAGCTCCATGCCGTTCCCTCAGCCCTGTCGCTGTCACACACAGCAGAGCTCAGCGCTGCCCTCCGCTCCCTGTGAGGAGCTGCAGCCGCCATCAGGCCTCCCCTCAGCTCCTCTGCTCTGGACTGCACAAGCCCAGAGACCTCTGCTGCCCCCCACACACCTTGCCCTCCAGTCCCTTCACCATTTCTGTAGCCCTCCTTTGGATGCTCTCTAATAGTTTTATGTCCTTGTATGGTGGCACCCAAATCTGCACACAGTTCTGGAAGTGAGGCCACAGCAGTGCAGAGCAGAGTGGGACAAGCCCTTTCCTCGACCAGCGAAACACAAAGCAGTTATGTGAACAGAGACAAACATATAACCACTCTTACTGGTCATATCCATTCTGTTATGCAAAAATAGACACAAGGCTGGGATTTAGGCCAAACTCAATCACTTATTACCACAGATGTTTTAATAGCAAACCAGGTGCTGAGAGGTTGGGGAGGACTGCTTATGTTTCCTCTGACCTCATTCACTCTGTACTGCTTAGATTTGGAGACGCAGTACAAGAAATTGTGTGGTGCTTATGCCCTTTTACTCCTCCCCTAAAGGCTCTCAAAAGAAGCAGCCACAACATAAACCAAGGTTAAAATGCCATCCTAGAGATATTTGGCAAAAGTTCTTGGGTTGCTGAGACACTTGTCTTAATTTTACCACCAATTCTAATAGAGCGCTGGGCTGCTTTCTATTTCTATTTAGATTTTAAATCCTCCCTGGATCCTGCTGAAATAATCACTTCCAGAGACAACTTATCGCTAGGTATTACTGAAATACTCCCAAAGAGCACATTTCTTTCTTTCGTATTCTTGGCCTAGGCCAGGTCACAAAAATGGAAGGAATTTTAAACAAAAATTCCCAGAAATTGATACCAAGAATACTTTTCTTTTTGCCCCAAAGTCTCTTCTTCCACAAGTTTAGGGTGAACAAGCCAAGTATGGTTTAGCTTCACCCATGTATCTGTTCTGTTATCCAGGAATAGAGCATGAGGCAATGTGTTATGTAGGTTCACTGCTACATAAGGGGAGTGCAGGTAAGGGGACAGAAATGAGAAAGCATTTGGTGATGTGGAAGGCTGAATAGACTCTCCACTTCCTCAGACACCCAGGGTAAAATCAGGTGGATTGTTACTGGGAATTATCTTGTTTAAAATGTTGGCAGTAGGCTTCTACAATATTTTATTATATCTAATAAATTTTCCACCTGCTACATTTCTAAAGACTTTCCGGTAACTAGTTCCATCCTACTGTCTCCTCCACATCGATTCCAAGGCCAGGGAGCCTCTATGAATTTAAGCACTTCTCCATAGCAGCCTCTCCCAGGGGCTCCTGCCAGCCCTGACCATCCCTCAGAGCCTTCCTCCAGGGCAGAACCCCAGGGATGGCTGGTAACAGCTCCACCACTCATTCTACTCCAGCTCTAAATCCCTGGACCCATAGGTAGGAGCAATCTGTTTCCTCCCCCAGCCCTGTCAAGCACCTGGCTTGTGGCTTGGAATTTTTGCACTGAGCACTTAACCAGAATCTGGAATCATGTATTAAATATTTGTGATACACAGGGAATGAATAAAGAGTAGGTGAGGAAAGATTGTTAACTAACCTCCCTCTCGACCACTGGAAAGAAAGTGGCAAGACTGAGCGAATGATTTTCCTAGACCAGTACCAAAAGCCAGAGTGTTTGAAGTGAACTGGTGGCAAAGGGCTCATTATGAATGTGAGATAAACTTTAATAAAAGAAACATGGAAGATTCTAGCTCTTTAATTTTAGAGTTCAGTCCTGCAGGAATGCTTAGGATTTTATCTTCTTCAGTATTTTAGCAGGATAGACTGTATTTGTAATCAATGGTGGTTTGTGTTCCTTGTAAAGTAGAAGGTGCTTAATTTGTTGAGAAAATTTGTTCTCAGAAAAATGGCTATGTGGTTTTATTTAAAAAAAAAAGAATGTTTTTCTTTGCTTATAGTAAATTATAGTAAATCACACTCAGTAGAGGCAGTTGACATTTCCTCTTTTCCTACCATGTTCTTGAGGTTCCAAGTTTTGACAATATCAGACAGCAGGAAAATGTGCCCAACTCTACTGTTTGAGACACTGGCTGGTAAATTCTCCCTACCTGGAGAAATCAAGGACTCAGTTCTCAGTGCTGGTCTTTGCCACTCTCTTCTAGAGCTCCGTAGAAAGCAGTGAGGCCCTCCACAATTGCAGAGGTTAATCACTTCTGATCTAGATCTCAGGCTTGCATTTCAGACAGTCTGTTTAGAAGGCCAACATAGATGCTCCCAAGAGACTAAAAGTAGCAATGCACTTTTTCTATTCCAAATAGTAGAAAAGGAGCTGCTAAATATTTTTAAGAAATTTAACATTAAAATGACCACTTTTGTGATTATTCTGTGGCATTCTTGCTCTTCCCCAATAAGTAAACTAAGATTTAATATGGATAAAAAAGATTTTACTAGAAAGTGAGTATGAATGGGAAAGTTTAAACCATTTACTGAAGGAAACTTGAACTTCCTATGAAATGGAAACAATTTGAAAGCAGAACATTAAGATCATTCATTGATTATATTCATTGGCCTTAAACATTTTTATTTATGGACAGTTAGAAAAGATGGGAGAGGTGCTAGACATAACCCAGCCACAGTATATAAATTTCCATTATTGATGCTTAAATCCAAGTTATTTTAAAGAGGAGTGCCGCCTTCAGCCCACCTCCTGCTTTTAATAAAAATAGCATTTTCATAGAAAAAGTAATAATGGCTTCCCCTCATTCCTCCAGATTTTGTATTTTGCTATAGACTTCAGTATTGGAGTAGGCACAAGGTACAAGGTGCAACTTCCTAATGATTACTTTCATTCCCAGCCATGGCCGTAAAATCCAACTCTTTTTATATATGTGTATATATATGTGTGTGTGTGTGTGAAGTTTACCATATACCTTTCAACAGTTAGGAGAAAATTCCATGTATTATGGGACAGAGATACACTACATGCACCATGTATGTGATCCAGACATACGAAAGTCAGTGGAAAGACTGATGTTCCTCAGGGGAGAGACCGGGTCAGGCTCCATAGGACTGAAGAAATAAGTTTAGCGTTTCTTCAGCACTAGATGTCATAAATAAAGAAAATATGGTCTACTGTTTTTCTTCAGGAAAATTTCACTTCTTTTTTGGACATCCATCACAAAGCCTCTGAGTGCTTTGTAGGTATTGTGAGAGATTAAGTGTTTCCGGGGTGGGTGAGACAAGTCTTACTGACTTTGATGGTATACATACTGTTTGTCTAACATGTTGAACTGGCTGCAAATGTACAGAGAAAAACGATCCCTCAGGTGATTTCAAAAGGTCCTTCCAACTTCAACTACTGCGCATTTCTGTGTTCTATGGCTCTTGACAAAACTGAAAAATTCTGCACTGTACCAATGAGCAGCAGCTCTTATTGCTGTTGGGGCCACCTTGAGACAGCACTGCATGGGGCCTGCAGTTAAGATGATTTGCTGTTGAAGAAAATGACTGGAGTTAACCAAGCAACATAATCTGTGACCAGTCTTATATCGTGTTCTTGCTGCTGAGCTGTCTGAATGAAATCTAAGTGTAAGTCAAAACACATTTAGGCCTTTCTGCTTTCGAGGTTTGCTTTGTTTGTGTTGCCTAAGTCATAGCATCATGGAGTAGTTGAGGTCAGAAGAGCATTCTGCATCTCTGGTCCAGTTGTCCTGCTCAGAGAATTAACTAGTTGGGTTTTGGATATAATCCAGGATGGAGACTCCACTGCTTCTCTGAGCAATCTGCTACACAGTAAATATAAAATAATAATAAAAAATGTGGTGTATGTTTCTTTGGTTGGTTGGTTGTTGCTTTTTTTTTTAAATTGCAAACTGTGTCCATTGCCTCTTGTCCTGCTTCTATGCTCCACTGATTCTGTCTATTTTACTCTCCCCATCAGGTATTTATGCACACTGACTAAACCCTGCTGTGCCTTCTATTCCCCAGGCTGAACAGCACAAGTACTCTCAGATCTTCCCTGTGTGTCAGACGCTCCGAGTTCTTTATCATCGTCATGTCCCATCATTGGATTCCCTCTCCTGTGTCTTCATGTTTCTCTTGTACTGTGGAGCTCACAACTGAATGCCAGCCGAGACCAGATGTGTCTCAGCAGGGCTGAGACAAGAGGAAGGATCCCCTCCCTTGACCTGCTGGCAGCCTCTGCCTAATGCAGCCCAGGACACTGCTGGACATCTTTGATGCAAAAACACATTGCCAGCTCATGGTTTAAGGACCCCTCAGGTCCTTTTCTGCCAAACGGTTTTCTAGCTGGTAGGTGCCGGTGCCTTGGGTTGTTTTTTCCTCAGAAGACAGATTTTGCATTTTCTTTGCTGAACACCATGAGGTTCCTGTTTGCTCAGTTCTCCAACCTATTCAGGTCCCTCTGGATGGTAAGCACAACTCTCTGGTGTATTGACCATTTGTCCCACTTCTGTGGCACCCTCTAGGATGGAGGATGAAGCTTCACTGAAAAATAAAACGTGAACAACAGCTTTTTGCCAGAAGTCTACAAACTACTTCCCCAGATGTTTTCCTTCACTGGATCTTCTAAGAACACTAGCAAATGCCAGGTGCTTTATCTGTAATTACTGAAAACTGTGTCCTGCTGTCACTTGGCTTGGATGTCCTCTGCCACAGCATCCAGCACCTGCCTTACTGAAATGTTGTTCCTGACCAAACAGTAAACCTGTTCTGGTGTTTTAGCTTATGGCTTCTGTGACTCTTAGGTCTTGTCAGCTCTACCATGCTTAATACCAAGCACCCACAAAATGCAAGATGAATGCAAGTGATAGCCATGTGGGAGCAGAATAATATTGGAGCTGGGATTTGGTTTTGTTCTGACTTGCATGCAGAATTGTTAGTTGAGCCCTGGCACTTGGCAGGGAAGTTGGACAAAAGAAGCTTGCCAAAGGCTTGCTCTTTATGCCTATGGACATTTCTGTGGTGAAACTGCATGCCTGCCAGCCAAGCCGACATGCCCTCACCACTCCTTGCAGAGGCACGCCTGCAGCCTTCTGAGGTGTCCACATCCCAGACTTTGCCCCCAGCACCTCTGTCCTTGTTTTTGCTCTGGGACACTGAGTGCCTTGGAGCATTATGGAGTCAGCGATCATCCAAAAATGTCTTTTTGGCATTCTGTTGGAGGCATTTTGCATGAGTTTACATTACATAAGGAATTTATAGCAGAAAAATCATGAATAAATTCTTCATGGAAATGCATTTTTCTAGCCCTTGTCTCCTCTCATTACCTCTGATTAACGTAGATTGGGAGATACTTTGGAAAAGTCAGAGCACAGTAATGAATGGATTCATATCCTAGTTTCTGTCTCTAACAATGAACACCTACACTTGAAATTATCCTTGAAATGTGTAAAAGCCAACTGCACAATGGGAATTTTACTCAGAAGCACAGAAGGATCTCTGCTAGGGGCATCATGGAATACTCTGCAAAAGAGAAATAAAGGACAAAGGCACACTACAGAGTTTCTTATCTCTGTGAGGTACCATGGCTGTTGGAAAGCAAGGGGACATCCTCCTTTGGGATCTGACAGATCCTTTGGGATTTCATGATCTGCTCCTTAGTGAGTCAACAGAGTCTGCGGAGTGACAAGGCAGGAGTGAGCTCAGTGCATAGAACTGTACAACTTCAGTGATGGGAAGTAAGTAGCTGGTGTCTTGCTTCATAGTGCTGGACTTTTCACAGTACGACTTACAGCTCACTGCAATCAGAGTCTGAGATGGGGACTTTTTTGGAAGGAATTAGATCCCCATAATGACTATCTGAAAACAGATCCATGCACAGTCCCACAGTGTGCCATAATTCTTCACAGGATAGTTCTGCAGTAGTTTGAGAGAACAATACTCCTCATTTAGCACTGGTCTTCAGTCCAGGTCTTCCAGTACTGCTCAAAACCACACAGAATTCAGCAGCTAGTACAGATGCCAACAGGGAGAACAAAACATGGGGTTGCCTTCTGTGCTGCACTTTTATCCCTGTCTGGGCCTGGTGAGGCTGTGGGATCCATTGTCCTGTGTATAATGGCATGTGCTCAAACGTGGCATGCAAACAGATGTGTGATGCATGAGGCACATCCCAATGGTGAGCATAGCATCCTGTGCTATATAAACTTCTTGAGATTAAACCCTCTTAAGGGTTTACTGTGTGGGAACAGACAAATTAAAAACAGAAACAGAAGCAAAAGTAGCAGCAAATTGTTTCCTAAATATTTGATATGTGCTTCTTGGAATCTCTTCCATTATATTGCTACAGGGTACTTGTACCTCCCAGGGTACCTTCTGAGAACGGAACACCTTAGCTTCCCCCTCACTGCATCCAGTCAGAAAACACCAGCCTGAGTGCTGAACCTGAAGATAGGCATGTACACAACAGTCGTCATTCAGGCCTCTGAGCAGCTTGCTCTTTAGCACTTAAAGCAATGGGGTTGAGACTTCCACATCACATACGTGTTTTTAAAACTACAATCCCAGATTAACTCATGAGGCATGTTGCTCCCACTGAGACACTGCATTTTCTTGGTGAAGTCTTCTGTTCCCATGTGGATAAACCTGTGAATGACTGTTTGGAAAATAAACTAGTGTCATGGAATCATAGAATCATAGAATGGCTTAAGTTGAAAGAGACCTTAAAGATCATCTAGTTCCAACACTCCTGCTGCAGGCAAGGCTGCCACCCACCAGCTCAGGCTGCTCAGGGCCCCATCCAACATGACTTTGAATGCCTCCAGGGACGGGGCACCCACAGCTTCTCTGGGCAGTTGTGTCAGTGCTTCACCACCCTCTGTGTAAAGAATTTCTTCCAACATCCAACCTAAAATCCAACCTGAATTTTTTTAGTTTAAAGTCATTCTCCCTTGTCCTATCACTATCAAACCATGTAAAAATCAGTCTCCCTCCTGCTTACAAGCTCCCTTCAAGTACTTCAATGAGTTTTCCCCTGAGCCTTTTCCTCTCCAAGCTAAACAAGCCCAACTCCCTCAACCATTCTTAATGGGAGAGATGCTCCAGCCCTCTGATCATCTTCCTGGCCCTCCTCTGGACCTGCTCCAACAGTTCCACGTTGTTCCTGTGTTGGTATCCCCAGACCTGGACACAGTGCTCCAGATGGAGCTTAGAAGGGAAAAGTAGATGGGAGACAATCTTGCCCTGCTGGCCACCCCTCTTTTGATGCAGCCCAAGATACTGTTGGCCTTCTGGATGGCAAGAACACACTGCTGACTTGTGTCCAGCTTTTTGTCCATCAAGACCTCCCAGTCTTTCTGCACAGAGCTGTTCTCAATGAGCTCTTCTCCCAGTCAGTACTAACATCTGGCACTGCCTTGATCCAAGTTGAACATCCTGCACTTAGCCTTGTTGAACTTCAGTAGGTTCTCATGGGCCCACTTTGTGAGCATGACGGGGTCCAGCCTGCTCTATTGAGCTAGTACAGCTTTCTTAGAGCATCCTAGAAAAAAAGTAGCAGTAAATCTCAGGCCAAGTGTCATATGAGGTAAGAAAGTCTATCTGACATAATTTCTTTCTTAGAACTTTCAGTGTTGAAAGTCTTCAAACTTTGGTGCTTTGCCAAAATCCACAATCCCCACCACAAAATTAGACGATACCTAAAAAAGAAGTCCCTTTCCAGGAATGACACAAACAGCAAAGAACACAGCAAGAGGAAAAAATATCTTTCAGAAGTGTTCAAGATAGATTAGACATTTAACTTAAAGGATACTGGGGACTTGGCCATATACTTTGGTGAGTCTGAGAGAAATTGTTTTTGTCTGATTATAACTCTCAGACCCGAGTTCTGCTTTCCCCACAACTAATTGTTTCCCAGAAATTACATTATTCTTATTTCATTTTGGTTTCTTTGATACTGAGCTGCCTGAAACAGGAGTCTGAACAGAAGAAAGAACTAAAAAAAAGTTTGAAAAAATGTCTTTTTTCTAGTTACCAAAATTTAGAAATTTACCAAAACTTCTTAAATACAACATTTTCTACTCAGTTGGACCCAGGCAAATTCCAGCCAGCTTGACCAGTCCTCTCCTGGTTGAATTTTACACTGCCCTTTTAGGCCACTTAACCTAAAAGAATCCACTGCGAGAACCACAGTACTGTTTCAGCTCACATTTGCAGTTCATTTGTTCTTTGCTCTGAAGGAGACAAGCTGTTTTTCTTTTCTTTGTTGAAGTTTACTATACTGTGGGCAAAACATCAAAGGGAAAGAGCTGGACGGAGCTGCAGAGCAAGCCCCAAGGAGCACACCGTTACAATGGAACAGTCAATATTTTTCAAATGCTAAAGTTGGGAAATATTTTAAATCTTTTTCTTTCTCCTTTCTACTGGATGTGCAGCTCCACATAGACTGCCTGCATCCTGGAGAAAACTGCAAGTAATGCCCAGTGTAGGACAAGAGGCGGTGGGCACAAGTTAGGGAACAGGAGTTTCCCCTTGAACAGCAGGAAGAACAGTCTGTGCAGGTGACAGAGCACTGGTACAGATGGCCCAGAGGCTGTATCATCTGGACATCTCCAAAAGCTACCTGGACATGGTCCTGGGCCCTCTGCAATGGGTGTGCCTGCCTGAGCAGGAGTTGGGCCTGATGGACCCACAGGTCCCTGCCAATCTCAGCCATTTTGGAATTCTGTGATTTTTTTCAGTGATGTTCTGTAGGTGTGGAAGACAAGGGCACAATGGGAAAACAATCATTTCACTGTTTCACTGAATGCCATGGCATCTTGCTACCCTTTAACACATACAAGACAGCCTCTGAAGGACATGTGTTCATGGAATCATAGAATCATTGAATCATCAGGGTTGGAAAAAAACACTAGGATCATCTAGTTCAGCCACCAACCCATCACCACTGTGCCCACTCACCATGTCCCACAGTGCTACACCTATCCAAACCTCTGCAAACTGTTTGCCAGCGCAAACCACCCTGAAACACTGCTGAAACACTTCTGTGAGAAGTCTGTTCCCTTCTGCCTAGCACAGGTCCAGGCAGAGCCAGGGGCTCTCTCCTGATCACCCAGCCATTGCAGACCATCTTCACCTGCTCCATCTACTTGTGTGTCTGGGAGAACAGTTGTCGGCAGCCAGTGGGCACCATCAGAACAGTTCCCCACCTTCGTGGTAGCTGCTGCGTAAGGGAACACAGAGCAGAACACTTCCAAAAGAACTATTTTTGGGTTGGATGCTCAGCTGATATCAGCTGGCACCACTCAAACAAAGCCAAGAAGAGCTGCCCCCCACAGCGTCAGACCTTGAGGGAAGAAGTAGGTAGGAAGGGAGCAAATACTTCTGTTACTCAGCCAGTCTGAAAAGCAGACTGCACTAGCATTTACTTGAGGAAAACGCCACTCAGATTGTAATTGAGAATATTTGGTTGTAATAATACAAGCATTTTTCTGTGATGACCATACAGCTGATGTTTTGTCCAAAAAAGGCAGCATTCCTTTGGTATCAAGAGGACTTGCTGAGAGTGAAGAGTTAAATATGCTATGGCTAGAGCATAACTGAGGGAGCATATAATGCCTATAATTAAGGAAATAACACTTTCTTTTACAAGACTTTTTTAGTTCTTGTGAGTTGTTAGATTTTAAATAAATTAGGCTGAAGCTCTCCGTGCTGGTTGCTTTATTTCTGCTGAGCTGTCTGGGAAAGATTTAATCAGAAGTTATTAAATCTTTTCCAAAAGATCAATTGGGAAAAGCTGCACTGCTTTGCCTATAACAAAAGAAACAGTCCTGTAATTATATGACTAAGCAGCTGCATGACTTGCTAGGGAAAAGCAGGTACCTAACACAAGAAATGAGTCAGTTAATGTTGACAATAGGGAAGCTTAAAAAAGAGATAAAGAATGGGAGAAGAGGCAAGGACAAACCATCAGCAAGGCTTGTTGGGGCTGAAAACACTGCGAAGATGAAACATGGGTTGCATTAAAGAAACCATGGAGCAGAGGAAATGGACGCTCTGAACCACAATGCTGGGAGGCTGGGAATTAATGGCAAAGACTGTGAGTGGGATGAGGAAGTGTGTCCATGTGTGTGTGCATGTAAATGCATGAGCAAGTGCATACAGGCAGCCCAGTCCTCACAGAGCGGTAGAAGCAAAGTAATGAATTGGGGGAGAAAAAAACAGGACAGAAAGTATCTTGAAGGGAACAAGAAAATTCAGTCAATCTCCTCTTTCAATAACCTTGTAGACGTACAAGTTAGATGGTTAGTTTTCAGCTTATCGCTGCTGAGAAATTTGGTTAGGGAAAGTCAGCAGAGAAGTAGTTAAAGGATAACGAATCTTTTCCAGCCGACTTGAGCAGCTTGCATTGTATTCATTCATTGTTCCTAAAACTGCACAAAAGCGTGACCTCATTTCACCTCTTGTTCTTCCATTTCATTCTGAAACACTGGGAGCCAATACTGTTATTCATATGTACCAAATAAAGAAGCTCTGTTTATGCTGGGACATACAAGTTGTACATCTTCCTATAAATCTTAATTTGTCTGACTCTCAATTTTAAACTATCAGTTGGCACTTAGAGTTGAAATGCACTCAGCATTTTGGTGATGAATTAGGGATGGAGTGTGTAGGTAAAGCTGCATCATGCAGGGCAACCTCCTTTTCAAAAGGACACAAACTTCTTTGCTGACCCACAGAATGCAAGAAATTCCCTGTCGGCCACACACACCAAGTGAACCATCTCAGTCACTGCTTCATTTCCGATGGTGTATAGGAGGAAATGTGAGGTGGGTGGTTATCTGCAGCCCTTTCCCTTAGCACTCAGCATTTACAATGGTTGGATAAGGAGTACTAGAGCATTTTCACAAAATCCTGTGACAGCAAGCTCCAGAGAGTCACTACTCACTGTATAAGCAATTTATTTTCTGTTTTAACCTCATCTTTTGCTGGTTGCTTCCTAGATCCCATATCACAGTCTAGGAAACAAGATGCAAGATTAGTTCAATTAGCACACTCATCACTTTGTAAATCACAATTACATCTCTCCATTGCCTGCTTCTCTTCAGATCCAAGGCCCACCGTTTTCAGTCTGTAAGGTAAGAGCTTCAACCCCTCAACAAGTTTTGCTTCCCTTTTACTCTACTACAAGAACACAGGGTTTTTTGTGTGTTCTTTTTTTTTTTTTTAAAAAAAATAAACATTACACCCTCTGTCCTGTTCCTAATAACTTTCCTAGGAGCTCCAACATTTTATTGACTTCTGCTTGCCATCGCATACTGAGCTGATGATTTCAGACAGCCATCAGCAATGGTTCCAAGATGTCTTTCCTGAGTTATAACTCTTCATTCCAAATTTGGCATAGATCATTTTTTCCCAGATCCTTTGCCCTGTATTTATCTATGTTCAAGTTCATCTGCCATCTCAGCTCAAGTTCAGTTTGGTGAAGTCTAAAGAATTTGAAAGAACTTGCTAACATTTGCAAACTCTGTGACTCCATTTCTTCAGCTGCCATTTCAAAGGGGATGACTTGGTTAACATTCATAACTCCCTAGGAAAAAGAAATCTCTCCAAAATCCCCTTGAAGTCTGAAAGCTGGTTTCTACTTGTCTAACTAAGGAGAGCCATCATGTGTGATTTACAGAGTCAGTAAAGACAACGGAGTTCTGTAAGTCCTGTAAGGAGAAGAGGAAAGGATACTATCTCCATCTGCTTCTTAGCTCCACAGCAAGGAGACTTTGCTTTCTATCGGAGTGCTGGGATTATTCCTGAAAAACATCTGATGTGTAAAATGAACATTCAGACAGATGAATTAAGTAGTTTATGGCGCTAAGATGTTGCTATGTCTAACAAAAAAAGAGGAAAATGTGAGTTCTATCCATTCAGATGAGTTACTTTAGTTATTAGGAGTATTCCTAACTGCACTCCTGGCAGCTTTGCTTATTTAGAAGTTAAGCCCTGGAGAGTGAGTGGAAAGGTTATCCCTTAGGTCAGCATGAAGGGCATTCTGTGGCTGTAGCTCCATCTACTGGTACTGACTGGTGTGATCATAGAATCATAGAATCACTCAGCTTGGAAAAGACCTTAAAGATCACAGAGTCCAACAGTGACCTAACCATACTACCCTAACTAACAACCCTCTGCTAAATCATGCCCCTGAGCACCACATCCAAATGGTTTTTAAACACATCCAGGGATGGGTGACTCAACCACCTCCCTGGGGAGCCTATTCCAGTGCTTAACAACCCTTTCTGTAAAGAAGTTTCCTGATATTCATCCTGATCTCCACACTTGAGTGGGAATCAGCAACATTTCCCTCACAGGTCTTTTTAAAATGAAATTAAATTCACCATTAATTTCTTCTCCTGATATCCTTTCATCCAGCAGAGGCACTTGAGTCTCTGAAGCACCCAACGTGGTGGTACCAAGGAAGTGTTGGTACTGTGGTAATCCATCTTGGGAATTTGATGTAACGTTGTACCTCACAGCTCCAACCCTAGGCCAATCACAGCCTACCAGTCAGGTCCCCTAAAACAATGGGAGCCTACAGGTGCTGGATTTTAAACTTGGAGACTTCATGCTTTCTACTTTCACCAACAATCACCAGGGTTATTTTTCCTTTAATGGCAGCAGCTATTCCAGCAAGAGCTTATCCCAGCAGCAGGATCCTTAGTAGAAAAGACAAATGACAAAAGGCCAAGGAATTTGTAATGCCGTTTATTTCAAAGGTCAGTTCTCTTCAGTGCTGAAGGAAAATTCTGCTCTTCTTTCCATCACTGAAATTACATGTGACTTGACCCCAAGGGAAGTTTCATTTTTATAACTAAAAGCAAAATTTGGCCTCTTGTTTATCATGAGACATCCCTTTTTCTAAGAAAATTTGCTCCAGCTACAACTCGGACTGGTCAACAAAATCATTATTCAGTGTATTTAGTTTTACATTTTAGGTCATTGACTGAAGCTTGCTCTTTGGCCCAGGAACAGCTGTCACTGCTATGGGTCAGGTCAGCCATGCTTCAGCACTCAGATGACACCTCTGTCTACCTACTCCCCTTTTCTGATAATCCATGTTGACCAAGTTGGAGTCATGGAACAGAGTAAGAGAAGAACTACTCTGTCCTTTTTTCAACCCTTAGAGCTAGTACTGAGTTGGGAACACTTCCCCTTCCTCTCTGATCCTGCATTTAGTGTTGGATCATCTGGTGATTATTGACTCTGTCTCTTATTTAAACAGTCCAAGGCTCTAAGCTGGCCCTACAGGTTTCCCACGGCATCACAACCCAGGCCAAGGTATTTACAATCTGCACAACAGGGACAGCAAGGAGTCAAGACTCACACAAGATGCTAGGTTTAATACATGGGACAAGCGTAGTGAAGTGCTATGATCTTAGCTCTCATACAGTCAGTGGGCCGTTCACACAGTTCCTCCATTTGCCTTAAGTTCATGCATTATTTTGGTGGAACCATCTTGAGCCCATCTTGTACCCTTTCACGCATGAGCTGCCTAACAGCAGATTATACCCAAATACACAACACTGGTTTCTGGGTTGTCCAGATCATGCTGTAGCTCCCTCCTTGCCTGCATGTCCAACTTCCTTTCCATAAGCAGGAGATGCCTCTTTTAGTCTTACAATCTCAGAGCTGTGACGTTGCTGAAATGTTCAGCTAGGCCCAAGAGGTTGAAAATATCTCTAGGCCCTTCAATTTGGAAGTAATAAGATCTATGGTATCATTAATTACACTAGTAATTTATTCTACAGTATGCTTTCCTATTCAAAAGTATTTGTGAAGAAAAACTGATACAGTACTTGCACGGACAGAAAAAAGAGGTAGCAAAGTTGTTGGCTTTTTCATTAAAGGAAACAGTTTTTGCCTCTTCAATTTTTTTCAAAAAGCTTACTGAAGCTAAAACAACGCCTGCAACAAAGTAATCATCCCTGGGCACTGTGAGTAGAACTGCCCAAGCACGTAATCAGATCACTAGAAGTCCCAGCGCCATTGTACAGGAAAATAGGGCAGTGTGAGGTCTTGGCTCTGCACTAAGAAGAGTGCAGAAAGATCTTTTTCTTCACAAGGAACCCTCTGGGCTTGCTCTCATCTGCTGTTTATTTTTCCAGATTGTTGGTCCACTGATACGGGTTACACTTTGCTGAGAAGACCAGAAAATGTGTTTGGATGAGATTAAAAGGTCCAGTAGTTCTTTGAAGAATACAATCACTGCTGCAATAAGGTATGAGTCTGCAGCAGTTCTCAGACAAGAGCTGCCTATTTGCAGCCTTTCACAATCAATCTGATCAGTCTGAATTATTCACAATCTCCAGAATCCATATAGATAATTGCAACAATCCCACAGCAACTAAGGTGTAAAAAACATACCTGTCCACAGATGACTTGATCGTTGTGCTTCCTGAAATGCAGCTTTACAAGTCAGTTACCAAGACTCAGCTCAGGTTTCTGATTCAGCTTCAGGTTTTGGGGGTTGGACTCGATGATCTCTGGAGGTCCCTTCCAACCCCTACAATTCTGTGATTCTGTGATTCTGACCTGAAAGGTGCTATGCCCTGACAGACTGGATGCAGTAGTGTTTTGCTAATGCACCAGGATCCTGGTGTTCAGAGATCAGTTTCACAGAACGCAAATAAAAGTGGAGCAAACTGGCTCTCAAAGAGTTTTACACTCTTACTTTTTTTCTTCAAATTCAGACAGGAAAATACCAGTACCTAAAGGGAGCCTATAAATAGGAGGGGAGTCAACTCTTTGAAAGGGTAGATAATAGGGCGAGGGGAAATGGTTTTAAGTCAAGGAAGATTTAGGTTGGATACCAGGGGGAAGTTCTTCACAGAGAGAGCAGTGAGGTGCTGGAACAGGCTGCCCAGAGAGGCTGTGGATGCCCCGTCCCTGGAGGTGTTCAAGGCCAGGTTGGATGGGCCCTGGGCAGCCTGGTCTGGTATTGAACGTGGAGATTGGTGGCCCTGCCTCAGGCGGGGGGTTGGAGCTTCATGATCCTTGAGCTCCCTTCCAACCCTGGCCATTCTGTGATTCTGTGATTATAGGAATGTCAACATTTTTTAAAGTTATAAAGCATTCACTTAGTGATTTGTCAGTGCTTTTTCTTTAACAGTTTATGGAGGACACAGATCTGCACAATCTCTGCCTGGTTCTCACTCTTTCACTTTCTACAGATGTGTTTTTACAGCAGTGTTTTAAAGCAGCCAAACTTTACTCACTTCATAGGTTTTAATCCACACACACAGGTGTGAGAAATCACGATAGACTGATCCTGTACATGTCAGTTGTCACTGCAGGAACTGTGTCACTTTAACTTATTTCTAGATAATTCAGCAAGTCAGTAGAGTTAGGACTTCTGTGAAGCACCCTCTGTGCATCATTTGCTGAACATGTCTGAGCAAAGGTTCAGCTTTGTAAACTGTGTCCTTTCATTTCTCTTCAGCAATAGCCAGTGAACTATTGCTTCTCCTTGCATCCTTTGCAAGCTGTCTCTCCTCAGTGACTACTTATTTACCGGCAGCTACTGAACATTGATATACAAAATAATATGAAATACCATTAAATATTTTCAGATTCTAGAAGATTAGGTACCTGTATGGTATGTTTGATTCTCCTGCACTGTAGCTTCACATTAGATAGAGACATCTGATGAGAACAGCATTTGGTATCTGTAGCCTCATCCCTTTCACCTTGAATTTACTGCAACAGTAAATATCCCTATCTTCTTCCCAGCCCCTTCCATAAGACGTAAGCTTGTGTTCTTCAGTGTCACCAGTCACAGGCTTGGGGGCATTTCTGAACATTTAAGAGAAAAGAATGATATGTGTAAGAATCAGCCCACGCATACCACCTGCAGTAACTATCACAAGGGTTGTGTTACTCTCCTGTAAATATTTGCATAAAGACTTTGCAGCAAGCACACACGTACTATTTGTGAGTCACACCTGTCATTTTCATTATGTATAAGGTAATATCAAATTAATTACTGGTTGTTGGGTCAGGGTTTGTTTTGTTTTTTGTTTTTAAGAATACAACTGCTTCCTTGCTCTGATGCATCTTTCCTTTGGTTTTCCTCAAAGACCATTAAGATTCCTTGCATACTAGCAGACCATTTATGCCCTTGTTAGCCATGAAAGCCACCTCTTCATTACCGTAGTTCTTACCTTTATTTCTTCACTGCCCTTTGTTTGTCTTTGATAGTTAAGAGGGAAAGTTCAGCCTTTCCTCACTACGCAAATAGTTCCCAAGCTTTTCTAACTGCACTCTGCTATCTGGGTTTCTGTAAGTAGATAAAGAGATTTAAACCAAACCCACTAGTCATCATCCTTACACCTCAGGTTCAAACTCAGAGGTAGGTACAAAGACCAACTAAATCTGGTCAGCTTTATAACTGACATCATGTGTCATTCCTTTTCTGTAAGTATAAGCAGGCAAAAAAAAATTAAGACTTCTCCCTCATCATCCCAGTTGGTTGCAGGGGCCGTGGCATGCATACTCTGTGGTGTGCAGCACACATCTAGGCTGCGGGGTGAGGAAGTAACCATATCAAAGTGCTGTGCCCATTTACAGTGTTGTTGAAGCTGACCTTGCATTTTTCCTCAGTAACATTTGTGCAAATCACTAAACAAATCTAACACTAATGAAACTGTGCCTTCTTAAGAAACCTTAGCCTTAATTTTCTATGTGAGGCATCAAGAGCATCTATTTTTAAATGTGCCCTGGAAGTTCATTTTCTGCACAGTTATGAATATGCATTATCTTTGTGCATACATATAAGCACATATATATGAGTTTGCATGGGTGTATGTTTGTACTCACAAGCAGTCTTTCAGAAGAAAGAGCTGGATGTGGCTCTGAGCAGCCTGCTCTAGCTGTAGCTGCCCTTGTTCACTGCAGGGCAGTTGGACTAGATGGCCTTCAGGAGTCTCCCAGCTCAAACGATTCTGAGATTCCGTAGAAGGTCAGACTTGCCACGTAGTGTTTTTGCTATCTTCCAAACAGAGGATTAATAACCAGACTGCTGCCATAAACATTTTATGTAACTTTAATGCTGCTTAGATAAGCCTGTTAAACATTTTCATCCATATACTCCAGTGTTACTGTACATATTTTATACAATATGAAATATTTTTTTAAAGTATATGGCTCTAGATAAAACATTCACAAAACAAGTTCCAATGCAAGTAAAGGATTAGAAAAGAAAAATCAGGCAGAGTACAAAATCTTTGTAAGACAAAAACTTTAGAAAACAAGATATACAAAAACATCCCTCTGCAGTAATTCAGGACTGAGTGGTTCCAGAAGTTGGAAAGGCTGCCACTCAGTGCTGCGTCATTGATAAAAATCTCTGTGCTGGGTCAGCAGGGACTGAAGGACTCCATGAGGTTGGCAGCTTTCAGAGATCCTTGTTCCTGACAAATTTGGCAAGTACCTTCCATAACAGGCTCTCACGTTGGTTGGCTCAAGGAGAAAGAGCAGGTCTGGGAATAAGGAACATCCTGTCTTCCCTCACCGAACCACTGCTGTTCTCTGTAGAATTCTAAGGTGCAGTCTCTGCAGAAGTGTAAGGTGCAACAGCAAGCAGCAGTGAGCAAAAAGTTCTGTGAATGACAGAGAACTCTTATGCTCCCAGATTATTAATTTGGCACTAGCGACAAGAGTTGTTAAGGAGCAGGGCACAATGCTATATTCAAGTTAATTTTACACTTATAATTGTGTCATTACACAACTGGAATATTCAATTAACCTTCCTTTCTGCCAAAAGCCAACTCTGTAATGGGCGGACTGCTTTGCATTTCACTGCTTCCAGAAAGATGTTGTTGCATAGGCATCTGTCCAAATAAAAACACCTTTACACAATACAACATCAGGATGTACCAAATACTGCACTGCAAGAATTGAGGTCAGACAGTAGTCAACATTTGGTAACATTCCATTCAAATGATGTTGACTCACATAATAAGTAACAAAAGCAGCACTTAAGTTACAAAAACAAAGCTGTATTTCCACAAAGTAAAACAGTGCAAATATTCCTGTCAAATTTATGCCACTTAATATACACACACACACACCACACAAATGCACTGTTTGTTTTGCAGTATAAATAGATCTGATTGAGCTGATTTTCTAAAACTAATCAACTACTTACTTTTTAACAATCCCAGACATTTTCCATTTACAAAAGAATACAATAAGCTGGAATGATCAGATCACCATAGCTGAATATGGTTTGTAAAACAACAATGAAAGATTGCACTGGATGGATATTTAAAATATTGTCTCTGTACAAAGTTAATAACACATACTAAGCTGATGTCACAGTCAGATTGGACTCTGATCATGCAAAGAGCAGCACACACAAGATCAGTGACACTGCAAAAAGCCTCAAGGCCCTACCTGTGTGGAACACACTGTAATGCTGCAGCACACGTAGAGCCCAATCCCAGGCCTTTACAAGGGGGGTAGCTTTTTTAGCTGCCTATGCAGGTAACATATCTGTTTAGTTTCAGTTTTCTTCCTGTTCTTCTGGTTTAGCACCAGAATTCTGTTATCTACTAGTAACATCTGTTTATCTCTGAACTCTGGATTACAGTTCAACAAATAATGTTTATAAGGAGTTCTCAATGAAAGTAAAAAATAAAAAAAGGAAGAGACAGAAACTTATATCCTGTTAAATAAATCCTGATTAAGAGTTATTTGCATTTCAGCACTTGGAAACAAAAAAGTCTTTTTAGAATTACATTACAGTAAAACAGACAAGTAGTACTTAATTTGATCTGAAGCAGAACACTCAGGAATCAGAGTCTCTTCAACTGCTATAGTTTCCATCTCCTCAATGCCAGGGCTGTGCTGAAACCATAACAAACAGCTGTGGCAAAGGCAAAAATCTAAAGGGTGAGCAGGAAGAAAAGAAAAAAGAAAAGAAAAAAAAGTGAATCACACATTATATTGCTCTACTTTTTTTTTTTTTTTTTTTTCCTATTTTAAATTAACACAAATGCCACAAAAGGTACCTCCCCGATGGTAAAGATAACTCTGGGATCCTCCGAAGCTCTCTATCATAAACTCTGTTTTAATCCCACATCACTGTTTTTAATTTAGTTGCTAGTTGCTGAAGATATTTTGAAATAGGATATAAACAGAACATGTTTGTGGGTCATTGTAGAAATTAATCGCACGTACTTCCATCTTATATTTCAGTTTTCTCTTATCTAGACTGGTAACCTATGATTAGTGTTTGATTAGAAAGTATCCAGATGAATGCCTTCACTGGCAAACAATGAAGCAGATGTCCCTCTAAACAGCAGAGCTCTTTACTTGCAGAAAGAAAGAAACAGATTGAAGTTGGGCCTTGTTAGCCAAAAAAAGAAGACATGACAGCAGATTATTGAGAAATGTCAGGAAGCTGCTACACTCAAGAAATTGAACAGATAAGAACTGCAGATCGTGCCATGGCAAAAGTGAATATGTAATATAAACAAGAAGGAAGAAGTTAGAAACTGCATTGTTGGAAGTGATAGTTTCTCATATTGTCCAGTACTGATCATGGACACTTTCTATTAGAGCATATAGAAAAAATACAAAGACACTAAAAACTACATCATCTGATCCACCATCTCCCAGCATCTCTTAATTAACAGTGAAGGTGAGTTACAAAATCATGTCCTCTTACTCCATCTTAGCAGAAATCCAAGGGTTATGAAGTACTGAATTCTCCTTAGAAAAAAAAAAAAAGTATGGAAGGAGTAAAGAGTCCTTGTATTTCTCAGTATTCTGCTGTCAGAGAAGATAAAATATTTTTCTTCAGTCACACAAGTTACCATATATCAAGTAAGATCTGAACACATTGAAACAGGGACTGAGGAGCTACTCTAAAGCTTGGAATTTCAGATGTATAATTAATTCAAAGCTCTCCCCCAGTTTAGACACAGTTGAGAGACATCACTTGTCTACCAGCCATGGCCATACAGGAATTTGATGTGCTGGACTATGTCACTGGCAAGTGGGTAATGGTGAAGGACTTGAGACTGACATGCTCAACTCGCCCTTTCAGCACTTGGCTTGCCAAAATAAAAGGCCTTTCTTTTCCCCTCCTGAAGAGAGGATGTAAATCTTACACTTTGGGTTTATCCATTTTGATCCACTCTTATATGAGCTGAAGGTATTTCCTGAGTAAAATTTATGGT
This sequence comes from Centrocercus urophasianus, assembly GCF_019232065.1. NCBI lineage: Eukaryota > Metazoa > Chordata > Aves > Galliformes > Phasianidae > Centrocercus > Centrocercus urophasianus. The sequence continues at coordinate 12,418,372 of NW_024884253.1, forward strand.
TATCTAATTTTGAGGACAAGAGATACCCCCAGAATGATTCAGAAACTTAGTAAATGTAAGAAGTTCCTTTAAGTATGTGAGATGCCCTGGAAGATGTAAAAACAAACAAACAAACCCAACAACCCAAGCCCAAAAATACAACAAAAACCACACCAACCAACCAGCCGACCAACCCAAAACACAAAACAAGCAGTAGTTTCGGTTCTTCAGCTTAATTCTGCTGGCACACCTTTAGTTGCCACTCAGGAGTCCAGCCAGGGAGAAAGCTAAAGCTTTGTGTATTTTCTGGCTCAGCAATGCACACTCACATCACCAGATACAGTGATTCAGCAATGATGCAATTATAGCAATAAAAAGGGGATTGGAGCTTAGATCAATATAAGCTCTCTAATCCTTATCACTGGAGATAGCATGCCCCTTGCAGCTACTTTTTATTTTTATCAGAAAATACACATCTGGAGCTTCATAAGGAGCTAGTCCAAGATTCTTTCCTACAGCATGCTCAGGACTATCTAAAAGGTATCAAAAAAACCCAAGCAATTACAAGTTTGAGAGCAGGCTTGAAAGTCGTACCTGACGCTTTGATGAAGGCTCAGTTTTCATCTTTTTCTTCTATTCCAATACCCAGCATTGCTTTTACAAGATATCTCATCTAAAAACTAGATTTTGTAGCAGTCACAGACCTGAAACACCACTGTGAAAAGTATCATCTAAGCATCTCTCTCATGAGGCCCCATTAATAGATAACTGCACTTTTTTTGCACTTTTGCTGCTTTAAGAATGTTTGCTGTTTTCAAAGACATTTTTCTTCCCCACAATCCCTCCTCCTATGCCAGCTCAGGTCCCAAGTTGAAAGGCTGGTTACCAGCAGTTACAACAATTCCACTGCCAGATACAAGTTCATGAAATACATACCGATGCTGCTACGCTTATGTTATATTCGTGATCACCTAGAATCTTCACATATGTTGTGGAATTTAATCTGCGAGGGTAGTGATGCAGAGATGTAGTTGCTGCTTGCAGTAGAAAAGCTCCAAAATAAAATACAAAAGTAGCACCATGGAAAAGAAAGTCCTGAAAAGCAAATAACAGGTTCAGTATGGGCTGCTGTACTCAATTCTTCTAGTCTCAGCATAAATAAAATCCAACACAGAAACATGAAATGAATAGTGATAACAATAGTTGTTCATAAGCTATGTTTAAGCATGACATATTTTCATATCTGCCTGCAATTACAAGTAACTCAACATAATTAGAAATAGAGGGCAGCACTCCCTCTTCCAAACCCTGCATTCTTTCAAATTAAGAGGCAAGCACTCATTTACATGCACATATACTGACCTTTTAAAATCACTTTAAAGCTAAAAGTGGGCGCTCACAGAATTCTCCCTTAGTGAGCATTAGGTTAAAAACATTAGGACACATACAGGCCAGCTCTGCCACAATACAACCAGTACAAGCTTGCAGTCTCAAAAATCCCTTCTCAGCTAACCTAAACTCCAAAAGCACCCCCTTACTTGTTTCAATTTTGATTCTGGAAATGCCCAGAAACACACCAGCCCTGACACAGCTGAAATGTACTTCTAGGCACACAGTCCAAAAACTGAGGCACTTCTACAATTCTTTCTGACTTCGCCCTATGCAAAATACAGTAGTCTGGAAGTACTTCGTGATACTGCTGAATAAAATGCCTGGGTCTTGAGAGGAGTTGGGCGTTGCTTTACATTCATATCTCTCCTAGCCTTCTCTAGGCAATTCTCTGCTCTTGGATGTATACCAGTTGAACACAAGGTTTAGACATCTGACGTTTCTGGGTTCTAATGCTGAAGTACATGAAAAACAGCTTTGTTGCCTAAATCGTTCTATGGGTTGAGTTTCACAGTGTTCCATGCAGAAAGATCCGACCCATTCCAGAACGGTTTCAAAATGTGCAAAGTATTCTTCAATAATCTCCCTCTGTTCATTTTACAAAGCAGACATTGGCAAAACACTCAGTTCCTGAGTCCACACAACACATGCTTTGTGCACGCACATATGCAGGTGTGCAAAACTACAGACATTTTGAATATTACACACAAGTATAGGTATGCCTGTTGATGACAATCACAATAAATATTCCACATCTCACACACTAATGAATTAATTACACACCCGTAATTCACACGTGCAATTGGCTACCAGTATGTCAGGAGTGAGAACTTAGGAAGCATTCCATGTGACTCATCGCAACAGCAGTCAGCACTCAGATGCACTGGAAGTTACTGTGCAATACCCTTATCTACTGACCATCTGATATCAAAGTAGGAATGTGCTGCCTTTCCCTATTCGGAGAACATTTCCCTGTTCAGATAATTGTTTCTTCATCGGCATTAGGTTCTTTTTATTGAAATAATTTCCTTTTCAAATTAATCAGTTGCTCCATATTTGTTAGCAGCTAATGCTGCATGCTGGTCAGTTCTGTAAGTTATGATACGAGGTGCAACTAAAGTTTTCGATTCCATTTAGCCAGGAAATAGTTTTCTCTTAATTAAGAATGGTTTCAGGCTAAGTCTTTGCAGCAATTCCCAACTTATGGTCTAATTCCCAACTTCCATACCAGCTGCCTTTTTTCTTTTTTCCAGTCATATTCCAAAAGGAAGTAATCAATAGGAGATCCACCGACATGCACAGAACTAGGAGAAGAAAAAAGGGCAGCAGGTGGCTGGATGTCCTTCATGCGCCAGGCTTGCCAAATCTCAAGCTTTGACCATGATACATGCCCTCAGTCTCCAGGTCTTCTATAACATCTGTTACCTCATATTAAAACAGTAGGAACCAGCAGCTCTCTGTGCACGGGAGTTCAGGAGCACCAGAGAACTCCTGCAACTAAAGGAAGCACTTCTCACTACCAGAAGCATCTTTCACACCACCACCTGCACGCACCATGTCAGACCACACGCAGATGTCGCTGTGTGACAAATACCAGATCCATCATGGCCTGACACACAAATCTCATTGCACAGGTTTCCAACAACACAGAGCTCTGCACAAACCCACAGATAATCAAGGACATTTCCTATCGGTGGGCTACTGAGTATGCAACTACTTCAGTGTTACGGCTGCACACATTTGGCACTACAGCTCACCGAGAAGCACAGACAGATCCACGAAGAAGGCAATGCTGACTGTATACAGGAGAGGCATTTTCAAAAGACAAACTCTTTAATTTCCTCCATTCTCCTGCCGAGCTCTATAATTTTCTTCTCCTGGCAGCAATTACAGTGAAGCTATACAGCATCAGTAAGATTTTACATTCATATGGTTATTGTTTCTATAACCAAGAAACCCAAGATGTTATTGCTGAAAGGATATATATATATATTTAAAACAATTGTGAACCTGCTACCTAACTCTCCACTACATGACCACTTGTATCATCACTGCAACCTCAAACAAAAAATAATCAGTACCAGATCTGCACGATATGTCAGTTCACAAGTCATTTTGTAAAGGAGTGCTGTGAGTCAGGTCATAAAGAATGCTATTTGTCACACCATCTGGTTTGATACAGAGCGATGTACTAAGCTTCATGTTTTTCACTAACTTTTCACTGTGCAGCATCATATTCTTTTTAAGTATGAGTTCAGTGGAGCTAATTATGCCATGATGTATTGTCAAATGTACATCTGTAAAAATCCCATGCTGTCCTTCAAATTCACACTTCAACTTCCAGAATCTGAGCCAATATCACAGAATTGTAGGGGTTGGAAGGACCTCCAGAGATCATTGAGTCCAACCCCCCTGCCAAAGCAGGTTCCCTACACCAGGTAATATTTCTTCACGAATCTATATATGATAACATTAGAACTCTAACATAACCAAACCATGACTCTATCCATTCTGATGTAATTGAATGACTTGTATCTTCTGAGTCCTATTGCAAATTCAATTTCTGAAGTAGCAAAAATGCATATTTACATAAATACATGTCGACCTAAAATAAACAGGCATACCCTTTTACTGAATAATTAAAGTAATTCTGGTAATTACTTATTTGAAACAAAAGGTAAAATCCTTGTGAAGTGGTACTTCACTTCTGTCAAGTTGCAGAACATTTGTATACCTCAGAACAGTGGTCAAATGATGCACCTAGTGTTATTTTTGTACAAGACTGGAAGAGGGTGGATTTCAGCTACCATGCTAGAGCTGAAAGGATTCACACTACATTTACCACAGTAAATGGGAGTTATTAGTTATTAGTTATGACAGTTTTCTGGAGTAAGTTAGAGTCCCACAGATACAGCTTTTACACAAGCCATCCAGCCGTTTCCTGACATTGAAAGTTTCTCAGTGATTTATCATGCACAAGGGGAGAAAATGAACAGCACAACCTAGCACTGTCAGCATAAAGCAGCCAATGTAGAAGACACAATGTTGCTTAAAGATGAAGATTTTCAATCTATAAAAGATTATGCCCTCATCCAGCAACCCTTAAGTAGATTCATAATTGTAAATTGGCAAATAGTTTCAATGAAACCCAAGACACTATTAATTTACTTAAGTGATGCACATGCTCAAGGCTTTGTTGCATCATAATTTGTGAGGATGTCATAGCACAAATCCCTGTAAGGCTCTCTGTTATTGTAACTCATTATTAGCTTAATTACTGCTTGTATTTTGTTGGAAAGCTGAGACTGAATGCACATTTGCTTTAGTAGCATCCTGCTCATTTCAATATAATCCAGTTTGTTACCATCAATGGCATTTGAAACTGTCAGAGCCTCAAACTTATGAAGCTCTATGACTTTGCTTTTAAGAACATTAGTCTCAAGGAGATGTCTGTTAACAACTAGAACACATAAACACTTATACTGATGCTGAAGGACACAAATCCAGCTACGATCAAAAAGTGTCAGTAAGAAAACTAAGGGACCTAGGAGCAAAGTGAAGGTGATCAGCAGTTATAAATAAACATGCTTTAATATTTTACAAGTTTTTTCTTTTGAAAGATTTTTTTTGATGACTCACACTTTGATGACAGTTTAGCCACCTGTTATTAGTCATTCCCATTATTATTAGAGCCATACCACCATGCATCCAAAACTCCAAAGTAAAAAATTACCTTATGACAACCAAGGAGTAGATAAATTAGCAGCCAATAAGCCAAGATATCTGCGTGGCTGGTGAAAAACAGAACCACAACTTCCCTTTTCAATAGGAAGGTACAGATTGTGAGAACTTCTGGCACAAGCCACAGCGCTCCATTAGAGCATGAATTAAGTCTTGTCTTCACACCAGACAGAAACTGAGCAGAGCATAAGTCTGTAGTCTCTCCAAGATTCCTCTAAAGATGACAAACACCTCCTACAAAAACGTTAAGCTACACCACACTGCAGCCCATGCCTTCTTCGACTATCTAAGCTTAACAGCCAGCTGTCAGTGCAGCCCTGGCTTTAAGGAACTGACCCACAAGGCAGTTGAAGACATTCTTAGGAAACAAAGGAGGCAACCTGGGCGCTTTGGTCTGGTGCTATCCAGACAACCACATCAGACAATGTATGCAAAAATATTTGTAATATTTTCAAGGAAAATATTTACCTCTGTAGTAGTTGGAAAGTATTTTTTAATTTCCAGTTCATAATTATTTCTGACCATTTAAATTAACTTATTTTCCTGCTTTACTAAACTAGTTCTCGTCCTGCAGCTTATGCCTTTCATTTGCTTACAGAGGAAGAGCACATTGTTTCAATCACTTTCAAAAGCTAGGTACTTCCAGCCTCCATTGTAAAAGAGGTCCTTGTCATCCTTGTAGTCTAACTCTGTTCTTTTTCAGTTCTGAATTCCTGTTAAACAGAAATCCATACATTCAGACTTGGCGTATATCTCATCAAAACATTTTCAATTTATAAAACAGAATATATATTTTTTACAAATATATATGAACACATATCTTATTTATATTTCTATATATTTATATTAAAAATATATTTTTAAAATATCTTACTGTCTGGTTCCAGTTGACTGCAATTCTGTTTGCATAACCGAAGAGAAACACACAGAGGAACACAACGGACAGGAACCACGCAGTCACTGCTACAAACATTACCCATCCCTGCAGCAGTGGCAGTGGAACTTGTGTAGAAGCTACCAAAATCCAGACTATTGTTCCAAACAGCTGTAAGGAAAGGAATACAGGTGATGAACTGAGAAATAACTTTCAATTTTGTCCTCTCCCCCCAATTAGCACTTTATTTATCAGCACCTTGTATCACAAATCAAGCCCTGAGATTGCTTTCAGAAACCTAGAGGAGACACTTCAAGAGTACTCCTTCCACTACTTGAAGTAGGGAGCTTATGTAAACAGGAGCCCCTTTTAACATGGGCAGGTGGTAATAGGATGTAATGGGGTAGTAATGGGGGAAAGGAGATTTTGATCAGATGTCAGCAGGAAATTCTTTATTCAAAGGATGGTGAGGCACCGGCACAGCTGCCCAGAGAAGCTGTGGATGCCCCACCCCTGGAGGTGCTCAAGGCCAGGTTGGATGGGGCCCTGGGCAGCCTGATCCAGTCAGTGGCAGCCCTGCCCATAGCACAGGGTTAAAACTAAATGATCTACAAGGTACCTCCCAACCCAAGCCATTCTATGGCTCTGTGATTTCTAAGAGCCCAACTGCTGTTCTCACAAACTATAAACACTAGGCAGTGGCTTGACAAAGCCTCTCTTAAAACAGTCTTGAAAAAGGGACTGATGAACTCAGGTAACTTCCGTGCTGTTGCTGAATATTTTAATATATATATATACACACACTCTCTGAAGTTAGAATGATAGGGATACACATCAAATTTGGATTCAATCTCATACTGTTTAGTTTTGTAGTTGTAATCAGATGAGACATATAAAGGAGATGAAATGGCATCGTCTTTTTTAATGTATTTGTAATAAAATACTGAAAGAGAATACATTAAGTAATGAAGTGTAAGAGAAAGCTAGACTAAGAGTAAGATGAGTTATAAATAATGGTGTGTTGACTAGAAAAATACACAGCTTTCCAGAATTATTGTTAGCTAGGGGAAGAATTCAGCAGTGCTAATTTTCTTTTCAGCATACAGATCTAACAGAATGATTAGTGAGGATACTGTACTATGATGATCTGATGGAGAATTTACACTCTAAGGTTTGCCTGGCTGGCCTAGCAAAAGATACCATCTCTCCTGCAAATCATGCCTCTTTATGATACCTGAAAAAACAAGTAATTAGCATCCTAGGTGTACTCATTTATTATGGAAAGGTCATAATCCAACCTGCTGCTGGATAGCTACAATTAATTTCAAAGCAAGCTACTACTTTCTTGCTCAAGTCCTACAGATTTAAAACTACAAGCTCAGAGGCTACGCCTTCAAAGCCAGAGAACTTTCCTTGAATAGAGGTTGGAAAGGAGACATCTTCCAAAAGAAGCCGCTACAAAATTAGTTACAATCAGTGACAAAATGAGTTGGGTCCTCTCTAGCCTTACGTTGCAGCTGCGTGCATGTAAAACGCATGGGTAGCCTCAGCTCAGAACTTCCAGCAGTTCGTGGATGGGCCTTCAGGTTGCTCTCGGGGGTCCCGTTTTTAGCTGTTGTGCAGAACCAACCTTTCTCCAGTTTCACCAGACCGCAGGTACAGCTCTGTTATGTACAGACCAGCCAGCGATGGGCAGCGAGGAAGCAGAAAGGGCAGCAGGCAGTGTGTGCTAATCAGAACGCAGACGCGTACGAAACGCTCCCACTACTCAGAAGGTGGAACTTTGTACCTTCATAAAATGAGCTGTGCCAAGATTCTTCCCCTCCACACTACTCGTGCCAGACACTAAACTCAACGGACATCAGCCCTATCTACTTCAACACATCTTCCGCACACGCTAAATGCACTTGAAGGAGTTCGCACAGAACCCGTAACACGACCAGCGCAACTTTTCAGGGTCGGTTCTTGGGTGCGAAGCTCGCACACAGCCGCCCCGGCACGGCTGCACGCACAGCTCCGCCTTTCCCCACACGGCCGCTCACAAAATGGCAGGTGAGGCGCAGCGCGGCGCTACGCACGGCTGCCCACGCGGTGGAGCCGCAGCCAGGAGGGCGCGAGTGCGGCAGGTGGAGGCGGCGGGCAGGGAGGGCAGCGAAACGCCCGACGAGGGGAGCCCGGGGCAGCCCGGCCCGCGCACTCACGATCTCCAGGAAGATGAAGGCTCCCGAGTAGGTGCGCAGGATCTCCAGGCCGGAGGGCAGCGTGACCCGGGGGGGCGGGAAGTAGGCGACGGTGTTGGGAGGCGGCGGCGGCGGCATAGACGAGGATCCTCTGGGCAACATGTTGCTGCTGCTGCCGAGCGCGGCGGGGACGCGGAGCCGCGGGCAGGTGGGCGAGGATGAGGAGGAAGAGGAGGGCGGCGGGAGGAGGGAACAGGTGCGGGCGGGCCTCCGTGCACCGCCCCGGCCGCCTCCCTCTCCTGCCCTCCCTGCGCCGGGCCCGCCCCGCTGCTGGAGGGGCAGCCCCGCTGCGGGCTGTGCTGGGGAGCAGCGCCGCTGGGGGTGTTGGGAGGCGCGCAGGGTGTCTGCGGGATGGCTTAGCATAGAATCAGAGCTACCGCGCTTGTCTTCTCCGGAGCGAAAAGACCCGACTCCTCAGTGTCTCCTCACAGAGCAGGTTCTCCAGCCTTTTGGTGATCTTCATCCTTTGGGCCCTCTCCAGACTGTTCAAATGGTATCCTGGGTTCCATCAGAAGAGGGGTGGCCAGCAGGGACAGGGAGGTGATTGTCCCCCTCTACTCCGCTCTTGTGAGGCCTCATCTGGAGTACTGTGTCCAGGTCTGGAGCCCCCCGTACAAGAAAGACAGGGATCTGTTGGAGAGGGTCCAGAGGAGAGCTACAAAGATGATCAGGGGACTGGAGCACCTCCCCTCCGAAGACAGGCAGAGGGAGCTGGGCTTGTTCAGCCTGGAGGAGAGAAGGCTGTGGGGTGACCTCATTACAGCCTTTCAGTACCTAAAGGGAGCCTACAAACAGGAGGGGAGTCAACTCTTTGAAAGGGTTGATAACTGCAGGACTAGGGGAAATGGTTTTAAGTTGAAGGAGGGAAGATTTAGGTTGGATGTCAGGGAGAAGTTCTTTACAGAGAAAGTGGTGAGGTGCTGGAACAGGCTGCCCAGGGAGGTTGTGGATGCCCTGTCCCTGGAGGTGTTCAAGGCCAGGTTGGATGGGGCCCTGGGCAGCTTGGTCTAGCATTAAATGGGGAGGTTGGTGGCCCTGCCTCAGGCAGGGGGTCAGAGATTCATGATCTTTGAGGTCCCTTCTAGCCTGGGCCATGCTGTGATTCTGTGATTAGTGGAACCAGAACTGGACGCAGTACTCCATACGCCTGCCATCTGACAAGCACTCGGTAAAGTGGGCTGATCACTTCTCTGTCTCTGCTAGTTATTCCCCCACAGACGGAGTTCAGTATCTGATTTGTCTTCATTGCTGCAACAGCAACACTGCTCACTCACGTTCAGCTTGTTGTCCACTAGTGCTCCAAGGTCCCTTAGAGCAAAGCTGCTCTCCAACAAATCTGAGGCTGTACTGAGCTCTGCTTATGTCATCCCAGGTGCAAGAGCTTGTTAAGCATCATACAGTTCTTGCTTCCCGCTCTACCTGCCTGTTGAGGTCTCTGTGTAATAGGGCTCTTATTTCTGATCTCTCCATCTCACCACTCAGTTTAGTGTCATCAGCAGATAAGGTGAGGGTGCTGTCAAGCCCAGCATCCAGGTAACTTATGAAGATGTTGAATGGTGTGGGGCCCTGATTCCTGGTGGATCCCACTTGTGACAGGCTGCCAGCATAAGTAAAAACACTAATTGCCACCTCTGAGTGCAGCCTGTTAGCCAGTTTCACACCCCACCTTGCAGACACCCATCCAATCTGTACCTTGCCAGTTTGTCTAGGAGAGGGCTGTTGATGTTGAGTTCCTTGCTGATGTCCAGGGAAGCAGTGTCCACTGCTCACCCCATCGGATTAGATGTTATTTTGTTCCAGAAGGTGATAAGGTTAGTCAGGTATGATTTGGATTTCCTGGTCGCCTGCTTCTTTTATCTTGTAATTTTTCTAGGATTACTTGTTCCATTGCTTTCCCAGAGACTGAAGACTGAAGGTGTCCACTGTGATGACAAAGTACTCAATGTCTTCATCTATGATTTAAAAGACTATGTTTTAAGGTTTCTTGCAAGTGTAGCTGCTCTGGAGGTTGAACCAGCAAGGGTGTTAATGTTGCATTCCTCTCTTGTCAGATGCATGATGTTTCTCAGAATTCTGCTTTTTCAATAACAAGAAACACCTCAACCTGAAATGCCTGTCCTCCCCACCTCAATCCAAAGTGTAGGTAGGGAAGCAGTCAACTCCTATAAACACAACTCATGTGTGCTTACAGCACATGTAGTATCTAGGTAGGGCGCTTCTACAAGGCAGTAATACTAGCTCAGCTTTGAAATCATGTCAGCTAGAGAAGAAAGAAGCATCAATTTGTATTTTATCATGTGCTCTCTCCTCATTTCTGCATTCCTTGTAGTTGGATGACTCTCTCCTAAAAGGTGCAAGCTGTAGATCCCCATTCAGATCCAGAGAAGCTTGGCCTCTTCTTTTCTGAACAGTTAAATCAGTTACCAGATGAGAGGAGTGATACCTCTTAAACCTCCTCTAGATGTATTTGAAAAATGAACGGTGTGTTCCATTCGTTTATTTTCAAGGAAGGATTCTAGACACTGGAGGCACATGTCAGTAGGTCCTGTCTTGGTTGTGTTTTGGAAGGCAGCAGGACTCGACTTGTGCCTAATTAATGACGTGTAGGTGGTTCTTTCTTGGGATTGCGTTCTGGAGACCATATGTCCAATTAACTTCACAGTCTGGCCATAAATCTGTTGAGATTGCCCTGCGCGGGTTGAAATCTGAGAGGGTGGAAATCTAGGTTGATGAGTTTATGATTTGGGACAAGAAATGTGATTATGCTTATCTTATACAGAGGAAATACAAGTAACACTCAGTCATGAACATTTCTATCTTTATTATCCAGCCACACGATCAATCAGTGTGGACTCCAGAAGCAAGGGATTTTTTTGATGATTACATACCGTATACAGTTTTTTTGTTTGTTTGTTTGTTTGTTTGTTTTTCCTTTTTGAATACCTCTCATTTTAATCTGCACTCTCCTTCTAGCACTTCTTCACTTTTAGTAGGCTGTCACAGTAAAGTCTAAATTTCACTGTTAGATCCATGGAGGTGTTCAAGGCCAGGTTGGATGGGGCCCTGGGCAATCTGGTCAAGTGTTAGATATCGAGGTTGGCAGCCCTGCCTACTGCAAAGTGGTTGGAACTTGATGATCCCTGAGGTCCCATTCTGTGATTCTATGATTCTGTGATTCTATGAAAGCAGATCTATAGCAATTCTTTTGCATAAATACAAATCTTTTAAATGAAAGTAGTTTAAATTATTTTGACGTTGTTTGGGCTATAAACATTACAGTGCCACCTGTGATTATATATCGATTCAGATATAGGCTGAATCTTTCAAAAATCTGAGTTCTGTAAGACATCAGTATCAGTATTTCATTTTGAAGTTTCCAATGGCAGAAGCCTCTGTTTGTGTTGGACAACTGTCTTTGTAGCATTTTTTATTATTTTTATTTTTTTATGTTGTAGGGCAAACTACTGCTGCCGTAAGTCCACCAGTCTCAACAACCAGATGGAAGTATGTTAATTCATTCTACATAAGAATGTCTGTTTATACCACCAAAGAGGCTAAAAGCCTCTCTTAAAATATTACATGAATATAGGCTGAACTTTCCGTTTAGTGTTCTGAACTGCTTACTGCAGCCTAATATAAAGTTGGGATTGTCATAGAACTGCAGATCAATTTCTGTCATTTTAAGATGAGAGGAGATACAAGTGAAAAAAATTACAATTCCAGCATTTAAAAAGCCCAAGTGTGTGTAGGTTACTACACATGGCAAGTCAGTAATTACAACAGTGAAAACACCAAGAATGGCACTTGCCTACAAGTTCATAAATTGTTGATAGTTAGTTGGTTTTCAAAATGAAGAGAGAGCCTTGGTATTTATTTAGCTGGACTTCCTGCAAAGTATATGGCTGAGGAAGTTAAACAAATAATCTACAAGATGCAGCAAGCATCAAAGGGTGCAGCTGAGGATCTAAATTCCAAGTATATTGGCATAATATGTGCCTACATTTAATATATATTGAAAAAGAAATATCTGGATATGAATGTCCTAATCATCTTCCTCCCTGAAGTGACCAACCATTAGACATAATGCACAAACACATGAAACTCTGTATTAAGCTACTATCTACCACATTGGTAGGGATTAGAAGAGAGAATTTTTTTTTTTTTTTAAAACATAGACATACATCACAGTGGATATGAAAATTAATTATATTGCAGTTCTATCTTTTGTGATACCCAGGGGACTCTATTTACTGATACATAGAGCTGCATGAACAGATCTCCTAAGACAGAGCAGAGCAAGGTTTTGCCAACAGTATCAGGATATGACTCTTTTTTTCCAGTTACTTTATTGATCCAGAGGAATTTGTCTATCAAAGCCTTATGTGTTTCTTTTAGATTCTCAAAGTTGCTATTTCTTAATCCTGTAGTTAGGTATGTTTCAATGGCAGAAAACAAGAAGCTGATTATATAAAATGCAGACTGTTTTGTATATGGATTAATTCATTTAATATGCTCCTGGAAACTGCATGCAGGACTCTGATGTCATAGTGATGGAAACTTGGAATTGTTACCCTTTAGCTGTTGTAATTAAACTGACATAAAGCTGGTGTGCATAAGATGAATGATAGGGAAACCTTTTAATGTCTTTTGCGTAATGTATTTGCCCAGTGGTAACAGAACTTTAGGGTCATGTTCAGACCAGTGCACATTATGAATTGGTGTACAAATACCACGTTGTTGAGGTTTCTTAAAAGGCAGCCTGGAAGTTTTTTTGTTTTTGTTTTTTAATATGCTTGGTCAGGATTTTGATTATGTGCTTGCACCTTTTGCATCATCCAAATAAAGGAAAAGTGACTTACTGAGATAACTTGCCTGATCCAGTGAAACTATGCTTAGGATGTCTGCTGTAAAGAGATCATCAGCGACCTAGATGAAGGGATAGAGTCCACCTGCAGCAGCTTTGCTGATGACACAAAGTTGGAAGGATTGGCTGACACACCTGAAGGTTGTGTTACTGTGCAATGAGACCTGCACAGACTGCAGAGCTGGGTGGGGAAGAACCTGAAGAGGTTTAACAAGATCACGCATAGAGTCTTTCACCTGGGGAGGAATAACTGCATGCATATGTACAGGTCAGGGGATGAGGAGAGGAGCTCTGTGGAGAAGAACCTGGAGGTCCTGGTGGACAACAGGTTGGCCATGAGCCAGCAGTGTGCCCTTCTGGCCAAAAAGACCAATGGTATCCCGGGGTGCATTAAAAAGAGCGTGGCCAGCAGGTCGAGGGAGGTGATTCTGCCTCTCTGCTCTCTCCTGGTGAGGCCACATTTAGAATACTGTGTCCAGTTCTGGGCTCCCCTGTTCAAAAAAGACAGGGATCTCCTAGAAGGAGTCCAGCGGAGGGCTACAAAGGTGACAAAGGACCTGGAGCATCTCCTGTATGAGGAAAGGCTGAGCAACCTGGGTCTGTTCAGCCCATAGAAAAGAAGAATGAGAGGGCATCTAAATTTGATAAATATCTAAGGGGAGGTGGTGTGTAGCGATAGGACAAGGAGCAATGGCCTAAAACAGGAAGGGTGGAGCACTGGAACAGTTTGTCCGTAGAAACTGTGGGAGTCTCCTTCTATGGAGATTTTGAAGACCTGTCTAGATGCCTGCTTGTGTGACTTATTGTAAGGAACCTGCTTTAGCAGGGAAATTGGACTTGATGATCTCATGAGGTCCATTCCTACCTGTGATTCTGTGAGATAGAAATGTATATGACACCTGTTTGGTCCATCAGTCCCTGGGATGACTGGTTACCAGAACAGATTGAAATAGTCTCAGGACTGCTCTCAGCAATGATTCTGGCTCACTTATAAGCTTGCAGTGGTAATCTGGCTATGACACTTCCCACGAAGTGTCTTCTGTGCCCACAGCTCAGAGAGGGAAGGTGCTGATCTGCCTGCTTTAGCTGTCCATGATTCCAGGATGTTTTGTAAAGGATGGAATCCTTGGCTGGTAATTAAAACAGTCTGAGGATCCTTTCACACAGCTTAGAGGCTGGTATGGAGAGGGAGACCCTCCCTGGCAGAATAGCTGGTGTTCCTTGGAAAGGAATTGGGTCTCTTACCTGCTACTGTAACATCATGTCTAGTTTCCTAATGATTCTAGCACTTTATTTCTTTGATTCTATGGCACTGCAGTTCTCTAGTAGCAGATGCAGTCAAAGGGCCAATTCTCCTTTCATTTACACTGAGGAATTCCTCTTAGATGTGTGAAGGTGCAGCAGAGATAAAAAGGCAAAATGCCATCACCAGAGCAAGGGAGGATTCTGAACACACATGGTGCAGGAGGTTGGGTGGGTGGAGACTGAAATAGCAGAGTAGAGCAGTTCCCACCAAGTGGCAAAGCACTGTCAGAAATCAGCCTGCTGCTCTTGGTATAGGTTAGCCAGCAGGAAAAATGGATTGCATGGATGTCCCCAGTCAGGACATGAAAGTCTCAGAGGTGCTAATCGACACGTGTCATGCTTGTAGATGGGGATGAGTAAATGGCACTAGTTGTTTAAGACAGCATTGTCCAGGAAAACTGGTGGAGGAACTGCATAGCAGCAACACTTCCTGTTCTCTCGGTCACCCTTCAGCTCCATGGTAAAGAGAAGGAGTAGTCCATCTGGTTGCAAAAGAACCCATGCCTGGCAGCAATGATGGAAAGACATCATCAAAGTGTTGCCAACACAGGATGCAGCACAGCGTTGTGCCAGTAGGGCTGGTGATAGCATGTGGCTGCTCAGTTGTCATCAGTCAGAGCGTGGCGTACTGGCCTGTTATCATAATGCCATGGCCTCTGCTCTTATCGTTCTGGTCAGAAGTATGTATCTGGTGTTTTGATGAACTGTCCATGCTGACAGAGAGTCAGTTTTTTTTTTCCTAGTTGCATTTTGTTTGCTTTAAACTGTTTGTTTTATTGAGCGAATTCCTGGCTAAAAATCCAATAGAAGGCAAAGGATGATTAGGAAAAATACAAAGGTGACTTCATTTTGTGATGAACGAGTTCAGAAAAGAGAAACAGGGAGACAAAATATGTTTCTATATAAATGCTCTGTGATGTTTTGAAGTAATGTAAAAACACTTGAAAAAAGAGCAAGCCTTTAGATTTTGAAACACTGTGAGTTTAGTCAATTGTAAGTAAAAAAGGACTAATCTCAGTGTAAGAATTTACATGCATGCATCATTAGGCTTTATCTGATGACTACTAGTAGGATGGTAAACATAACTATTTGAATGTAATTATGGGTATCATTAAGTGAATCATAAGTAATCTGTGTATTTGTAGTTTCAGTTTGATTGAAATAGTAGGATTGCACTCTATTGGCACCTGTTGCTACTCAAAGTAACTACAGGAGTTTTAAGGCTGAGAGGGACTTCTTCAAGCACTGAACAGTGAGCAGACCTACAATCCTTTTACTGACTGTGCTTCATCTCAAGACTGTTTTTAACCCCAGCATCCAGAAATCTTATGCCTCTGATGCTTATGAACTTCCTTGTGATAGTTCATGCTGCACGTAAGCCAGTGTAACTGGGCTACTGCCAAATGAAGTGATCCTGTTCCCCCAGCCACGGTTTCTCTCTGCCTCTGTTGCATCACAGCTAATGTCAGTGAGGGTACAGAGTGGGTCAGAATAAGGCAAAGCTGTTCATCAGCTGTGTCACTGCAGTGATCTGTTTATACTGAAATAATAATGATTTCAGGGTGAATAAATTATTATACACAAACAATTGTACGTTCTTATGTATAGATGATTTTAGTGAAATTAGTGTCAGAAATTTATTTTAATGCACCAAATGTACAGTGTTTTGTCTCCTGGAAAACTCCAAAGGTCTCAGTAGAGATAAATGGAATGTAATGTCAGCATGTGTCTCACTTTTTTGATAATCAGAGTAAGCACAAGATGTTCTGTAACCTTGATTTTTTTAGCTTGTCAGTCCACTAAAATGATAAACTTTCATAAAGCACTCAGGTGTTTGCAGATTGATGCCTCTTAGAAAACATGAACCCTATTTGTAAGAGTTTATGTCAGACTGCTCATTAATGTGTTTACATCTTCTGAAAACAAGCCCCAATATTGATGGCAGGTTCTCAGTAGTTCCTGATGCAACCAAGTTAGTGTACCACATAAAAGCAATATCTTTATTTCTAGTCATACTGTGAGTTTAGGCAAAACCGTGATTAGTCCCATGTGCATAAGGATTCCATTCTGGGGAATATGCTTGAGGAATCTTGGCTGCAAATGAACTGACAAGTACTTATAAACAGGGAATTACTGTGAGTATGTATCTTCGGACCTATCTCAACTACTCAGCTCCTACTGAACTCTCTAGTATTATTCCTACTGAGCTTAGCAGCAGATTCCTACTGAACTCAGCTTCTGGTTCTTACACAGTGTTTTGGTAAGTTGAAGCGTTTAATCAAGTAGGTCTTGATTCACAACACAAGTAAGTTTGAGATTTTTTTTCTTTTCTTTCATAAATCCTAAACAAGTTACACTGCATTCCAGTTAGCCTGGCATCCTTCATGAAGAAGTATTACTCACCATATGCATGCAATTTCTAGATAGAAAGCAATCTATCATTCTGCTAGCATTCTTTAACTTAGGATTCATGAAGCAAGGTGATGTGGTTTGTGCTGTCCTCAGACTGAGATACACTGCTATTATGTGGTTCAGACTATGAAAAATAAGTTAAAAAACAACTATTTCACTTTACGATTTTAATGGGACAACCGCAGCAGCTACTAACCCAGATAATACCAGTGAATATTCTAGTTCATTCACAGCTGCTAGTCTTGTGTTCATCAGTGCTTTCCTGTGCTGTCTTTTCACTTCTTGTACGTGCTCCTCCTTTGTTGTGAGTGTTGTCATCCTTTACAGTGAATCATAGAATGGGTTGAGCTGGAAGGAACCTTAAAACCCACCCAGTTTCACCACCCCACCTTGAGCAGGGTTGCCACCCATCAGATCGAGTTGATTGGGGCCCTTGTCAGCCTGGTCTTGATCACCCCCAGGAATAAGATATCCAGAACTTCTTTGGGCATCCTCTTCCACTGCCTTACCGCCCTCTGAGTGAAGAATTTCCTCCTATCATCTAACCTAAATTCTCCCACTTTTAGTTTACAGCCATTCTTCCTAGTCCAGTCACTATGTGCCCATGTAGAGAGTCACTCTCCCTCATGTTCATAAGCTTTCTTTAAGTACTGGAAGGCCGCAGTGATGTCTCCCCACCGTCTCCTATTTTTCATGCTGAAGAAGTCCAGTTCTATCAGCTTTTCCTTGGAGGAGGAGTGCTCCAGATCTCTGATCATCTTTGTGGCCCTCTGAACCTATTCCAACGGCTCCATGTCTTTTTTGTGTTGGGAGTCCCAGACCAGAATGCCAGTACTCCAGAGGGGACCTCATGAGGGCAGAATGGACTTGCCGCTCCTTAGACTGGAGCTGAACATTTGACCTTGTAGATTCTGAATGAGGGGAGGGAAAGACAAGATGAATGAGCTACCAGAAAAACTTTGTAGCTTACTTACAAGACTAACTGAAAACCAAAACCAACTGAACTTACAAGTGCAGTCTCCCTGAACATCTCTTATTCCAAACAGAAATAGTCCTCTACTCTGGAATCAGATTCAGGGTGGGATCTAATGTTCGCATATCCTCGTGAGTGTCTAAGATATCTAGCATGTGTTTCAAATACTTGCCTTTCCATTTTCTTCTTAGCACTAGTTTTGTGGAGCTGTTTAAATAGTTTACATTTTAGTCCACAGGTATTTAAAAGGAGGAGGAATAAGTGGTCCAAAAAAAAATCTGAACCAAACAGCTCATTAGTTTTACATAATAGCAAAATAAGTAGGTCAGTATCCTGTGCATTATTTTACTAATAGAATAGTCTAATTGGTCTGAAGTTAATGTTTATATGGTGCTTTGAAGATGTAATTTGTTGTACTGAGCTAATATAATGTTCATACACTTCTACGTTTAGCTATACTCCCAAGGAAATTATTAACCTAGAATGAAATCCTTGAGGTTTCTGATGCACAGTGAGAAATAGAAGAGATGGATTTGACTGACCAAATGTATCTGTACCTCTGAAGTAGAAATTGGCAAAGAAATGGCTACATTTGAAGAATGACTTTCTTCCTGCTGAAGTAGGTAACTGAAAATATCATTTGTGTCTGATTGTCAACTATAATGGTATATATTACAGTGGCTGGGCTTCGTTGGGACATTTACCTTGCAGATAATTAAAGTTAGTGTGAAAAAAAGCCTGGGCCAAACTGCAGTTTTTCTCCAATGACTCTCTGACTCCGGAATGTGTCAGATAGAATTCCAGACTGGTTGGCTAACATGATTGATGGAACATAGCTTGAAGAGACTGTGTATGCCATGATTCCAAGTGCATTTGACAAGATGACTGAAAAATCTTGATGTTTATCTTTGCCCTCAAAGTCTGTGTTTTCCTTTCTGTCAACACCTGGCAGTCTAAGTTGCTAGAGCAAGCCCATTCAGGCCTGTTGCTTTATCAGCCTGTCCTGGCTTCCTTCCATAGTCTTCATAGAGTTCATAGAATCATTAAGGTAGGAAAAGACCCCAAAGATCATGAAGTCCAACCATCAACCCATCTCCAGCGTGCCTGCAGCACAAAGCAATGTAGGACAGGTGTTGCTAGCAGTTGGAATCTTTGCCACAGAAGAAGCTTATCTTCCCAGCCTCTTGTGTCTGTAAGCAGTGTGGGTGTTGTCTTGCAAACACTTGCATGTTCTGTGGCAAACATGAAGCAAACAGACATTCTTGGATCTACAGCAGACATAAAACCCTCTCCAGCCTCCCCCACGCGCACTCAGTTGAGTGCGTGACTTCTGTCTCAAATCTTCCCAGCCCTACAGAGGCAGTTGTCATCAGCTGGTGGTCAGTGGAATCTGCAATTATCCATATTTGAAGGACCTTAACCTTCGACATAAACAACCTTTTTCCTCCCAGTACTTCATTACGTGTTCCAGTCTGGCTTTTTGGAAAATCTCTTCATTCAGATTTTTGCTAGTGTAAGATTGTGCTGTGATCCTGCAAATCTTTCTTCCTCCCCTGGAAGTGATCTCCTGGAAGTGGACACAAGGCTGGGCTTCATATTTTTCCAGATCTCTCCTGACTAAACTCCGCTTTCTTTTTTTCTCTAGCTCTCATTTCCAGCTTTTCAAGAAAGCTTCATCTCTATTGGAGTAGGAACTGGCTGATACTGTTATCCATGCACAGAGAAAATTCCCTGACTGCAGTGACCAAAATGGGATGAGTACAGAGACTGCTAACAGAATATGCAATCCAGCATCTCTTCCCTCTTCTCCTGACTGACTGATCATTACTGCTGGTTCCTTCTACCCTCCACTTAGTCTCCACTTAGTACAGTGTCCCATTTTTACAAATAAGATCCCTGTATATTAGGAGGAACCACAGCTTGAATCTTCTGACATAAATGAGTTATATGTAATTGGAACAACTTAGGAAGGATTAGCAAGGATACTTACCTTGTTCCATAACCTTCCATCTTTCTCGTTCTTCTGCTTCCCAAACACTTGTGGCTACTTGTATAGCTTTGATGTAGAGATGTTCTGCTTCTAGTAATAGTAGTAATTGGTTAGTTATTATACTGCTCTTATTTTCTGTTTGATGAGATCTTCTAGTGTCATGTCATGGTAGGGCATGTCCACTTGCTATCACCTGTCGCACACTGTCCTATCCAGAGATAAAACCATATGCAAGACAGTCATATGCATTCCTTGCATAAACTTCAATATGTCCAGCGATACATGTCTACGCTCAAAAAAGTTAATATCTGAGAAAATAGGAATGAAGAAGTGCACCTTTCCCAAGGAAACTCTTTTAATTGTCCTTTTTTTTTTTTTTTTTTTTTTTTTTTTTTTCAGAAAACATAATTCTACTTCTTCAGGCCCTGAGAAAGCTCTGTCTGTTACATACACAAACTTACAAGCAGCTCTGGGATTCCTGAGTTACTGAATTTAGATTTCTCCTTGGTTTTCCTGACAGCCTTTTAGCTTTTCTCAGATGAGCTTTTAAGCATTTTCAAGACTTAAAGACTGGCTCTCAGTGAGAAACAAATTCCACAATTCACATGCTAAGCATCTGCCAACCCCATATTCACATTTTCTGTAGTGTTTTATGTAATCTCCTGCCTGAGTGTTGATCATTGTTCCTCCTTCCACCCTCTGCATGGTGTAGTGTCCCACGTGCTCCTGGAATGTTGTGTGGCAACAAAGGCTTCTATTGTATGAAGCTGGGGAAACTAGCATCTCTTGCTAGACAATATGCTGCTGAGAGGTTATTAAGATAGCTTGAAACATCTACTAAAGGGAAAAAATGAACAGAGGATTCATGACTGAAATAAATTTCCAAAGAGACATTACTTATATTTATTATACTCTTAAGGATTGAATGATGTCTGAAACATGAAGACCAAAACAATAATTGGCATCTGGCTACTTTTGCAAAATGATGGCTGTTTTCTAAAGGTAATGTAACGTAAGAAAAACTAATACAGCTATTATCTGGGTGGAGAGGGACGATACAGAGTGAAATGAAATTATAATGTATGGGAGGGTCACAGCTCTGCAGATAGGCCCAAACAGATAGTTCTGCTTTGTGCTAATAGGAAGCTACAGCCCCTATACCGTCCCATCGTCAGGAGATCTGCTCTTGTTTAGGCACAAGACCCATGGGATTTAAGTGTAGCTGTGACATAGAGAATGGAACAGGTCTTACAGATCAGAATTCAAAAATGAGCATGATCGCACACACTTCCCAGCCGGGGAAATTTCTGCGAGGTTAACTCTGTGCTCTGGTAGGCTACTACTGTGTTTTGGTAGGTCACTGCTGCTTTCTGCAAAACAAGGTGATGCAAGTTCCTGGCCGCACCCACATAATGAAAATCCAGTGAAACTTTTCCTCTGTGTTGAAGCATCGACGTGGAGAACCTTTCCTGGCCCAGGAGGGTGGGGTGTGGGGCTGCATTGTGTGCAGCAGGTAGGCCAAGATCACAGAATTCTTTTACGATTTGCTGTTCTCTCCTCCCACAAGTACAAACCAACCCAGATTACTATGCTGCTTTGATCTTCCTCATTCTTATGCATGTTGAATAGATTAAGTGTGGCTTTAACAAAGGAAAAAGGAAATGGCAATGCATGCCTTTTGTATAAATTGCAAATGTATTACACCAAGACAATTCTAGAACAACACCTTCCAACATAACCAGAAGCTGATCGCTCTCCCTGTGACAGATTTACCATTTTCACACAAATGAAATTACACACAATGTGAAATTACTTCTCTTTACAACTGTTTCATGTGGTTGAACTACAACTGAAATGTACCATTGAAAAGTGTATATGAAACTAAGTAAAGATGCCTGTATATTCCTGTGGCTGTGGTCAAGAATGTGGAACCCCATTGCTTTTAGTATTAAGTATTTTTTTTATTTTTAAAGTGCTTGACTACATTAAAGGCAGTAAAAGAAGTGGATCTGCTTTATACCCATGTGAGATTGCTTGGGATGCTTGAAATAAATATATTCCTAATGAGATATATTTGTTTTGTAATCTTTTTAATTAGAATTATTGTTCAGAATATTATACTTACTATGAGTATCGGCATATTATGTGCATTCTGCTCCTGATGCCAGCAGGAGGTTAATGCTTGCATAGAGGTGACAATCTACAGAATGTAGGAGATCATGAAGTCACAATTCTCTCAGAGCAAGACAGAAGCTGAAGTATTCCTGGTATGATATAGCAAGATCTTACGCAGCTGATTTGTATACAAGCAGATGTATCAGGAGGTTGGTGTGGCTAAAAGGGGGCTGTTCCTGGTGTACCAAAAAGGTAGAAAAGAGGAGGTGGAAGCAGGGATGGGCAGCAGTGGAATAATTTTGAAATGCTACCTTAGTATATAGGGCAGCATTAGGAAATTCAAAGCTTAAATGAAGTTGAGACTTGCATAGGCGAGGGCAACAAGAACAACTTCTACCACTTTCTGTATCAATCAAAAAAGGCTGAGCAAAGAAAATGTAGCTGAACGAAGCAGGTGATGCAGTGACAGCAGACACCTGAAAATGAAGCATTCTATGGTCTCTTTGCCTTCCTTATCAACATGTTATCCCATTCTTCTGTGCTTAGGGAAAGTGTTCACAGAATGATTAGCAATAGCTGATGGCTGAGTAAGGGATTTCCTGTGAGAGTTTCATCAGAAAACTCCATGGGACTAGACGGAAGGCATCCAAGGTCCTGAGGAAACTGGTTGCAAGGCCTTTCTAACTTGGAAAGGTTATGGTGAACATAGCAGTTTCCTAATATCTGGAATAGGCAAACGTTCCTTCATCACAAACGCCAAAAGATAACCTGGGTAGCTTTAAAATCATCAGCATCACATTGGTCCCTAAGGAACTTAGAGTAGCCCTCGTGGAGCGTGTAAATGAGAAGAAGCTGACTGAGAACAACCAGTTTGGATTTTCTAAGAGTAAATCATGCCTGACCAGCCAGGCTGCTTTCTGCAATAAAATGACTGGAGCTGTGGATGAGGGGGAGCAGTGGATGTCATTTATCTCAACTTTAGCAAAATTTTGACACTGTGTCTCCAACAGTATTTTTGTATCCAATTTAGGACATTATGGTCTATACACTGGAACTGTCACATTTAACATCTCTCAATTAGCTGGAGGATGTGGCAAAGTCAGGTTTCATTAGGTTTCACATGCCACCAAATTGGAGGGAACAGCCAATACACTCACAGGAAGGCTGCCATGCAGAGGAAACCAGCTTGGCTGGAGGGTTGGACTGACAGGAACCTTAAGGAGCTCAGCAAGGACAAATGCAAAGTTTCCTGCATCTAGGAAGGCAGAACTGTAGATGGAGACAGGCTAGTGCTGACTTTACAGAGAAGTCCCCTGGGAAATCTGGCAGACAGCGCTGTCTATGACACAGAATGGGGCCCGGCAGCAGAGAAGGCTCACAGCACCCTTGACTGTGTTAGCAGGGCACTGCCAGGAGATTGAAGGGATTTTCCTGCCAGTCATCACTTATTAGTCCACATCTAGCCACTGTGCGCTTTTAAGCAACCCCATTCAGAAAAGGCATGGGAAACTGGCATTTTCTGCTGAGGATAGTGAGGAGGAGGTAAAAGAAATGGATTTATTCAGCCTATAGAAGTCACTTCGCATGAACCTGGCAGCTGTTTGCTGGGACCTGTAGGAGAGTCTTTGAGAAAATGAAGCAAGGCTCTACACAGTGGTGTCTGGTGTAAGTACAAGTAACAGAGGGTATAAATTGAAACAAGAAAGTTTCAGACTGGGTAT
The DNA here is from genome assembly GCF_019232065.1 of Centrocercus urophasianus. Classification (NCBI taxonomy): domain Eukaryota; kingdom Metazoa; phylum Chordata; class Aves; order Galliformes; family Phasianidae; genus Centrocercus; species Centrocercus urophasianus. The sequence continues at coordinate 12,441,975 of NW_024884253.1, forward strand.
GAGGAAAAGAAAAACATGGGAAAAGCATAATATTGGGATTAGGTAAAATGGTTTAAGTACCCTACGCCAACAGACCACAAATCCTGAATAGTCAGACACCATTTCCTGTGCTCCTGGATCCAGCCACTTCATGTAGAAACCTAAGAACCTTTACCCACCACAGTGATTTTCCATTGGCTAGCAATGAAACCTGTGATATAACCCAAATTCTTAATTATAACTGGCATATTTTTCCTGCAAAACACAGCTATAATCTTTGAGTTAGTGCAAGCTTAAGCTTGTGTCTGCATGGTACAGTGCTATATGGACTTACCTGCCAGGTTTCCTGTATGGTGTAGTGTCTTATTTGGCTTGGCCTATTAGCTAGACTTCTTGGCAAAATTAACTGAGACCCAGTGATGCAGGAATGGTTTGCATGAGCACATGATCTTGAGTATGCCTTGCTAGTTTGAAAATCTGTGCTGTTATCCTCTGCTGTCCCTCTTCTGTAGTAGCAAAGAAGCAGCCAGCCAGGGTCTACTTGCCCAGTGAATGCACAGTGGCTAAAAGGGTTGTTTTTGTTTATTTTTTCTATTTAAGAAAGAGTGAAACTGGTGTGGTCAGTGAGGTGGAGGCTTGAGGCAGTTGCGGCCTCTCCACTGCAGAAACCCAGCCCAAGTTCCTCACTTATTTCCCTCAACCATGGGAAGTCATTCCTTCCTATGTATCAGGCATGGTCCTGGGTTACTTGTAACTTGCTGTCTGCTAGAAGGGTCAATGGAATCCAGCTACCTTTTTATTACTTTGATCCTAGCTTCAATCTAGACACTTGTTCCTTAATTTTGTATGTAAAGGAGACTGCCTGGTCAAATCTTAGGCAGAACTTGATCCTACAGCAAGAGTACTTCTGCTGCTTTACCTTCTCCTAGCTTTAAGGTTCCTCCTAAAGAACAGGAAAATGGCCTACTAATGATGGTTGTCAGCATAAAAGGAATGATTGGATTTTGTCTGCCAGTGATTCCAATATGGTCAGACAGTTTCACAATGTAGACCCCTCCACTCCAAATCTGGCAAGCGTGTTTTGATACATTTTAGGTGAGAGGTAAGGATAGGGAGGATGGGAAGGTATTAGTGTGATCGTGTCTACCCACTGGAATGTCAGTGTGCCATTTCCTCATGACTAGTAAGAACTGACATACTGTGAGTGTCTGGACCTGACTTTGCAAAAGGCAGTACTTTTCCTCAAGAAACTTCTTCCATTAATTCTTTATCATTAATCATTAATGATTCTAAAACCCAAATAATTTAACAAGTTTATTACAGTAGATCCTAAAAAGTGTAATTCTGCTTGATGTCAGGGAGTATAAATTCTCAGGGAAGGAACAATTCAGGATGAGGTACATTGTGCTAAGCAAACCTGTTTGCTGAAGTACGCTCATAGCATAGTTGGGAAGCAATGAAAATATACGTGGTCACACACCTGCATTCTTGGGACTGAATAGTTCCCTGGAGGGTGTGTAGCAACACAGGTAATTTCCTGCTGGTAACAACAAATGGTTTTCTGGAATAACAAGTAGCCGATAAACTGGCTTACAAAAGTAGCTCTGAGTCACAGAGCCTCCTGGAATGCTTTGGTGTTGGCCACTGCTCAGAGATGAGCTTGAAGGCAAACTACCAGCTGGAAAATGGTACGGAGGATTTTACTGTCAAAGAGCAGGCTGGCTAAGTATGACAGCTGTCTCATTGCCTTTGCAATGCTGTATACAGCTGCAAAAGGGAAACTTAGAGCTGACCCTCTCCACTGCTTGCTGATGGGACTGCCTTCATGTCCAGCTCTTTATATCCAGAGAAACATTTTGCAACTAATGCTGAAAGTGACCTGCAATGTGCATTGGCTGCACTATGACTAGTGCCCAGTGTTCTCAGCTTCCAGATAGCATTTTTTCCTTTTTAGTCCCAAGTGGGGGAGAAAATATACACTTCCTTGTAGAGAATCGGGAGTCTTTACTAGCATCTCCTGCTGTGAGGAAAGGTGAGACTTTTAAGCAACGTGTGGAAAGACTAACAATAAACAGGATCACTTCTGAAGGTAAAAAGGATGTTGTGTCTCAGAAGCATCCTGGACTTCAGAACAGTCCTGGCAGTGGTGTCGTAGAAGCCATGTGAATGTGAGCTCTTCCACTGTATGCAGGAATGTGTTCCTTTGCTATTATCAACATATGAAAATCTGATCCATTATGAACATGCTGACATGGATAACTGAGGAGCCAGGCTCTGACAGCAAATTCTGCACTGTTCCTACAGCAGTGGCTGTGCTTCCTTTGTATTGTTTTCTTTATGTTGGACTTTTCTAGATTCTTGCACAGCTTTTTTGAAGGCATCAGAGGCTAGAAGTGTTCCTTCTGTTCTCAGGTTGCAGGCAAGCTGTGCAGACCTGCAGAACTGCCATTGCTTTGTTCCTCACACCTCAGCCAACCAAGCAGGTGATTAAGTGAGAAGCAGAGATAAGTGAGTCCTCCGCTGCATTAGTGAAATCATGTTTGCCTCCACGTGCTTTAAATTTTCCCAACCACCCTCAATTACACATAAAAATGAAATAAAAATTCACAGTTGGCTGGATGCCCCCTGCAGACCTGAGCTGGCTTTATGGTCACTGCCGTATCGCATTAGTTAGTCTTAGTTAACCCAGTCTATGCTAGATTCAGCCCTGTCTTTGTTTATCTGCATTCCCTACAGTGCATGAATGAGGAGCGGTTATTGTGTGTACAGAAGGTGCCAGACATCTTTTGTTGCATATTTATTTTCTCTTCTTGAGGAACTCACAGATAAAGTAGATGGTGACTTGACACTCAGAGTCATTCCACTCTCCTGTGCTGAGCATTTCCACGCAGTCCTCATGTCCTGTGGAGTCGTGAGGCTCCCCATCCTTCCAATTACTGTAGTTTTGCAGTGGGCTGCTGTCTGCATATACAAACTGCCCTTCTTTTTCTATGTCATTTATTCCGATGAATGCTCGGAAAAGGCCACTTGAGGAGATGTAGTTGGCAAGAAGGGCGTTGGTTGCCTCATCTTTAGGCATGGCCAGTATTCCTCCTCTGTCTCTGCAGTGCATCACGGCTTCTCTGTAATTCTTCTCTTCTTTGACAATATAGTAGAATTTTTCATCCGTCTCCCTGATACCTGCTATAACTTTAAAGGGGAAAAATAAATCTTTAATGGCATTTTAACAGCTATTGAAGGTTCTTCTGTTCCACTATAACTAGAAGATGGTTTTTACATTAGCATTAATGAAAAGAAGATAGGTAAATTGTTCCCACCACTGAATTTAGGGTGAACAATAAAGACATGATCAGAGACTGATGCTACCAGTAGGAATGACAAGAACCTTACATACATTCAGTCCTGAGTGGCATGTGTCCCCTGTGACTGTTTTGTACTGGACATCCTTGAAGTTACCAAATCAAGGCATACTGAATGGACAAGTAGCAATGAATAACTCTGGATCACCCTGGTTGCTTCGTATACTATTGCTATATTGTGTTCTAGATTGTGGAAGAGTGCTGTGAGATAGCAAAATGGGGGAATTGAATAGCTGGTGCCTTTTCAATGTAGGTGAAAGTAAAAGAGACTACTAAAATAAGTCGTTTTAAGTAGTGCCTGATGTTCACAGCTGATGTAGCCACTAAGGGACACTGAATAGGAAGAAAAGTGTAGCTGCTCAGCAACTTTAAAAGGCAGATCTCTCAGGCAGCAGATATCCTAGTGAATTTAGCAGTGCCAAGAAGCATTCCTGGGTAGCTGGTGCTAGTCTGGATTGCTGGAGTAGTCCTAGTCACAGCTTTGGCTGCAGGCAAATAACAATCCCCGAATTGTGGAGCTACTCCAGAAACAGTCAAGGAGTTAGCAGAGAACCACTCAGTTCTGTAGGATTTACCAATACAGATGAGAGCGTGCCAGTTGCCCATAGAACCAGAGAGTTGCCTCAGACACATTTAATTTCCAGATTAGATTGAGTCCAATAAGTGGTTGTGGAGCCTTTCCAAAATCTCTGCTACAACAGGAAATGCTCTTCTTTCCTTTCAAAAGGGGCATTTTGCACTGTTCTGCTGTCAGCACTGCCTATAGACGTGACTTATGATAACCCGTGTCTTTGGGGTGTTGGTATCTCCCTTATTACAGAGAAAGATGCTTTCAGTGAAGGGAGGCATGAGAGGAGCACCGTGAAAGAATGCAGCTCTTCTGTGCAGCAGCAGCAAGATGAAGAGGTTCCTAGAGCTTTTTCTGGCTCTATGGATCAGATTGGCACAACTTTTTCCCTTTTGTTGTGTGAATGGCCATTGAATCTGAGGGTGAGCAGGCTTAAAGTGCAGAGGCAGTTAGCAAGCTGTGTCTTGTTCTGTCATGATTATTTCTGCTGTGCTATTGATCATTGCTGTTCTGTAGTTGCTTTCACCAGCTGCTCATATTCTTACAGGTACCAGACTTTCTTTTCTGTATGCTTTTGGAATGCCTCACACAGTGGGACCCTCTGTCTTGGCCTGTATGCTGCTGTAGAACAGCAGTAGTGGGAGAATAGCTGTGGTAAATGTTGTAAGAGCCAAATAAATCACACCAAATACATGGTGATCCTTACCATTCTTTACAAACTTGATGGATGTGTTAAGCCGAGCAACATTGATATTCAGTTGTCCAACAACTCTGCGGTACCTTCCACAATCACAGACCGTGCCTGTTGCAATACAAAGGACAGAGAATTCATCTGTTCAGAAATATATATATATATTTTGCAAACGGAAGGGTTTGCCATCTTCCTTCCACCCATATCAGTATAGCATTTGCGCATTCAGTGCCCTTCTTATCATCACATCCATCTGACTGTGGATGTGTGGTTTGCCGTGAAGATCTCACAGTGTTACATCTGAATGATAAGTGTATCCTTTTGCATCCTTTGCATCCACTGACAGCAGCGATTCCCTAGACTTCTGATAGAAATAACTTCACCACTGTTTTCTCAGTGAAAGATTATTCGAAATAGGCATTGAGGTGGGACTGGAAAAACCTTGTTGGATGGACCACGTTAGCTACATGCAGCTGTGGTACAGCAGAAATAGTTGATGCCAACTCAAATAATCAGTAGCTGTCAAGCACTGAAGTCTAGGTTGTATTTTTGGCTGTTAAACTGAAATTTGACTCGATATAGTGTTTGTTGCTTCCTCTCTAATTTTCAGGAAGAAAACAAGTTGGTTTCTCACTAAAGCTAATCTGATGAATCATATGGAATGCCTTAAAAATCTACACTGAAGGTGGGAAAACACCCATGGTTATTAGGACTGAGAAGAACCTTCTGGGTGATCAAATCCAAATTCTCCTCCTATAAGCCAATGTGTTGCATTCATTTGACAACAAATTATGATCTTTCTAAAATTACATACGTTTTTGTCTTGGTGCTTTTAAGAGAAGACTGTTAAAGGAGTTCATTCCTTTGGTATTCAGAAACTTTCCAGTTTTCAGTATTAAACTTCTCCTTACCTGTTGATGCATTCAGTTTTATGTTATCAACCATTGCCCATTCAATTGTATAGTTTCTCCCTATGCTGTGTAGCATCACCATCACTCATGTCACGAGCCTTACTTTGCTAAACAAAACTTTTCACACTATTCCTGCTTGTTTCACCCATTCTGAAGTTTGTCTATGGGCCTCAACATTTTGTAAAACTCTAGACAAACCAACCCTGAAACTGAAGACCCAACATAAGCAAACTCAAGCACTCTTCAGAGAAAGATGCCCAGCATACCTGCTTTTCCTTTTTTTCCAGACACCCCTGATATGCCTTTGGCTCCTTTGTCACCTGGATAAAGAGGAAAATATGTTCTCAGATCTCATATGGTGCATATCTGAAAAACTTGTTTAATAATATATTAGTGGTGTGCTTCTAATAGGAAGGCCTAATGTACTGTACTGGCCACTGCGCCAAGTCAAACAAGCCATGATTAATGAAAATAAGTGAGAACACTTTAATAACTAACCCGCCGATAACACAGGCATGTTGTGTGCGGCTGGTTCCTGGTACTGCTTTAAATATAAACTGCACCATGATCCCGAGAGGCTGCAAGCACTCAGGAATCTGTGGCAGGTGAAACCTGGCCACTCGCTGCCTTGCAGGACCTTCCTGGGTTTGGCAGCTTCACATCAGGACAAGGCAATGGATGAGGCGGGTGGGCACTGAGGCTCAGAATTCATGTGTGCAACTGCTGTTTGTGGGCAGCAGTTAGCACCTGCACAAAATGAGGTCACTAGGGAGCAGTATTTCATTTCAGATATAGTTTATGGAAAGATGATTTATTTTCCTCTTGCTTTCCTCTAGTTCTGTGTATCATAAAAAAAATGGTAGAATTGCTTCTCCAAATGCCATGCTAATATCTAAATACAGGTGACCAGCCTGTTTTTTAATGATCTCAGCTATAATTTGACAGCTGTCATAAGTCTCAGCTGTGTAGCGCAGGAGCAGATGGACTTTGTCTGAAATTAATGTCAGCTCTTCTTTTATGAATTAAAACCTTCAGAGGCCAATTAGTGTTAATACATGCTCTCCCTTGTTGATAGCTATGTTTTGATGTGATTATTCTTTTATATGGTTGTATTTTTTAAAGACAGAAATCAGTAACTGACCGGCATTTCAGTTAGCATTGCTTGGCACCCTGCCCACTTATATGCTGAAATTTCAGGGTTGCTTCCTTAAGAACTTGAATGCTTAATGGTAAGTCTAAAGAGTAACTTAGTGGCCTTTGCTTCTGCACATGAAAAAGGAAATGAGAAAAAAAGACCCATGTACAAAGGGCCAATAAATTGTACAGTCGGGTTGACAGACAGCTTGTTTAAAGGCTTAGATCACTGGTTTACTTTCAGATAAACAATTTGTGGGATTCTTATATTCTAGTTTCCTTTGGTGATTGAAAACACCTTAGGAGATACAGCTATCTGTGTCTTCAGTTGTCTAGGAGTTTTGAAAATGCATCCCCTAGGCCAAATTCTTTTGTTCCTCTCTGATAGTGGGGTTGGCTGGAGGCCATCGTGGGTTTATTAAATAGGCACTGGTGTGAGAAGCTCTCATGATAAGTTGTTCTGCCCACTCACCTGCTTGGCTGGATCAATTGCTTGGCTAGAGACCACAGAGTTTCCCTTAGGATAGTTTATCCCTGGTGAGTTGCTAAGGCAGATCTCACTATGGCAGAAGTAATATTTCTTCTTCTTCAGCTCTAAAAGGAATGCCTAATCTCTTCAGGATGCTAGAGCAATAATTTCATGGAATAATGATTAGAGTTGGAGTCTACCTTCATTTGCGTGGAGTAGTTGTTCTTTGTTATGTAAGTTCTCTCTTAAAACTCTTAAACTCTTCTCCTTACCTTGCTATCCTACACACTTCCTGCACGGTGCAGGTGTGGCACCCTGAGCAGCAGCAAGGTATTGGCTCAGGCCCTTCAGCACTGGATACAGGAGCACAAATCTGGCTTTCTCTTTTTGAGGTAACAGAGGATTTGTGCTGTTTATTTCACCAGGCCCAGATTTCCCCCTTCTCTTCTATCATCTCCAAAGACTGATTTCTTAAGCTATTGAGCAAACTGTATTTAGCCCAGTAAGCGATATATTGTATGTGGGAAACATAAATATTTCAGTTAGCTCTAATCACTGATCTTTCTGCATAATTTTCTTTGGAGAGCACCAGCTGCAGCCAGTATTTGATGATACTCCATACCTGGAACTCACACAAAACACATATTTACTTTGAAGAAAAAACACAAGAAAATTCCCAAGTCGGGGTTACCTTTTCCACCAATCGGACCGATTTTCCCAAGCATTCCCTGGTCACCGACATCCCCTACAGTTCCTTTGTTTCCTGAGAGAAGAAATTTTAAGAAGAGTATGGATTACTTCTTCGTTTCTTCCCTGAAATGCAACCCCTCTACTGTTGCTGTTTTTCCTGAGCATGACGAGTCCCAGTGTAAGACAGACACAACAGACATGCTCGTGTGAATATACATGTGAACACACTGCAAGCTTCACAGCTTTAGTTTTTATTTAGACTTGCTTGTACCAACCTGGGCTGCTGAGGCTCTTCTGTCAGCCTCAGGGCTGCTGGCAGCCCCACTTTTGGCAGGGAACAGCAAGTGACTCCAGTGCCAGAAAAGCACTTAAACCGGGTCTGTTGTGGCTGCATGCAGCTCATATCACAGCTGCTGGGGGACCAGTAGGACTCTGCAAGGCAGCTTAGTAAAACTGCCTGTTCATCTGCCAGAAACTTCATATTTTCCTATAGAAAATACAAACTAAAACTGTTAGTATTCAGATATTGATTTTACTTCACAACTAAACTATACCATCAGCAAGTTGCTTGGGAAGTGTGTCTCTTTTCTGTTTTGTTTTTTTAATTATTATTATTTTATCTTATTACTATTTCTCTATAGTAGAAAAAAGCCTTTGCTTTCCTCTGGAGGAGGAGTTCTCATGGCTTTGCTGGGAATCCTTCTGGAAGTAGAAATGTACGTAAGAAGCTGCTGCTTGCACTGTGCTTGCTTTCCAGTCCTAGGAGCACCAAAATACTGGTTACCTTTCTGAGTGGTTAGCAGTGTAAGTTCTGAAGTAGCTGGTTGATAGTGAGAGCAGAGCTTAGGAAATCTCACTTTTCACACTGAAGATAACATCACTAAGGTGCTTCTTAAGGATTTGGTGGGTTTTTTTGTTTTTTTTTTTTTACCTGATCTGCTTGAGTCTTACCTGATCTATTTAAGGTAAGATCCAAAGTCCTCTGAATGCATTTAAAAATGAAAAAGATTTTTATTATAATAGTAATAACAGGGCAATTAAAAAGATTCTATACAAGTGAAAACCTTACTCTTAAAATATTAGACCGCTGTCAAGGGAGAAAGTATATGGATATGCATTATCCACTTACTGGCACCTTAAGCTTTGGAGTTAATACATGCAAACAAAACTGATGCTGTCTTGTCTGCCTCTGTTTGCTCTTCTATAAAAGAGGGACAGCTGAGACTGAGTTTTGCTGAGCATCATGATTCAAAATTCACTTTCACCTGTGAGATCATTTCACTGACGTAACAGTAATCTTTCCAATTACACATGTGATCTGGGAGGGTGTCAGTCTTCTGGATCTCGCTCATGGTCACAACTTGAGAGAGCAGCAGTCAATGTGCTGGTTTATTATGTGACTATTTACATTTATTGCCAGACTCTCATTATGTATTGGCAGGAATTGCACCAAGCTCTCAGAACATGGTTAGGTTCACTGATTAATGTTTGACAGGCATTGTGAAATCCACTGGAGCAAAAGGAATGAAAAGCATTAAACAGCGCTAATCTTAAATGCAGTTGTACATATTTCTTTACTGTGAGAGTGGTGAGGTGCTGGAACAGGCTGCCCAGAGTGGTTGTGGATGCTCCATCCCTGGACGTGTTCAAGGCTGGGTTGAATGGGGCCCTGGGCAGCCTGGTCTAGTATTAAATGTGGAGGATTTAAATGTGCCTGTGGCGGGGGTTGGAGCTTCATGATCCTTGAGGTCCTTTCCAACCCTGGCCATTCTGTGATTCTGTATTGTGATTCATATACCCATAATAGCCAACAAACCATCATAAATACCTTTAGGTCCTTTTGGTCCAACTTTTCCTTGTTTGCCCACTTCTCCTCTATCTCCTTTTTCACCATCATCCCCTTTCACAAAAAAAAACAAAAACCAAACAGAAAGTGAAACATCATGGTACATTTCACCCAGTGTAGTAAATGCAGCAGTACAACCTCAGAAATCAAGTTTACAGTCACCTTTATTCAAAACTGTATTTCACATTGAAGGTGGTGTAGCCATGGGACAAATTTCCAAAGAAGAGCTGATGAATCTGACTATTAGGAAAAGCTAAAAATTTTCCCTTTTGGAGAAATTGTTCTGGTGTAGGAATTCTACAACATCAACTCCAACTCTTATCCTTCAAGGCCTAGTAGCTGTAAAGCAGATAAATAAACAGGCGTTTACCTATTGGGAAATCTGGGAGAAATGCCAACGGAAGCAACTGGAGTTTACTAATTTTCCTCATGACTCTCGAGTTCAAGGTATTTAGATGCTATAGAAACAGAAAGAATGTAAATGTATTGCAATAGTTCTTTACATGGACATAGCATTTAGTACAGCAGAAGTCTTGCCTTCATTTTTTGACAAGTGGCATATGTTAATATAGCAAACATATTTTGCAGTTATTCCAATATTTTATTTTGAATTACTCACAGAGTATTTATAGGAGGAAAATTCACTGTGTTACAGTAGTGCAGAGATTTCCCCAAATGAGATCAAGGACCTATTACACAGATTACTGTGTATATGTGTAGAAATTACTGAGCAGCTTGCAGTCTAAAAGAGCAAGACTGCAATTAGGAATGAGAAAGAAATATCATCTACTTTAACACTGCATATAGTTTTTTCTTGGGTTTATGCAGGAAAACAGAAAATCAGAGGTACAAATGGGGATGATTTTTGTATCTTTGTATTCTTAGTTTTGATCCCAAGAACATCTTTCCTCTTTGCTGCATCACATGACAAGACCAATGACCTGTCTCATTGAGGACAGAGTCTCCAGCCCTAGCAGAAGGCTTTTGTGGAACTGAGTTCCAACTGAGTGTTGAGGGTGACTCTTCCCCATGAGCAGTGTCGTTAGGGTTTACCTGGCTGAAGGACTGCATCCAGTAGTCAACATGTGAAGAGCAACTGATTATTCTACCCTGCAAAGGTTAGTTTTGTGCCTTTTAACCTCATTTATATTTCTTGTCTCTGTAGCATCCTGTGACAAAATGGCCAAAGATTTAGTTACGTGCTGGGGGAGAAAGTAGCTTCCCATGTTGCTTTCAGATCGATTGCTTCATTGGGTACCCTCTCTCATTCTTGTTTTATGAAAAACATCACCCACTCATTTTTCATTTACCTTGTGCTACTCTTGTAGCCAAAAGGCAGCGTGTCATGGGCTGCTCTATGGGGTGATGAGAGATGAGAGGCAGCGGGTGTTAACTGCAGCATATAAAACATAGTACGAGGTCCTCTGTGCGTTGGATATGGGCACTGGACTGAGTTTGTCCCATATGCCACAGAAAGCTTTAGTGTTGGGACCTTTTGGAGGAAATCAGGCTCACCCCATTAGTCACGGTGTCCTAGGGGTGGTGGGCAGTGGTGATGCAAGGCTGAGCTGGGGAGGAAACGCTCCTTAGAGGAAGGGACAAGGAAGACACATGGCATATTGTGTGCTGGTACGCTCGGCTGCTTTGTTTTCAACACCAGCTGCCACAGGACAAAACTGGAAGGGAAAAGGTTACAAACAGCCAACAGGAGAATTTTTAAATTTTTATTCTTACTGATTCTTCAAAGATACTTGAGAAATCCACATGTATTTCCAAAAGCCAAGCTTCTTGAAGCTGTGATGAAGCTGTAAGTCTGAACCTCGAGCTGATGGAAAGATGCCTGCTTGTACTGAGTTCTTGCCTAGAGGTCATCAAACAGCAGAGCCAGAGAACTTGCAGTTTAATTTTGCTGTTGACCTCAGTGTAAGCATCATTTACGACTGAGAAACTGAGCAATTGTCCTTTCCAAACCCAGCTATGAAGCCCTTGAGAAAACTGTAAGAGTCACTTCTCAGTAGGAGAGAAACTCAGAAAAGATTCCCAGAGGCTGACAAAAACCTTGTAAAATGTGGTTCCAGGAAAAGGTTAAGAGCTGATGTGATCATAGTGTGCAAACCCATGCAGGGGAGGAAATGTGTGATAATAGAAAGGAATCAGGGTGTGATTCAAAGACTGGAAAAGCTGGATGAGTTCTGACTAGAAAGGTAACATGAGGTTATTTAGAAAGTGGGCCATGCTCTCCAGCAGGGGAGGCAAACCTAAGAGGCTTCACTTGCAGTCCTTACCTATGCAGTGAATTCCCCTATGACATGCAATATGCTGCAATTCTGGCTCTGGTGTAAAAACAGCTAAGAGAGTTTCTTTGGCCTGTGTCATGTGGGAGAGCAAACCAGATTCTTGCAAACCTTCCAAATTCCACCTGTCACCCTGGTCCTCACCACCTGTCAGCCCGGTGAATTACCTTCTGTGTGTCTCACAGACTGCTCTGTTGGGTTAAGGACTCTGTTGAGACTTGTTTTCTGCAGAAAGAAGCTTTTATCTATCTTTTATCTATCTATCTATCTATCTATCTATCTATCTATCTATCTATCTATTTATCTATTAAGAAATATTGCTTAAACAGTAATCTTAGAGCCCTGGAAAGAAAGTCAATATACCAGCACAGAAGCTGTGATTACTTTCCAAATGTGTTTTCTTTCAATCTCAGCTACCATACAGAGCCAGTAAAAGCTGCAGTGGCTTTTTTCTGAGGAACTTTGGAGCAAGTTTTGCACACATGAGGCTGCCAGAGATGAAGCTCGGTTCTTGCTTGTCAATCATTAGACTAAGAGCTGGCAGGTTAAAGGGGTAAAAGGTGTGGGAAAGTTTGCTCTGGACATTTGGAGAAATTATGAGGTCCTAGTTTTTGCTCAAGCCATGAGAAAACCTAAAGAACAGGGCAGGAGGATCTATCACCTGTTTCATCTTGGCATACATGCTCTGCCTTAGTTCCCATACTCTGGAAATGGAAATAAGATGAATTTGCCTGTCTGTAAGAGAAGGAGAATTCTTTTCCCCCAAAATCACATCTAAGTATGGATAGGCAAGTGTAGAAGCCAACAGTATTAATTAATGGTACATTTAATTGTTAATTTAAGAATGAATTAAGCCAAATGCTTGATAATATGGTGTTAGAATTATCAATCCACTGTGCCCAGTCGTAGGTATTGTGTGATGTCAAATTTTGGCAAGAAATGTGAATTCTTGGGTTAGGCTCCCCCCTTGTGGTTCTGCTATGATTTGCAAGGAGGTAGGAGGGACTGTGAAAGGTTGGTTGACCGTGTTTTTGAACGGGGTTGAGTTGGCTTTCTCTCTATAAGCATCTTTCCCTTCCTTCTTGGACTTCATGTGGACAGCATTTCACTGTAGTAGACACTTTTAAGGTTTTTTTTGTTTGTTTTTTGTTTTTAATTTGATAGAATTCCGAATCTGACTCCTGGCTGTGCTCTGGACAGTGTTTGAATTGTTGTACTGCTGTGCTTTGTGCTCTGTGACTTGTCTTATAGGGAAAAAAACGTTCTGATCCTGACCTCATATGTTTTAATCTATGCCTGGAATTTAAATCCTCCTTTGTGCTGCTGGAGAAGTATCAGGTTATGTTTTAACCCTATTAGCAAATTGTAACCTTAAAACTGTTCCTGCAAGGATTTCAGATAATGCAATACATTAGCATCCGAAACCCAGAGAACTAGTAGCAAATAGGTGAAACAAGTATCACTCTACTTTGTTCATATTCCTGCAAGCTGGTTAACTTCTATGTCACAGATTTTAAATATCATAGAATCATTAAATCATAGAATCATAGACTCCTTAGAGTTGGAAGGAACATTTAAAGGTCATTTAGTCCAACTCTCCTGCAATGAACATGGACATGCTCAGCTAGATCAGGTTGCTCAGAGCCCCATCCAGCCTGACCTTGGAAGTCTCAAGGGATGAGGCTTCCACCATCTCTCTGAACAACCTGTTCCAGTGCTTCACCACTCTCACTGTAAAAGACATTTTCCTTATATCTAACCTAAATCTAAGCTGTATAAGCTTGAAACCTTTGTTCCATGACTACAGACACTGCTAAAAAGTCTGTCCCTTTCCTTCCTGTAGCTGCCCTTTAGATACTGAAAGGCTGCTCTCAGGTCTCCCTGGAGCCTTCTCCAAGTTGAACATCGCCAGCTCTCTCAGCCTATCCTTATAGGAAAGGTGTTCCATCCCTTGGATCATTTTTGTTGCCCTCTTCTGGATGCGTTCCAACAGGTCTATGTGTTTCCTGTACTGAGGACTTCACATCTCACATGTAGTACTCTGGGTGAGGCATCACCAGCCCAGAGCAGAAGGGCAGGATCACCTCCCTTGCCCTGCTGGCCATGTTTCTTTTGATGCAGCCCTGGATACAGTTGGCTTTCTGGGCTGCAAGAGCACATTACTGGCTCATGTCCAGCTTGCCATGCACCAATACCCCCAGGTACTTTTCCTTTTTTGCATGGCATGCTCTATCCTCAAATAAGTCTTTTGTTGTCTGGTTTGTACTCGCAAATGGAGAAAGTATTCAGGCTAAACAGTTCACTTATGTTTAGTGGCTTCCCAAGTCTTGTGATCAAGGGCTGACCCCACTTCTTAGAGAATCAGGATGGATTATAGTGACTGTACCTATCTGTGGATGCTGCCCCATGACAGCATGGCAGCAATTCTGCAGGCTGTGTGGGGTCTAAAGCTGGAACTCCTGAACTGGATTTAGGCTTGTTGTCTCCGGGAGCACACAAAACCCTCCAGCTGGATTTAACTGAGAGTTTTCCATGTGTGCTGATAAGTCATGGCCTGAGTTAGCTGCAGTTCCTCACTTCTGACCAAAAATACTCCATGGATGCTAGTGTTCTCTAAGCCTCTCTTTTACAGTGAATCAATGAAAATGCATCCTGTGAAGCAGAAAGACCAAGCAGACTGTCTGGGTCTGTATCAGTTTTAGAGCCCTATTCTTTCCCACTATCTGAACTCATTTAGTAGATATCACAGCCCCTGGTACCTACCTCCATGCTCCAGGGCATAACTACCTTGTAAAATGACAGAAAAACCTCTTTTGGTAGGCTAAAGACCAAATCTGAAAAAAGTAGAGAAGTCCTGGGTCATGGCTGATAAACTGCAGGGAGAGAGGGTGGTTAACCTTGTATTTTTTGGACATGGGTGCTTTGCACTACTTGCCTTGGATGCATCTAGCATTTCTGTCAGTGAGTCCCATCACAGGGCTTTATATGCAGTATGTCATGTGGCTGTACCCTGTGAGCACGTTATGAGTGCTGCTGTTCTCCACGGTTCATGCCTGGAGTCCTGCTACAGGCATGGGGACCCTCTCCATTTCTGCAGACACTGTGGGGAGGTGAGGTGATGCCATTGCCCTGAATGTTAAAATAAAGGAATAATGACCTGTGTAATTCTGAAGCTTTGAAGCTTTTCCAGGAGGAACTGACTGCCTTGGAAAAGCTTTGCGCTCACTAAGCTTCTGCAGCACCTGCATGCATACAATCCATTTGAGAGGTTTGGTCACTAGAGGGAGTCACAGACTCTAAGAAATAAACAAATAAAACTGTCTTTCCATTGCATAAGTGTGTCATAGCTACGTCAATGGAAAGCCTCAAGATTTCCTCTAATTTTCACTTTCAGTGTCCTTTAGATCCTTAGCAAATTTCCCGTAGCTGTGGGGATTTCTGTTTCCAAGCTATATATGACAAGTGAGGACAGGATTTCTTGTGCTGTCTTGGAACTAAATGAAGTCATCTGGCTGGAGTTGATTCAACGCAATGTCCCTGCCTCATTCCTCTTCCCACCAGCCCTCAGCACTGACCTGCATACTTCCCTCCTACTCTGTCTGATTTTGAGCACTCATCTCACCCTGCATTTAATGAGTTATGGAAATGAGAAGGGAAACACTAATAATGCATATCATACCCATTTTTAGTGAGCTGAATTGGCTCAGTGAGAAGTCTGATGAATGAACAGTTGAGCCAGTACAAGGGGAAGGTAGAAGCTTATGGTCAGAGTGATGGCTCTCCCTTTTTGGAAAAGAACCCAACTGCCTCGTCCAGCTATAATGAGTAACTTCAGTTGCAACCACTCTTCCCCATGCCCTGCAGGAAACATGCATTGCTTCACTGGTACCACTGGTTTGTACCATGAGAAATATAAGTGTTTTGCTCACAGGTTCTTGTCTTTTTTCACTTATCTCCGTTAGAGAACGGAGACTCAGTCACTTTTCCTGGTGAAGTGGAAAGAATCTCAAGAATAAACTGGATTCTCTGCTCACTTTTCTGTTTTCTGCTTCTAAACATCCATTGACTTCACTTGAAATAGCCCCTCATTCTATTCATGAGTCAGAATCAAACTCTTAGTAGGGTCAATGGAGCTCTGCTGACTTGTATTATTTGAAACTGTGGGACTTTGTGCATGAGCAGGATATATATTGTGTCCCTAATAGTACAGTAATAATTTGTATTATTTCTGATACTCCTTTCACTTGATTTGTCCCAATTTTAGCTTCCAAGCCAGATCCCCTGCCGTTATGATGTGATCTCCAAGACCCATAGACTACAGTGGTCTGAATGAGGAATCAAACCTACACTGGTAAGAAATACAAACCCAGTATATTTTAAATTTGCATTTAAGTGCCCTCCTGCATGTTTTGTAACTCAGGCTGAAAAACTTCAAAAGCTTAGCATATGCTAAAATATATGAAGGTAAAAATGTGTAAAAAACAGAATTATGTGTTGATTGTGAGCTGCTTTTCAGATCGAACATGAGGCGCTAAGAGGGAAGCTTAGTTATAGGTTTGAGCAGCCTATAGGATGTGGTAAGGCGTTTCTTATTTTTGGAAGGAAATGTGGATAGCAGCATATCTGGTTTCTGAGAGAGTTTTAGGTTTTTCAGGAGTGGAATTGCATAAGAACAATTAAAGCTAAGAGATGGACAGCTATACAGGAGACCACAGTAAATGCTATTTTTGAGGTGCTAGCCAATGTCATAGAGTTTATAAGCACCATTTGTCAAAAGTAATAGTAAGGAAACACTTTACATCTGAATTGCTATGGGAAACTCTGTATTCTTCAGTATTCATCTCATTCCAGTTTTTCGACTTGGATCTTACTCAAGGTCTTTGAAGTCCTGTGTCTGGATTTCAAAGGAAATGAGCTGGGAGACCTGGGACAGATAGCAAGATCTAGAGTCAGACTTCAGGAACACTGAGCTCCCACAAGTCCACATGAAATCAACTGCAGTCTCATTCCACACTTCTGTAAAGCCATCCTTGTTCTTCTTCTACCCCCATTCCTACCTTTGATGAGAGTTTAGGAGTTGAAGTTTTGGCCTCAGCATTTTTCTTCACTAATATTGTTGATGACTGATTTACTGTGGCAAAAGCACGGACCAACAACTGATGCTTTTTCTCTCATAGCGTTAAAAGCTGCTTCCCCACAGTTCCGCTCAAAGCAGCAGCCACCAGCCTATTTTGAGGCTTGGAAGGCTACAGAGCCATGACTAACCTTGTTAGTCCAAGTAATTGGCTTCCCTGAAAAATTCATTGCTTTGTTTATGCTATATCTGGTTTTGTTTGGATCCAAGAAGTTAATGAGTGCAGAATTTGGTCATTATTATCCTACTTAATCTACTGTGAATAAGCATTACCTACCTTATATTTTCAGAGATCTTACACCAAGCCATTCCAGCTAAATCCAAGTCATTCATAAACACCTCAGGTCAAACACCAAAATCAGTTACAAATGCTGAAGATGTATTTCGATCGGAAGAACAAATTTGCTTCTCTTTTTTAATATTTTAATAAGGGTCTAAGAAATTGCTTCTCAGATTTCTTTTTTTAGCTGCTGTATCAGCCAATTTGTGACATACCTCATCAGCTTTCTTATGAAGGCAGCCATTGTGCTAGGGCTACGTTCATTTAAATAACTGCTCTCTTTTTGAGACCTTTGAGCATTACATAGAAAAGGAGACTGGAAGAGAAGTAACAGCTTTTGCTTTTTTTAAAGTTTTTTTTTCCTCTTTTTTTTTTCTTTCTGGATTGAAAATATATAAATTTTCTTTCCATAATTCTGTCAAAACAGTTTTCATTTTCCTTTGCTTTCAACAGTGATGGCAAAGCAGCAGATGGAGGGGACTGCAGAGTGCTGGGTTTGTATCACACTTCACCAGCAGAGGTCAGGCTGAAACTCCTATTTATTTGTGATTCTGACCTGTTTTATTCAGACAAACTTTCATCTTAGTAACTGGAAGTGCAAAAGACTTAAAGGACATCTACTGCCTTCCTTCTGTTCCTGGGAGATTGTATCCTTCCAGAGTATTTTCTCGCTGTCTGTTTTCTGGTTCTGCTGATACTCTTCAGAAGCAGGAGAGTGCAGCACAACAGGTATGAAGACTTTCCTGATAATCAATCTGGAATTACCCTTTCTTTTCATCTCAGCACTCATATCGTATTTCCCGTGTGACACCCCAAGTCTAAGCATATAAAAGGGTGTATTTCTGAAGGGGAAAATTTTGTCTTACACAGATTAACCCAGACAAGTTACAAGCAGATTGTACAAGCAGCAGCTGATTTTCAGGACACCAAACAGGTGATCTTTAGGGTGACAATGCAGAAATGTCAAATGCTTGCTCTTGTAGCAACTGTGAATGCCTAGATGATGAAGTGAGTAATGAAACCTTCAACGGTACAAGAAACAAAGGGTGATAAGTTCAGAATCTCTACAAATATCCCCACTTTTCCCTCAGCCTTCTCACCTCCCTTGCTGTGTGATAGGTAAAGCAGCACTACTGCTGTGTAATACCAAGGCCAATCTCACTCATAGCCTAATCTAGCCTACTGAACAGTTTGTGCCACTGCAGCCTTGCAAAGCTATTCAAAACTCTTTAGTTCTTTACAGTTCTAGGTGCTCAGTTCCATTAGATACTAAAGCCCATGTAGAAGGAAGTTGCCACAACAGCAACCTGGCTTGTGGTAGGAGAAGCTGACCAATGTACTACGGAAGCTCAGCACCTCCATCTTGTGAGAGCACCACTGTGTTCCACCATAGCTGAAGACCCTGAGCAAATTAGAGGCAAATGGTTAACTAAGGAGCACAACAAATAGAGCGCAGAAAATAAACCTTACAGCAATGGAAGTCAGAGGTTTGTCCATTACCAGGGTTTAACTGTCGTCTGAGCAGCAAAGTGTTGTCTGTGACTGTTGTGTGGTCCTAGGCTTGGACCCTGTGTTCTGAGTCCTTAGGCACAAGACAGTTAGAGGAAAACTGGATCAGATCAGACTTTCTTCTGTCATACTAGGTTAACGTGTTTCATCAACTCCAGGGAGTGCCTGAGGAATAGCAGGATAGTCACACACCTAGCCTGCTCAATCTGTAGTTGCCCAAATGACTGGCAGTCAATCAGTCTGCACTGAGAGATGCTTATAGCTGCCTTGGATGCTTATAGCTTGCCTTGCTTAATCTGGTAGGAACTGAAATGAGGTTATAGGATCATATCACATTAACTGCAAGATATTCTGATGATCTGCAGTGGATTTGAGCCAGTAATTTAGAGTTGATTTGCTCAACACTTTTAACAGTCATGGATCTTGGCTATGGTAACGTAATTTTACAGTGGTAGTGAGGACCCTGCCAATAGATGTTTGGCTCCTTTTGTATCTTGTTATCAGCCAGGAAGCTGATAATGGCTAAATCCTGATTTTCTCAGTATCACACTTGCAGAGAATCGTATCTAACCTTTAAATGCTCCCTGTCACAACTAGACCAGAGAAACCAACTGGAATCCCACTACTCCCACTTTGTCCAGAGACCAACTCATTAGCCGTGTGACTTGTTAAACACAATTCTGTCAAACTTTGTTCTTCAGCTCACATTACTCGTATATTAATTAAAGAAACTTCTACTTGCTCCCTTCAGGATCGTTACATCTCTCTGCATTTATGCTGTGGCAGCAAAAGCTAAAGCTTGGATTGTAATCACAAAGAAATTAACTTGCTGATTAAAAATAGTCCTTTAAGCAACATGCATTTGAATAATCCATCATAAAAACAAATTAGTCTGGAGCAATACTTTTGTCTTGATAATCTTTTTTTCTGCTTAAAATTTAAATCAATTGCATTTTTTTCTCTTATTCTGGTGCCTATAGAAAAATACAATGAATTGCTAAAAAGAAGGCAATAGTTCAAACTGCAATAGCTGTAGTGTTGAATATAGATTTTAGATCTGTCGCTGCAAGATAGATTTGTATGTCATAGCCCTAATTTTCAGCTGTGGTGCCTTCAGGCAACTGCACTGACATTAGATATATTACACAAAATGCAAGTTAATGCAGAAAATTTGCTTTTATATATTTGCAAAGAATTTTGAAGATAAAAGAGATGCACATGCCAGAGCTGATCGAGTTTTTCTTGAGGTCTATAGAGAAGGTCCTGGTCCAGGAGCTGCTGGATCAGGTCTGAATGAATGCAGCAGAACTCTGCTTACAGGTAAGCACTTGGAAATAATGTCATTACAGTCATTTTAAGTAAGTTTTGCATTTCTCTCTCCAACTATATGCAGAGTGAGCTATTAACAGTTCAGAATAGGTGCTTACTTTCAGACAAAGTTCCTCAATTTATGGCTAGTAACAGTACTGGCTGTGGGAGGAATACAAGAAATAAGAGAAGATTTATGTGGCTGGAGAAAATTGAAAAAAGATGCATTTAATTCATATGAAAATATGTGAGAATATGTAACTGAAGAAGAAAACAAATTCAAATCTCCTTGCTCTGCCATTTTCCCCCGTTACAATTTCACTTTTCTGGATGGTTTTACAGACAGCAGTAACTGAGATCTTTCATCCACATCCCATGCTGCAAGCCCTCCACATTTCTCTTTTTAAAAAAACAGCCTCTATCACTATTGGTCTCAGCATTAGTAACCTGATTTTCCTCACCTTTTGGTCCAGGTAAAATAGTGTGTGTCGAGCAGACATCTGTTGTAGGTCGATTGTCAACATCAAAACCAAAAATCTGAACTTGGAAGATGAAAAGCACTACTAGGGTCCCATATTTCCTTAGCTGTTGTTCTTTCTTTCTGCTCATCCTTGCAGCTTCTCAGGAAATGCCTTTCGTTGTTACAGTCTTAACAAATGCAGCTGAATCAAAAATAAATGCTCTGCTAACTAAAGCAGTGCAAAGATTGAGAGCTACATGCAAGAACAGCTAAATAAAGTGAAGAAAGGAGTTTGACGATGCTGTAGTTATTTCTGTCCTGCACATTATCCAGGATATTTATTTTACACTGACAGCTGTTTATTCCAATTTATCTCTTATCTGTGAGAAGTTTAGCTGTTTTTGCCTTGGAAAATTTCTTCAATATATGGGGATAATCTTTTTTATCATTTGTTTTTCTTTTTGGCACTGATTCTTCATGCCCAGCTTTTCACTCAAGAGACAAAAGACTGTGGTATTTTATCCAAGTGGATACTAATTAGTAATAAGACACTTGTAGCTGTTCTTTTGCTGTAAAAATAATTCAGATTCCTTATAATGAGTGAAGAGACTTCCATGAGAGCTTTCTGCCAAGGAGTTCTTTAGGGATGACGGACTAGCTCCTAGTCCACTGTGGGTGGATGTCTATGGTGCAGTTTGCTTTTGGATGCCATCTACCAGAAGCCACCATATGAGGGATAAAAGTTTGATGTTAACAACAGATTTTTGAGCCAAAACCCCACAAATGATGGTTTTATGTTTACCAATTTTTCCACAGTGTTTTTTTCCAAGCCCAAATTCTGTTATTAGACACAGTACTGAAGGACATTACAACGTTAAATCCAGAGTAGGGTGAGATTGAATGAGTGCAGAATGTCCTCCCATACCATCTTTCTCCTCTACTCACAAACTAGGAGAGACCATATATCAGGATAATGGTATAACACATACCTCAAGGCCATACTGTCTTTGCCTTTTTTTTCTGGGTTGCCATGGAAGATGTCACTGTTTCAAATCTGCATGAGTTAGCTGTCAATTTTTCAGCAGGATGCTGGGACTTTGAAAGTAGGAGTAGGAGCCCTCAAGCATAGAGGAATGAGTAGCATGCAACACCAATATGTATCGTTTTGGAAGGAACTGTCACAGCTATCCATCCATGTGAAATCTCCTCCTAGAGCAGCCTCCAGCTTTTCCTTATTAAGAACACGGTAACAGGGAAGCATAAAAGAGATGACTGTTTATAATCTGTCCAGGAATTTCATTAACTTCTGATTTCTTACAGAATGAAGCAGGGCAACTCTTTAGTACTGCCTGAGTACTTTTAGCGCGTGTATTTGTTTTCCATCTCAGATAAAAAAAATGTATTTCCCGTAATAATAGCTTTTGAGATGCCTTTCTCATTATTTTAGACAATATTAGTTCCTTAGTTTCACACATTAGTCTGTCAGTAGACAGAAAAAGTAGCAATACTGGTGTGAAAGTGGCTAACTTTTCTTAAAGGTATTGCAGAAAGGCTTTGATTTCAAGCTCTTATGTGGGATGAAATTTGGCCAGAGCCCAAGGAAGGGTCAAGAGGCTCCTCTCCCTCTTTCTTTCTATCCTGGTCACAGTCTGTTTCACTTTTCAAAACTCTTTTGTTGAACTATGTACAGTAGTTTTCATCAATAAATAGTGGTCTCATCCCTAAAAAATGTAATATAACTAACACCTTCAAATGTGGCCTTGATAACAGATACACCACAGCTACAGAAGTGAATGCTGGGATTAGAGATGGATAGCGCTGTACCAAGAATAAACTTGTTCCTCTGTGATTTGCGCTGGGCACTGTGCCTCTGACTTGTACACTGTAAATCTGCTTTATTTATCTTCTTCTTCTCTTCACTTTCCATTTTGTGACCAGAAGGTCAGTGTAAGAGCAAGAATAGAGAGAGTGTAGGAGTGGGAAGCTAGTGTACTTAGCTTTGGAGGAGGCATTTTGGGAAATGTTGCCAAAATGACGTGAATGATGCTATCTGTTCCACAATACTGTGAGACTTCAGAGTTTTTGTTATTTATCAGTGATAAAGGGGGATATGTTTAAATAAGGGAGGAAACTAGTCATTTAACCAGTTAATTTACTGACCGGGACAAAACAGATAGCCTTTTTTTGATACTACTGTTGTTAACAATCATTTTCGAATGTTCTCATTCCACATTAGAAATGAAATCAAATCCCTACCATTTTTTTCCTCCATGAAAGTCACAAAAACCCTAAATACATAGTGACTAATAAAGTTTAATACATACAAAAGCTACTTAAAAAGTAGGAGATCAATTTTTTTCTCTCCATAATTCAAACTAGTTTTTTACAGCCTTAAGGATATATAGTCTTATTACTGGGCTGTTTGATAATCAGTTATGTCTTCCTGTATGTTGGACCAGAAATCCTATCCTGAGGCTGGGAATCGGCCTTAACAGGAAATCCATCACAACATAATGCTAGCACAAAAGCTTGGATTTTGGCAAATCAATATTTATCAAACCAGTTTCATCGAAAAATCCTCAAGCAGCCTCAGCACTGATGGAGATTTAATGAGGCACACTGCCTATTGTGCATGTTAATTCTTATTGAATCAGGCTTTGGGAAGTGTCTGTAAGCAAGAGAGAAAAACAAACTAGGCAGTGTTGTCCAGACGTAAAAGACATAAAACAAACATTTCCTAAGGTGTAAAAGTTTTACAAGAACCTTCAGAAGGCAGAAAGGAAAATCCTGAATGATTCTGTTGCTTTGAGTCATGCAGCAGACAGATAACCTTTATTCCTCCTTGGATCTCAAGTACTTCCATGGTAAGTTGTTCTGCCTCCGCTTGGATATTCAGATGGTAGTTGTTAAATTACAATAGATAGAAGGAGTAGTACAGACAACATCCTGAAATAGTGTTCATCAAAAGGCAAACAGGTCTACAGCAAATTTTAATAATTCATACAGTTCCTGACCCTATGTCACTGAATTCCATGGTAATACATGCTGCCTATTACCATTCGTTGATCCAACCAGAACTGCTGGAAGTCTGCTGGCATACTTTCTACCCCCAATATAGTATTAAGGAGAACTTTTCTGTTCCTCACTATACTGAATAATCCCGGAGGCATCTGAAGTAAAAGAAAAAAAAGGGTAACATTTCTCTGCTTTGGGTTCCTACATGGCTTTTTGTTCTCCTTGTATGACAAACTGATCACGGTGATTCGGACTGTATCATGAAGTCATAGTAGATGCATCTATCATGATGGCAAAGCTTAGAGAGAACGAAAGAGGAAAAGTAGTACCATGTAGTTTGCCAAATGTAGGGGGAAAAGTAAACCTAAGGCTATTTTATAAAATCAGTTTTAGTTTTGACACCTTGCACTGTCTCCTTGATCCCATAAATACAGGCTTCACCACTGTTACTCCTCTGAATAAGGCATAAGCAATGACTGGACCTTAATGTGCTGTCAAATGGCTACAAAAAAGAAATGAACAAAGATAATAATTCTCCAAAATCTCCTTGCTTCTATGTTCAGTGAACAGAGCTGAAAGGACAGTAATGAGTTGGGGCAATTTTCCTTGAATATTTGAGGTGCTTTGTTAGCACCAGCAATGTAGAAATAGATGTGCCACTGGTTTCCTGCAAGTGAGTTTGCTGAGTTTGGTATCTTGAGGAATGGTCTTGAGTGTTCCCAGGTGTGCCTCAGGGATGGCTCTTCTGGAGAAACTTGGGTCTGACAGTGTCTTTTTCGGTGCTCTACCTCTCCTTTACTCCTCTTGTCTATGCTTTCATCTTTTTACCTTTTAAACAGCAAAGCTGACCAGATTCCAGTTGGAAGAGCTTGTGTGCTACAAGCCAGGAGGGATGTGGAGACAGCTGGTGCCCAGGGAGCGAGATGGCTGCTCTGTACCAAAATCTCAGAAGGATCTTGGTCAGACCATAGATTGAGAGAGCTTCTGGGCTCCTTGTGAGGTGCTAAACAGACACTGTACCTTGTTTTTTAAACATCCCTCAACTACATGCAACTTCTGCTTACTCAGGTAGTACTGCATTATATCTTCATGCTTCCAATTTTTTTTGCTCTTTGCAAAAATTTACTGGCTCATGTGTTTTAAACACATGAGAATACTTCTCTGACAGTTAGTCTGCTGGCTTTAATTTTACTGAAGATGCCTTTGACTTTACTCATAGGGCATTAGACTTCCTGAGAAGCCTGAGACAGATACCTATTGTTATTTTCCATACAATCACTCAGAGAATCTATCCAAAAAAGTAAGGCATTCAGATATGTATTTAGAGATGCGATAGAAAGTGAAATACTCAGTGTGGTTTGTAATTGTGTTTATCTAAGTGCAGCCTTTTCCTGTGTCAGAACAGATTTTTGCAAACAGGAGGGTAATGATTCAGTTCCAGGGGAAGACTGACAAAATAAACCCCGGCTTCTGCTGACCTGATGTAGTGCTGAACAGTGCCCTACCCTGGGAAAATATTTCCTGCTTCTTTTTCATAAATATTTATGTAATTCCTTCTGGGAAACATGTCTTCTTCAGAAAACTGAGCACGCTGCTCCCTGACACAAATTTAACTGTTTGTTTACACATGAGAGATTGTGGTCATTTACCCGGCCTTGGATTTTTACACTCTTATCTCAGGCATTTCTGTCTTTTAAAACTCTCCTACACTCCTTCTAGAGATCATATAATGCCTTGTGTTGTAGTGCTTAGTCTCTGAATTTCAAATATCCTCAGTGCTAACTCTAGGATTGGTATTTTGGGCTGAAGAAAGGAGAGCCAAATGTGATGTTCAGCCTGGAATCACATTTCTGTCCTACCCAGCTGTGGCCTTCCCGTGCTGCTTTGAGGCTGCTCTCTAAAAAAATTAATGCAAGCAATTAAACAGGGAATTGCATGACTAATGGAAGTACTTATATTTAGAAACAGACCTAAACACATTTATATGAACTGAAATAGAACTGGCATGCAGTCTTTTGCATCTGCTTTCTAAGCTTCTAGCTTAGCAGAAAAACTGAGCATGAGTTGCTGCAAGAAAATAGGAATATTCTCCATCATGGCAAAACAAAAAAGGTTGATGTTGTTCTCTTCAACATTTTAAGAAAACAGAAGAGTGACTGATTTTGAAGCGCACTGGTGAAGCCTAGTGTGAAGTCTTCTGTTCGTGCAAAACTGAACCTTGCTCACCAGCTCACTATCAACGCTTTCATGAAGTGGTGAACTCTTTAGGGTGCTGCAGAGAAAGCTGTGTGATGGTAGGAGACATTCAGAGGAGAAGGCAAACATCAAGCTTGTGCCCAGGGTACAATGCATGTGAATAAATGGTACCCAGGTCCTGTGCTGACCTGTGCATTTCGTATGAAACCTGTTTGTCTTGAGCACTGACAAAACTTAAAAGCACAAGCTTATAGTCCTATAGGGGGTCTCAGTTCTTAGTCTTCTGCTCCTCTTATTCAGCTGTGGCAGTTGCATTACTCATTTGACCTTCTAATTGAACACATATTTATAGATCATATAGATTTACGGAGTATTTCTTCCCCTCTCCCCTCCCTTCACTTCAAACTCGGCCACATACTTTCCAAACACAGCTAGAGCCAAGCAGCTTTTTCCACTTTCTTCAGCACTTTGCAAAAAAAGAGACAAATGAAACCAGGAAACTAGGGAGCAGCTACCTGCCCTGGAGGATTCATGAACTCTCTGGAAAAAGGCAAAGGCAAGGCTACAAGGAAGCTAGCAGGAGGGGGCATAATAAAAAGGATCCACAGGAGGCCAGAGCAATCTTGAAGACCTCCTTCTTAGCCCATGGGCATGTAATATGTTCACAGTTTGAAACAGGCATTCATGATGTTTTTTCTGCTGTCCTGCTGAACACCTCCAGTGACGGCAGAGGCTGCCTATTGCTTCTGAGGGACTGCCTTGCTGCTCTAAGAGCCCCTGCTCTGCTCACTGCGTGAAGCCTGCTACCAAATGTGTGCAGACATCTGCTGTCCTGCTCAGTGAACTCTCTCCTACCTTCTGTACTGCTTCCTTGGTGTCTGGGGATGCACAGTATTGTGTAACATGTATCGTAATGTTGGTTTCATGTCTGTGTGGGTGTGTTTCTGGCAAGTAAAAGAAAAATTTGAACCTCATTCTCCCACCTTCCTACTTATTGTATTGGCTGCCAGACTGTTTGGCAGTGAAGGGGAGGAGGGTGATGAAAGTGGCATACTTTCTGCTTGACAAAAAAACCTTCACCTGGTCCATACTCAGAAAGCAGTATTGTTAAACTTGACAAATTAAATGTTAAACTTAAACAAATTAGACATTTTACAACTCCAGGTTTTGTGTAAGGAAGAGAGATTAGAAAAGGAAAATAGCTGGGCTTGTTCAGCCTGGAGCAAAGAAGGCTGCGGGGTGACCTCATCACAGCCTTTCAGTACCTAAAGGAAGCCTAGAGACAGGAGGGGAGTCAACTCTTTGAAAGGGTAGATAACTGCAGGACAAGGGGAAATGGTTTTAAGTTGAGGGAAGGGAGATTTAGGTTGGATGTCAGGGGGAAGTCCTTTACAGAGAGAGTGGTGAGGTGCTGGAACAGGCTGCCCAGAGAGGCTGTGGATGCCCCGTCCCTGGAGGTGTTCAAGGCCAGGTTGGATGGGGCCCTGGGCAGCCTGGTCTAGCATTAAATGTGGAGGTTGGTGGCCCTGCATGTGGCAGGGGGGTTGGAGATTCATGATTCTTGAGGTCCCTTCCAACCCTGGCCATTCTGTGATTCTGTGATTATTGCTTGCACCTCTGTAGTATTTGACTGTTGAGCTTTGAGAAATGGAAGGCTGCATTCCAGTCCCCACTTCATATGCAAATCTCTGAACTGTAGATACTTGTTTGCCCATGCAGTGTGGAGCCATTAGCACAGGATTTTAGTTTAAAAATAGGTTAGCATATAAAGTACATCACTACCCTGGACTGGCTAAAAGGGCTGCTGTGACTTCTACCGTTTGGAGTAAAACATGTCACTTGGAACTGCTGCTCAGCCATCCCTGGCAAGGATAAATTTGAGCTACAGGGCTTACAGAAAGATTTCTTAGTAGCAATTGTTGTGCCATTGATGGGAACGTGTTGTGAACTACTGAGTTTTCAGCATTTTTCTCCAAGGCATTTTTTCTCCTAACTTCAAGTTTGCATTTATCTCGTCCCCACATAGAAAGTGACATATGCTTGGGTGCTTTGCTTTTTAATCTCTCTTCTCTCTGGCCGTAGCAACACAGATACAGAAGAAAGGCTCATAAATCAGCCCACTATTTCTCATCACCAAAATCTGGTGCATGGCTTTGTTTAATATGTGGGCTTTTATGACAGTCTTCAAAGGAATTTATGGCTTTAGAAATAACATTAAATCAGTTCCAAGGACAATGTTGGACTTTGTCCAACACTATCAGAAAAGCATTATGTAGCACTGTCATTTCTTCAAGTGTTTTGGAGTTTCCAACTTTGTTATAATGTTCACAGTCACTTTCAGACCAAGGGATAGGAAATTGTCACACCCTGCTAGGTGTTTGCAGTTTGGTCAGGGCAACATGTGGTGGGGTTAAACAGTTGATCCTGGCAGGGTTTTGTCCTATGCTATAGGGAAAAGGTCTTACCCTTAGGCCATCACTAGGCAGAAGGAATTCAGAATAAAGCTGAAGTTGTGAAGAGCTGGGTTAATGGTTAAAAAGCTGCCTTTAATGTCAACTGGTCCCTGTTTTTATAGTGCAGAAGAGATTTGCTATGCAAGTATTCACAGTGCTGCATCATATATCAGATATATTTTCTTTCCAAAGACCAACAGCCTGATCACAAGAACAAGGACCATGCAAAGGGAAAGCAGAACTTGATCGCACGGTCCACCACTGAGAAATCTCCCATCCCTCTTCTTCCTCTCTTCCCTCTTCTTGCGCAATTTATGCCCTCATCTCTTGTTGACAGGAACGACTTCAGGCAATGGAGGAGACTGCTTGGCTGAGCTCGGAGGTACTTCGAGCTTCATGCTGCTGACATGGTCCATTAACTGTTGAATCTGTGCAGAGACTCCAGCCATGCTGCAGCATTCCTGTCGCTGGGCTTGGCCTCCTGCCTTGCTTGCTCAGTGTCTGTGCACGATTGCTCGGCTCCCTGCTCCGATGCCCATGCCATAGGATGGCATGGTGCCTGCTCACAGGAGTGGGAAGCCAACTTAATGAGGGTACAGATGAGCACTGCGAGTGGATTTAGATTGGCATCCTGCTGGTTGCTTCTATGCCAGTTCTCCAGCTGAAACTGGCCTCTTTTCTGCAATTATTTTTATTTTTGTTTTTATTTTTATTTTTAAATTCTAGACTGAATCTATCTGGAAAGGAATGACTGCCTGTTAGCACTAGGAAGTTATTCACAGACAGCACGTGCTTTCCTCTAAGGAGGATCTGTGGTGAGGAATGAGTCATGCACTGTGAGTCTTCCCTGTGTGTGGATGCCAGGACCTTGGTGCCACTCTCTGCTGACTCCATCAGATGCGATGACCATCCCTGCTGTCATCCCATGCCACGTGTATGCGTTCAGTGAGTGTCTCTTCATGTTGTGGTGGGGAGAGTGATGGAGGCACATCCTAAATTCTGAGCCACTGTTCTCCTAGGAGACAAGAGTTGACATTTATTGACTGGAAGGTCCTAAACATCACGGTAGAAGTATGATGGATTCATATCTCCATATATTTGTATGAACCAGCAATTCATAAATAACAACAGCACACAATAATGGAGCAAGAAAAAAAATAAAATCAAGCAATCTTGAAAGGAAAACAGGGATGGGAAAATGAGAAGTTATTATTTGTCTGTTATTCTAATTACATGGGGTTAAAACCAGACTAGAAACATCTGCTACTTTGATTTTATTGCTCAGTCTTTCCTCCTAAGTGGAGCACTTCAAGAGAGCAGGATCTGACCTGAAGTAATCCATAAAACTGTATTCATTACTTAGGTTTTCTTTTTGTGCTGATTTAAAGGTTTGGCCATTTTGATTTCCTTTGGATTAGCTGAGCTCAAGGGAACTCTGAAGGAATGTGCCATTGCTTTTTGTCCGTGGTTTTTTATGTGATGCAATGGATTAAAACTTTAATGCAGGCAGTCATTAATTGTCAAAACCAAAGATACCTCTAAACTTCTGTCTATGATTATGCCTGTTCTGCTATATTTGGGACATGTTATGGTTTCTATCATTAAGAAGTCCTCCTTTTAATGCCCCATAATGGTTAAAAGATAGCCACAAAAATGATGCATATGGACAAAATATAACGTGAAATTACAGGTTTCCATCCTGAAATGAAACTACTGATGATGCATACGCCAGACAGGAATGACACAGAGCAGAACTGTTAGTAAACACAGGGTAAACTATAAATATGCTTAAGACAGACATCACGCATTGTTACAAGTGACAAGCGTTGCACTAGAAGAAAGAAAAAAGATCACAAATCTAGACAGACAGCATTACTATAAGTTGTATAGCTGCATGATTCATTCCCCAAAGAAATCAATGTCAGGATGACATTTTTCTTCAGGCAGTACTGGCAACTGCTCGTAATTTGGGTAAACTTTCTCTGCCCTATAAAAACAAACCATCAAACCAAAAGGTAACCACTGAAACAGCTACCACTCAACCAAAAAAAAAAAAGTAGTATTTTAAACAGAGCACAACATAAAACTGCATGAGTCAATCTACCGTAAACTTTCGGCAAATAGGATGTGTCATAGAGATCAACTCTGGCGTTTCCAGAGAGCAGAGACTTATACAGCAGGCTTTTTAGAAACAGACTTCGCTCCAAATAGTAATTCCCTATTTTCAATAAACTCTGACTGGCTGCAACTAGTTATTTCTCCTGATACAGACAGCCAAAATAACGGACTTGTAAATAGAAGCCTATGGAGTTAGATTAATTACAGGGATTACATATAGCATTCTCAGCTTTTAAAACAAGAAGGGATCATTATGATGATCCCTGCTGACCTCCTACGTAACAGAAGCCTTGCAATGTCACCGAGTGATTCCTGCTCACAGCTGCAGGTGGTGCTGGGAAGTTTCATGTACAAAAATGTATATTTTTTATTTAACTATGTCCAGTGAGTGAAAATGCACCAACTAACTTGTTCTGGGGGCCAGTTATGCTAATTATACAGCCTGCTAGTTCTTTCATTATGCATTCCGCTATGTATTTATTTCAGCATACTTAATGCATGTGGCTGTATTAATAAAACAGCGCATTAAAGTATCCACAACTTTCTATCAATTGTAGGCACAAATGCCAAACAGTTCTACATCTTGTATCCCAAAAGCTGAGTGATGGCACCGTGCATCACAGAGAGCAACCTTCATCCTGAAACACTGCAGTTCTCACCGGTGAACTCTTTTGGCACATAACGATGCAGGTTTCTTGGTTTACTCCTTTACACTAGATAACAATCCTGAGGTAAAATGATTTTATCTTGTTGCAGCATGCAGTGTTCTTGACAAACTCCTCAGCTATTTAAGTTGGTGGCTTTAGTATCATCACTGTTTTTCATGGAAGGAGGTGACTGAGATGTTGGTTGGGTGTTTATTAGTGACTTTGGTTGGTCTGTTTTGATGTTCTGTAAAGTCTTTGTCAAGAAAAAACTGAACTCAATTATTTGGAACAAAACCTCAACATTTTGCCTGAATATCCTTTTTGATGAGACATCCAGTTTGATAAAGGAAAGAGTCATTTCCCCATCATGCATGAGAAGATGATTTGGTTTGCAAAACAGCCAGTGCACTGGTTAAAGAGAGAGCTAAGATAATTCTATGTGAGTCAGTTTGGATCCAGAAAAGCTGAAGAGTTCAAGCTCAGTGCCACAGTATTGCTTACGCAATTACTCCCAAGAAAAGTTCGGGTCCAAAATGAGTTTTATCTGTATTTTTCCTTTCCCTGAAGTATCTCATGTTTTCAGAGGGTGGAGCATTAATTGTAATAGATTTCTGTAAAGCATTTGACTTTGTACCTCTATCTGGGGTAAACATAAATTCCATGATGAATGACAATAGTAAAGCCAGATAGCTCTTTTATTCCCACTTTTTACACTGCAGAGGCACGTGACATGAGGTCTGAGAAAGGTGCATGCTGAAATTGGAAAAGAGATGAGAACAACAGAGAGTATCCCAAGCTGCCTTTCTGTGGAGATCAGATAGAGAGAAAAACATGGGGAGTATCTACAGAACTAGAGTAAGCTTCCCCAGTGGGTCTTTGAATGAAAGAGTAAAACTCCAGAGAAGAAGTTTTGAAGGCGCACTTTCAGAAGGACAGTGAAGAGTTAAAGATTTGTGATGGAAAAGCAAAAAAGCACATCGGTGTTTCTCAGCTTTGTACTAAATCCTTGTGAATTATATAACATGAAAAACAGAATGTGTAAATACAGAGCCCAGTCCCCCTCTTCACCTGGTTCACTTCTACACAAAGGCATAAACTCACAGTGTGAAAAGGTATATACAGAAGAACTTAAGTGTGGACTTACCAAAGGTCCTTCCATTCCGAGTGATTGCCTTTCACCTACTTTGGAAAGCAGAAAGAAAAAAAATGCAGGCTGCATTCAAAAAAGAAATTATATGTAAAGATTGCAAGATTTAAGCAGAAGACAACCCAGCAGTTCAATTTTGTGTCCTTTAATGTTTGCAGTTTGTCATGGCTCATAAATCTGTATTATGTTTGGTGCTGAAATTCCTGAAGTTTGTAGAAGGGGAAATCACAAAGAAGGCTTGTTACATTTAATGTTTACAAACAGTTTATCTAATGTCAACATCCCAACAAGGAAGCAATGGAATTTATTCCACCACTTGAATACTACCTGTTGCATAGTTCAGTTCAGTGAATCATGCTGCAGAGCCATAAAATAGGCCATTGTTCTCAGACAATTCCACAGAATTTTACTAATTTGATTTGATTTTTCTTAAGACAGAAAATCTAATTAAAAAGAAGAACAGTCTAAATGTCAATCCTCAACTACAGAATAATTCTGACAGATCAAAAATTTGGTAGTTTTTTCAGTTTAAAAGCTATAGATGTACTGGCTCACCTAAGGGCTTTTCAGCTCCGTTGACAGTTTCCTACTGCCTCTTAGGGCTGGTGTCTGTGTGAGAACATGGTGAAAGCTACCAGTAATTCAAATAACTCCTTAAAAATCAGTAGCTGATATGGCTTTATAGACCATACAGACCATATCTGGGCAGCCTGGTCTAGTGGCTGACGACCCTGCCCATGGCAGTGGGGTTGAAACTGAATAATCTTTATGGTCCTTTTCAACCCACGCCATTCTATGATTCTATGATTCAATAATAATTTTGCAGATTGTTGTCTTCTACATCATTCCACAACTCTGTCTAAGAACTGTGTCCTCTTCAGCTTCCTGAGAGAATCTACCACCATCTGCATCAGAGATCAAAACTGCGCAATGCTGTTGATAGTCACTTGGGAGCTATTAGCATAACCTCTGTTTCTCTATCTTTTATTTTTATAATACTCACTGACTGGAAAAATGAATAAACATGTGACTGTAAACTGACATTTGGAAAATCCAGAACTTTCACAGAATAGTCACGCGGATGATCACTTGTTCTCCATTTCTAAACTTTGTAGTGGTCTATGAGACAAAAAAGACCTCCTTCTGGCAACCCCCAAAGGTGAACAAGTTAGAAAAATAGCTGTACTTGGATACTTCGTTTCCTGACATCAAAGCTTCTTGAGAGCGAAATGTGCTATTATGATGGCATTATTCTTTTTTCCTTCCTGTAAAAGATGTGGCAGATGTTCAGCATTCATTTGCGCATTTAAAATTCTGATTCATTCAGGAAATCTGGATAACAGAGTTGCCTAGGATTCCTGTCATCCTGTAGTCAGAGGTAGCATTTTTATTCGGATAATCTGGACCAGCAGTGGTCACCCCATATGTGGGTGTACACTGGAGGAAAGGCTAAAACACAGGAGGAAATTTTCATTGAACCCAGTGCACTGAAGTAGGCTATACCTGACACTGCTTTAATCATTGAGGTGGCAGCTGTGCCACCTGCTCATCTGGAAGCCCTGACCCATTTTTGTACAAAAACTTGTTACTCCATCCTGAGAAGTTCTAACATCTCTTTTGCTTCCAACAGGTCTTTGAAATAGCTATGAGAAGGGTGTGCACATACAAATGTGGTAGAAGAAAAAGGAGGGAGCAGGAGTTCCACAGAACTGCTTTTCCAGAGATCTTAAGCATCCCAGAGATCCAGAGGAGCAGAGGAAAGCTGTGACAGCTTGGCAGCACCACAGCCAGTGTGCCTGTAGCTCCACTGCTGCCAGTGCAGCGGCACAGGGTGAGCCAGTGTCTGATGGGATGCTGGAACAGCTGTGTCCATCGCCCTCTTATGCCCTTCTCCAAGACCTCTTTTCCACCAGCTCTCTCCACACAGTGTGTGTGGCTAGTAGTGAGCTTTCTCTGTCAGCTGGCTTCTGTGGAGCAATTACAAGCAGTCAGAACTGAAATCCCATTGATATAGAAGAGGTGGGGGGAATTTAGGCTTTCTTTAAAATACAAATTAGCAATACACACTTGAAACTCACACTTCCTTTATTTTTTCTTTCTTTCTATGAGTGGAAAATCAAGTGCTTTGAATTTGGGAAATGCCAGATATTTTTCTGTCTAGCCAGCTTAAATTTAGTGTCGTGTTTGCGTGTTCTGGTATGATCTTCAGTTGCCTTCACTGTGGACTCTGTCTTCCCAGGGGCCCAGATTAAGTTCAGTCTGGTTACAAAATCAACACTTTGAAATTAGGAAGTATGAAACTTGGGCTTTCCCACGTATCCTTCATTCTGCAACTTCTCAATTTTATTCCTAACTTCAATAAACAATGTCAAAATTAAGGCAATTGGGTCAAATGCAAAAATATGATTTCCTTATTTCTGAAAGTTTGATTTTGTAAATGTTGCAGTCCATTAATGCTCTTTTTTCTTTTTTGTAAGTAATGAACGATATAGAAAAATTCCCTTATATCTTAATAATCTTACAGGATCAGCAGTGTGAATGGGTTGTGGGTTACCAATACAACATCACTGCACTATGTATCAGTTCATTCATTCATATGCACTCGTCGTCACTTTTCAAGTAACTGAAACCAAGGCTGTTACAAACTTCAAGACATTTGAATGAGAAAAACCAATAATGTTTGGGTTGTCTGTGGAAATTCAGCCTTTGTACTTAATAGAGGAGTAGAATTATAAGAAAACTGGCAGGTATTTTAAAATCAATAGGAAGAGAACCCCTCCAGAACCCCAAACAAATTATTAAGAAGTTTTAGAAAACAACTTCAGACAGAACAAAATCCAAATATTATAGACACTTCTAAATTCTTACTATTTTGAGTCCTGCAGCAGGCTGCTGAGCTGAGGCTTGGCACCTTGCTTTTGCCCTGGTTAGTGACCAGCTGCAGATCTGGACATTCAGTGTTTTGTTTATTTACCGGGTTAGCCTTTATTGTAACCTCTCCCTTTCCTTCATGGGAATGTCTAAAGTGAATCTAGTAATAACGATATCCTAGAAGTTCTCAGCTCTAATTTATTTTCTTTTTCTGCAAAGAATCCTTTGCTGACTTTTTTGTACTGCAGAGCCAGTGGAGCTGAAGAAATGCAGTTGAATTGTTAAGACACAGCCTTTCCCAAATGGCTTTTCTCTGTTGTAATACATTGACTAAATATGAGAAAGTTTTCTGCATCAACAGTACTTTGCTGCATCAGTGTGTGTTGACCCCTTACAAGAAGTAAAAGCTGTTTGCTCTAAGTGCCCAAAGGCATGTGAACTCCTGCTGTTTGTATCTATAAACTAAAGTGGTTAAAAGTGACTTGAGTTTTGAGAAGATATTACTGTGAGATATTTGTTTATCTGAAACAGAATGACACTTGGTATCATTTTTGGACTAAATGTGACTAAGCACCGTTTTGAGTATTAAAGAAACAGCCTAGCATCCGCATGGGGAAAATTGTTAGGGGTGGTTTATATCATCAGCTGGTTTGTTTGTTACTTTGGGTTTGTTTCAGCAAAATGAGTGCAGCACTTTCTTATCTTGGGGATACATCTCAGTCCTGAGACCTGAGAACACACAAAGCGTGCAGGCTATTGTACTTTTGTAGTGTAAAAGGGATGAGGCTTGACCCAAATTCTTGCCTTATGCTTCAAAGCAGCTCTTGTAGGAGAAATAGCACTGCTTCCAGATTCTGTAATAGGTACCACATGCATAAAGCCTCTTTAAGACTTATTACTAAGCCTGCATTTAAAGTGAATTTTGCTCTGAAGAGAAGGTCCCTTGGGAAGGGCAGGTGGGAAGCCTGCAACATCTCCTTATACGTAATTTGGGGAAATAAAACCTTTTAACAGTCCAGCTTCACAGCTGGCTGATTTCACAGACTGTCAAAGATGGGTTCATGTGCTCAACCTTGAGCACACAGACCTTCCTTATCAGTTTTATGATGTTTTCCTGTTACTTTCAGGTTTCCCTTGGCTAGAAGGAAATGAGCTGAAAAAATTGATTAGATATTAAGGTGTCTTTTATTATTACGGAGAACTCCTATAAAAATTCCTCGGTGACTCCACTTCCTTGAACACTTGTCAACAGACTGCCCAGTGGAATGAGAGTCCAATAGGAAAAGAGTAGGTTTAGATAAATTCCTTGACAAAAAGGTCTAAGTTAACAAAATTAAAACCATTCCTCATATCTTTTCCCCAGGCACGCATATTCTTCCACTTGCAATCCACAGAGAGAGGTGTGTGATACAGAAAGGGGAATTTGGCTCCAAGGTAAATTTCTCAAGAAATCTTTCTTGAAAATTAAGACCTCTGTGGTATGTTTTAAAATTATTTTCAATAAAGGCTGCAGTTTTTCTTTTCATCTTGATACTCTTCCAGGCTCTCAAGCTTCAATGTTAAACAAAAAAATGAGTCAACTCTGATTCAGTCCCAACACAGCACCTGGCTCTGAGAGCATCCACTGCTTGTCCTGATTCTTCAAACCATGTGTCCAACAGCTTTACCTACACAGCTACCTCTTTGATTTGCAGCCTTCTGTATCCTTGTTGGTTGGTTGGTTTGTGCTTTTATGTTATTGTGTGTTTGTTACTTTTTTTTTGTCTCCATGTGTGAAAATATTATAGGTTCTTTTGTAAACGCATTCAAAGTGATTTTCCAGTCACTACAGCTAACTTGTGGTAATTCTGGCCTTGTAGGCCAAACATATGAAAAAGATTGTTCCAGTAAGGTCTCCATAAGTTGATCAAAGCCTGCTGAAGTTGAACATGTAGAACTGTTTGGTTGGTGACTGAGCTGGAGAAAACTCTCAAAGAAGGCTGCCATTCCAATATACGAAGAACTGTAACATCTCTTTTTCGGAAGAAAATGAAGGTAAATTTCAGAATGCCATGTTGTGTAGCAGTTTTTCCATGACATACAGCTATTTTACACTAAAAATGGGTCCCTTAGTAATAATTTATGGAATCAGATTGAAGCACCAGGACTGACAGATGCAACGTGAAGAGGAGGGCTGAGCAGTGCAAGGTTTAATGCAGTCACTTCACTACATTTCACTCAGAGTGTAAATATTAAAACCACCTGAGTAGTTAATAAACTGTGGTGTAGCATTTTCAGTAGCTAGAAGTGTTATTATTCTGCTATTTCTATAGATAAAATGGACCACGCAGGGAAAAAAACCCAAAATTGTTGTCAAGGTGTAGTTTCAATGGATGTTGTTGAACGTGGGATTTTTATTTTGGATATGACTGCAGTTTATGAATACCCACAGATAATTCAATAGGAGAGGAGAAAAAAGTTGGTAGTCTTGCTTGTCCAAAACCTCCCTCTTTGATTCCCACAGGCATATGCAGTTGGCCTACAGCTAAGTCTGTTGGGCATGGCAGCTTCTTGGAATATTTGATGTGGGTTTGTGGTAACTGCAGTAGAAAATTTAATTAAGAGGCATAAACTCTACAAATGGGTTCAATATGCCTACTGATCTTTCTCTTTTATTCTTTTCACTTTTCTATCAAACTCTATTTTCTCCAAGGATTATTAAAATGTTAAAATACTGGGAATTATTTTGTCACTATCTGTTTTGTACCCTATATCTTAGTTTCATCTTGAAGCAATATTGTGCACCTGCTATGCATAAGTATTTATAAAACGTCTTACACAATTTTTGTAACTACTGTAGAAAGAATCAATGTTTTGTTACATTAAATATAGGATTAGTATTGCAACTATTCCCTTAATAATGAAAAATTGCTGCTCTTCCTTTAAAACACTCTAGCACTCTGGAATATGTTTCAGTAAGTTGCTCTGTGTCTCAGAAATCAATAATTTCAGCCTTTACTTTAAGTCAGCCTCTACCTGTGTCACTGGATCATACAGATATAATTCTCTTAGCTTTGTTTAGAGAAATACTTTTGACAAAATAGATCCCATTTTGTGAGCGTGTTAATGAGAGAAGGAGCAATTTCTACTGCTGAAAGGCTGGATTAGAGTTTTAGCCTCAGCAGAAGGCTTGGTTATCTACAGAAAGCTCATTCAGTTTCTGTCACAGATTAGACTGCTTCCAATAGCTGTCATATATATTACTTTTTCCACTTAGATCTGTGTAAGCACGTAGAAGGAAGATGCACAAGACTTACTGTGTTATCAAACCAGTCTCCATTAGAGAGTAGGAGACTCCACTAGGGAGAGTCTAGCAATTTCTGACAGTTAAACTCATCTTCCTTCACCAGAGAATTCATGCAGAGTATATTTCTGCTGTTAGAATATGTTCTTATTGCAAATGATAAATCCCTGAGAGAAAAGTTTGTCATGGAAACACTGACTGCTCCTTAAATGACTGTGAAACAAGAATGCTAGGCGATGCTTATGGAAAACAAGAGCATATTTCACAATTAGATCTACCAATCCTACCTTTATATGGACAAGAGGAAATTAATGGTTCAGCTTCAACCCAAAGGCAAAGCCAGCCATGCTGGCTGTATTGCACCGATCACAAAGTTGGTCCAAGAGTTTAGTTATATCCAGCTTTCCAAGATCTTACAATCTAACTAGTATCAGGCAGCCAGGGGAATCATGGAAAGAAAAACAGTACCATAGGATGTGGCACTTGTGATTCAGCAGATGACATTCTTCACCCTGAGTCAGTCATGCAACAACAGCCAGCTTCCCTGCTGGGCTGCTCTCCTGCAGGTGAGTCCCAGTACTGAGGCTCTGAGAGCTGACTTCTGCATGCCATGAAATGTTGGTTGACATTTGTCACAAGAATAGCTGCATCTGTCTGGTGTTTTGGTTATATTACAAACTGAGTAATCACCTTAACGTCTTGCCTGCTCTAATTACCCATGGTTGTTTCTTCTGTGCTTCCTTCCTCTTGCTCTGTGTCATGCTGCTGGCACAGTTGCAAAAGCTGCTGCATTTCTAGGGGTGATGAATTCTGCTTGATGCCCAATGGGATCTGGCTAGATTTCAGTGAGAGCTGAGATGTTTCTGTGTTGTTCCCTTTTAGCTTGTAGCTCTACTGAAACAAAACAAATTATTTGCCTTTCATATTTTGAAAGCGGTGGGGTTCTTGTCAAAATAGGGATACCACTTGCCTGAGGTGCACTGGAGACATGTGCTGTACCAGTAAATAATACATAGCACCACAGGCATCCAAGAGCACAAATAGGGTTCCACTCCCATGTAGTTGGCTGGAGTCAGTTATTATAGTTTATTTCTAGCATATACTTGAAGCACTACCAGCTAATTGTTAGCCGTGTGTGTCTACCTCAGGAACACTCAGCACATGATCACAAAGAATGAGCACTTCACTCTTTGCAGCTTATTTTTTAAATAAGGCTTTTTGTAAACATGGAAAAATAAGCATTGCAATTAATGCTAAGGACCAAAGTTTGCTAGGTAATAAAAGCCCAAATAAACATAGTTCTGCTGAACGTAAGTTGATTTTTTATCTAGAAGGCTGTAATAATAACTGATTTATTTTCAGTGGAAACTACTTAATCAAGTGTAAATTTTCAAATGACTCTGAGGCTCAGAAAATATACAACAATATCTGTTTTCAGTTGATTTTCATGGTGACATAGTGGAAAATCTGATAGAACTTCAGCCACTGCCTTGCTATCAAATGCTGCTGTAATTCCAAATGAACACAACCTGTTATCTGCTTGCTCAGCTGCTTGCTTTGCTTTCACTGTGATGTGGAAAAATGTTGGTTCTTTGGTAATTTTATTAATTTTACTGCCTGAGAATGGTTCTTTTGAAATTATTCTTCTAATCAAAACATGTAGCAGAAAACATTCTTTTACTTGTTAGAAACTTGATCTTGGTAAGTATTGAGTGTCTTTTTGCTTGGTTCTGTTGGTCTGAAAGAGCTGAGCACTCAATGACTCACAAGACACGTTGGCACCTGGCAGAGCCGTGCCCTTCATCAATCTATGTGGTGCCTGGTGGTTTCAGTTGGCAAAAATTTATGCAAACTGTTGCCTTGTATTGTATTATACATTCCAGGCTAAATGGCTTTGCAAGCCTGGAAGCTTGCTTTGAGCTTCAAATTCAAGTGTTTCTGAAGCATTAATGTAAAAATTTCTCAAGGTATCACATGTCTTGACTTTCACAATGAAAGCAAACAAACGGTAAATTTCCTAAAATTTTGGTGGAAGAAAACTATGCAGTATCATTATGTTTGCAATTCAGAGCAGATTCAGAAGCTATGTCAATATTAACGGTCCTTTTGATACAAATGCTGTGAGTTAGGAATCACTTTCTAGATCCCAATCACAGCACACTTCATTGAAACCCTGAAACAAGCAATATCAATATGGTCACAGTCAAAACTGTTTCACTCAGTTCTGTTAGTAAGGGGCCAGCCTGCATCTAGCTTTTGCCAAAACTCCCACTGAAGTCAACGGAACTTTGGAGCACTCAGCAAGCATATCATCTTACTTCAATTCCTCAGTTATTCTTTGATCATTTACAGATTCTCAATGCTGGTACCTGTGCATTTATGCAGGTCCTTTTAACCACTTCATCCAAACTGGCAGCTTATCCTTTCACAACTACAAGTGTACTATGAGTACACGAGTACTGTCTTAAGCACTCCTTTTGTGCAAAGACTGTAAGTGAATGCACATGAAACTATATCTCAAGGCAAGAACTTATGCCTTAAGAATGTCATTGTAAAATGGGCCATGAGTTCCATTTCA
The DNA here is from genome assembly GCF_019232065.1 of Centrocercus urophasianus. Taxonomy (NCBI): domain Eukaryota; kingdom Metazoa; phylum Chordata; class Aves; order Galliformes; family Phasianidae; genus Centrocercus; species Centrocercus urophasianus. The sequence goes on from NW_024884253.1 coordinate 12,482,915, forward strand.
GGTATGATTTTCTGGAGCTGAGGACTGTCTGCATTGCAGAGCTGATTTCAGTTATCTTTTTATAGTCTACTATAAACCTAAATATACATTATATCCTGACATTATGCATAATGGTACTTCTAACTTGAGATATTGATCCATATTGCCAGAGGGGCTAATCCAAGCTTCGGTTAACACAGCTCATTAGTTATTAACAGGACTCAAGCTGCCTCCTTTTCCTTGCTGCTATTCCTTCGCTGTCTTCCCAAAACTTCTCTCTTGCACAAAAAGGCAGGGAAGTTTTCTCTCAATTTGCACAGAAGCATTTCAGACCTACAAGTTGTATGTCCAAAGACTGAGAGCATGTCCTGTGGCCCCACAGGGCTTCACTCCATGCACAGATGGCTTCAATCCAAAGAAAGCAATTCAGGTGGCACTTCAAAGGGTGACCAGTACTGGATCTAAGCACGAGGATAACCTGAGCTTAGATAACATAATAACAAAGTCAAGTTATTCTCCCATGTTCTTCAAAGTGTTACTGAAATGTCAGTGAGACTTAATCCTTTTGTGCTCTTCAGCACCCGTAAAAATCAGACCACAGCTCTTTCTGTGCTGAAGCAAAATTCAAATTTTTCAACAGCAACCTCCAAGTGAGGAACAAACACAGGGAATGTTGTATCCCGGGACCTCATCTACAGGTTGCATATTAAACAGTTTCTAAATGAAAAGGTGGCTCACTGTGCTATAAACTAAAGTCATCATTTTGAGACCTACAGCCCACCGGAACGAGGGGACAGGATGGAGTGGCCTTTTCCAGTATTCTCCACCCACTGACCTAGAGTATGAAACCCACAGAGTTCTTGGAACTGCAAACAATGTTTGAATTCAGACTAAAACTGGAAAACAGAAACAGGCCTTTTTTT
>NW_024884253.1:12483916-12527751 GCF_019232065.1 Centrocercus urophasianus
TCTTCTTTCTTTTTTTTTCTTTTTTTTTTTTTAGTCACATCAGTCAATGCTATTTACAAAATTGGTTTATGGAGACCACAGGTGGACACTCTGACTCATTACACATGAATACTAAATATATCCAAGACGATCTTGGAAAATCCCATAAAGAAAGAGGGAATAGCCATCTGATTTTTATATTTATAACCTTGGGTTTTGGATGCCAGTAATGGAAATTACATTGTTTTCACAAAAAGCAGGTGAGGGACAGTAAGGGACTGAATGATTGCCAGGCTGCGTGTGGCTGGAAGGAGAAGGCCCTAAGCGAGGAGCTAAGTCACAGAGGAAGGTTTGTCATGCTGTAGTAGTTTGCCGTTCGCACTTGCGGCAGGCTGTGGTAAGGTTAGCAATGCATTCCACAGTTGTTAGGAGTTAAGCAAATGTTGTGTCCTTTAGCCAGAGAGAAAAGCACACCTGCCCATGGAGCTGGCATAAAATTCATTACTGCCCTCGTCCTACATGGAGAATTTGAGTAGTACTTTCAGCCTCATATCCTGCCACACGTTTCAGTCTCTCTGATCTTGAAAACCAGGAAGGTCCAAGGTCTGTAATATATGCAGGGAAGCAGATAATGGATCCCTTTCTGTTTATCTGACTTCTGTTTTGATGGATGTTTTAGTGCCAAAGCTTCTCTTATTCTCGCTGCTGGAGGAGAGCTATTGCTAGACTTCCTACCATCCGTAGGCTGGCTTTGTGAAATGCAACAGGATGAAACTGAAACAAGACATAGCATTTCTAGCCTGGAAGCTTAATTCATACGTAAGCTGAGAGACAGTGCATGTAAGGAGGAACTAACTGAGGAATGAGTTCGTTATTCTAATCTAGCCAGTTTCCTGAATGACCACTAAAGTAAATAAACTAGATGCCAAAATGCATTTGTTTTTACTTATAGATCACCCAAAAGTATACTGTGGGTTTTTGATGTTTCTTATTACCAAGATCCTGAGCCAAATCCTTCATAGACAGTGCAGAGCAGCTCCTCACTACTCCAGTCTTCAAAACAGCCCCAAGAAAGAATTTCTCTGCCGCTACTACCTTGTTGAGAGCAGCAGTGAGTGGGTGGCCACAAACATGGGCACAATAAACAAATATCTATGCAGACTCAAATTAGCTAATCATAATTTTTGTATTCAAAGCTGTATAGCAGATAAATATCAATGGTCTTCCTACTGAGATTTGGCTCAGCTAGCTGGTTCTTTATCAAATTGGGCACTGCTTCACAGAAGTCACTCTTCTGTGTCCTGAATGACTAGAATTTAGGAAATAGAGATGGAAATACCCAGCTAGCATATCTGGCTTGCTGTAGTCAGTTCCTAATGAGCTCTGCATTTATCCTCTGTCTCTGTAATGGTCCTTGCAGCCTGCAACTACAGTACTCGTACTGAAAGTTTCTGCTTCTTGACTTCTTCTCAAAGGAGTTAATTCTTCAGCATTTTATGCTTGTTTTTCATCCATTAGTACTATCTACTTCAATAGGCTTAAAATAAAATACATTTTTTTAAATACTCATGATGTTGTTGTTTTCTGTTGAATTTAATTCATCACCAGACACAAACAGCACAGCACAAATGGAAAAGTTTATTGCAAAACCAGAGGAATGGCAAAGTAGTATCCTTTTTTTTTTTTTTTTTCTTTTCTTTCTTTTTTTTTTTTTCTTTTTTCCCTAGAAGAATGAGTTTCTCTGTTTCAGCCTTAGGAGCCAGTAATTTCTAGCAGCCCTCTGTCTGCAAATCTTATTTCTGCACTGATCATCATAGTCACATGAAATTATTTAATAAGTATCTTATTGCCAAGGTCACATGAAATTAGTTAACAAAAACTTAGAAGTGAATTTAAGCCAGCTCATCTCTCACTGAAACATTCTTTTGGCTTAAAAGAACCTGCTGAGTTGTAAAAATGAGTAGCATTGGGCATTTTCCCAATAATAAGATAGCAATAACAGGGAAGAATGCTTGGCTATGTTGTAGAGTAAATTAACAATGCATCCATGAATTTTATATGTTTTGTATTCTTAGGCAATTAATAATAATTTAGATCTGTGGCTAGTTTTAAGTTACTCTGTGCAGGAAAATCACACAGGTGGTCTGCAGCCTTCTGTTAAGCCTTTCAAAGAGCTCCCCAACAAAAGTAAAGGGAAATGTAAATTTTTTTGTGAAGGAAGGTGGAAAGAAAACTTTCAGGGGGTAAGGGATAATTTTGTTAACCCATGTTTCATTTAAAGCTTTGCAATGGGTCTTCATTTCAATCCAGCTCCATTCTGGGCAAGCTTTGGTCCATATCGCACATAGGCAGCACTATCGAAGATTCACTCACTTTCATGAGGCAAAAAGACCAAAAAAGTTTGAGTGTTTTGATGGTAAACGCCTGAAAGCTAAGCTCTTCTTCCCTAACTGCAATATTCCAACTGTAGTTCTCCTCGCAGCTGTCTCTCTGGTCTCACGGATCTCAAATTCAGTTTGCAGAACGTCCTTGTGTCAACAAGAAGGAAAAAGGTGCTACTTACTCATTGTGTCCCATGACTCCACGGCTATGCTCTCTCCTGAGAAGCAAGAGCCATAGATTCAAGCTCTGTCAGAAGGACTATAAGTCAACTCTCCTACTTGGGCAAGGAAATCTTCCGGTTGTTTCACAACTCACTTCTTCCTGCTGCCTTTAAATGAAGGTAGCTGTGAATGCAGCTCTCGGTGCACTCCACTTGTGTTGTGAGCACATCTAGCAAATCCATACATTTATGGCTGCAGTTGTCTTTTCTATAGATCCCAAACAGCCTTAGGCAGAAGAAGGGCTTCTGAACGCAGATCTCAGCCTTAGTAGTGGTCTTTGTGAGTAAAAGCAGTAACTGGACTTGCCCAGCCAATTACAAGTGCATGTATGAATTAAATACAGCTTTCCTAAATCACCAGGAGTCAAAATTTTGCATTTTGTTCCTTTTTAGGTACTTGTCCTCTTTATTGCAAAGATTTTTGTTATTGAATTTGTTCTTAGACATTAAAAAAAAAAGCAGAACTATTTTGTAAGACTTCTGAGACCCGGAGTTCAACTAAATGAATAAGAAACACTGTATTTCAATAAAATAGAGCTGAGGCTTTTTCAAGAGGTTATTGTGTCTGCTCATGTCTTAGAGGCAGTTGCTCTATCATTGCCCTGACTGCTCTGCATCCTTCAAATGACGCTGTGTGTCAGCTAAATTATTAAACAAAAAAGTAGATTCTTTAGCAGTCGGTGTAAAGTTGGACTCTACAAAGTGTTTTAAACAAAGTTGAGACACCACAAAACTTCAGGTCAGTACGAATTGTTCTCTGTGCTGCTTCCACTAAGGAAAAACACACCAAGTATTTCCTTTGCTGAACACAAACATTCTTCTCACATTTGCTGCAAGAGTTTTGGGTTTTTATCAAAGGCTTTACTTTTTAAACCATGACAATTTCTTGCTAGACACAGTGTATGTGAGCCTGTGTATGTGTTTGTGATTTTAAAATAACTATATTCCACTTTCAATCCTTTAAAATTTACCATAACTGTGTTCTACTTTCATTTATTTAACTCCATTCTAACGAAGTTAGCCAGAAGTCTTTCTTGATCACATAAGAACCTGAATAGAGTTCTCCTTTACCTAATTAATCAAATCAGGTAAGGTAACATTTGAATTTGTTTTTTAGGTTGGTTGGGTTTTGCCACTAGCAAGGAAAGAGTCTTTTGATGACTCAACACCTTCTTAACTTGCACAAAGTTATACTGAGATGTTGTTGATCCTTTGAGTCCTCGTCCTGTAACATAGCCTTTGTATCACTAGAAGGGAAAGGAGAAAATGCTGCTAACAGTTTTTCTGATGAAAGGAGAGCCTGAGAGTGTCTCAGGACCTGTCAGTATCTGTTGTCTCTGTTATGACCAACAACACAGACAAGAGAGGACTTGTAATATACCTCCTGCTTGCCTGCTCCTGTAAGCAACGTTTTAACCACAGAAATGAGAGGAAAGGGAAAGGATGTGCTTGGGTACGAGAACCCAATTGTTCACAGCAGAACATTTTAGGTAACTCCATGAAAAAGCTCATGTAAGTTTCTGAATCAAGCTACCAGTAACCAGAAACCATTTCCTCTGATTTAAGAGATGCATTTCTCCTGCAGGAGAAAACTCCAGCCACAGGGAAGTCCGTGGCTGCCCTCCTGCAGTGCCTTCATTACTAACAACAAATACATCAAGGAGTTGCTGCTGTGAAAATCCCCATGCAACTACTGTGATGAATAATCTTCCCAAGAAGCGCTTCATGTCCATGGGAGCGTGGCATGGTGCCACTGTCTGAATCGAGGGCATGGCAGTGTAAGGCTTTCAGTGGGCAGCCATGCTTCAGACACCAGCATGGGCTAGGCCATACCACGTAGGGGCAGAGTAGGGCTGAGCAAAGCAGTGCCTCTGTGGTCCTGCAGTGAAGATGGCTGCTAGGCTGGGCCTCATCATTGTCCCCAGAAGCAAAATGTGTTCAGCCGCATCAAGAATGTAGAACAAGCTGGGAGCTGCTACCTTGCTGGTTCGTGTGAGGCTGTAGCTAAACTGAAGCTGGAATGACACCCTCCTCTCTTTCACTCTCTACAACTGCTCCCAAGCCATCAAGTGGAAAAAAGAGCTGCTACTGAAAAGCAAAGAGATTGTGTATGGAACTCATGAGTGCCGAATTCCAAAGATTCCTTTCTCTCAAATCCAAGCTCCAGAACTAATGATGAAGCTAGCATAGCAGAGAGGCCAAAACCAGAGGTTAAAGACCGAGAAACAAACAAATCAGATCTGCAGTGTATGCTGTATCCTGCTGTCTCCATGAGGTGGCTATTAAATATCACTAGGCTCAAATCCCCAGGGCCTGATTAACCTTTTCCAGAATATACAGGTATCTCATAAGTGAAATATGATAACATAATGCTTTTCATTCTCACAGAATTCAGTACTAGTTTCCTATGTATGTTGTACAACACAAATTATTTACTCAAGATTATTGGTTACATTGGGGAAATGCTACCTTTCTTTTAGTCTATTCTGAAGTGATGTTTTTTTTATATTTTTGCGTGAGCTGCAGTCCACAATGAATAACAGCTTATGCATCTCATCAGTTTCTTTTTACTTCCTTTATTTTAAATAAAATGCAATGGAAATTCAATACAGTGATCTGTATTTTATTCTTGCCTCTACCCACATAACTTTTCAGAACTGTCAGATCTCATTTGCAAGCTTCCCTTCTACCATCATCAGAAAATTATGTCAATATTCCACACCACCTGCTGCCTCCTCTTGCCACTTTACCTAAAAATCAGAGAAAACCCCCATAAAGTACAAACCAAAGCGTGAACCATTGTAACAGCTGTTGGTCCTGGAAACAGTGCAATTTGCAAAACATGTTTTCCTTAATATAATTTATGTGAATGGCCTCAAAGTGAAAAGGCGAGGCATGCTCAGTGATCTCACATGCAAGCTACTATCTCTAAAGTATAAATCTTGAAGGAACTTTGGAAATGGGTTGTTTCCCTTGGGTACTGAAAAGAACAGAATCATAAATAAGTCTGAATCCAAGACCGCATTTACAATTTTCCCATAAGAAATATATTAGAAAATTGTAAAAGCTGAGAACTGCTATCTGAACTGATACCTGAGCTGATAAAAAAATATATATATTACAAACAGACTGGAAAAAAAACACCCAAATTCTCACAATGGAATGAAATGCACCATTTTTATTTCATTTTCTCTCTAGTTCCCTGGAATGTAGTTCTCAGATGTTTTACAATTAAGAGTCTTCAACTAAAAGATTAAAGCTCCACTGTTTTTTTTTTTTCTGGAAAATCCTGTAATCAGTCAAATCTTTGCTCAGAAAAGGAGAAGGCTGTTGTGATTCCAGTGCAAATTCCACTGTTTAATGAAACTGAATCCTCAGTTACTGACAAGTGTAACCTTGGGGTACCTTAAGCAGTGCTTCTCTTGTAGATCATAGAATCATAGAATGGCCTGGGTTGGAAGGGATCCCAAGGATCATCAAGTTCCAGCCCCCGCCACAGGCAGGGCCACCAACCTCCAGATCTGTACTAGACCAGGCTGCCCAGGGCCCCATCCAACCTGGTCTTGAACACCTTGGGGATGGAGCATTCACAACTGCTCTGGGCAGCCTGTTCCAGCACCTCATCACTCTCATAGTAAAGAACTTCCCCCTGACATCCAATCTGAACTTTCCCTTCTTAAGCTTAAAATCATTCCCCCTTCTATCACTGTCTACCCTTGTAATATGTTGATTCCCCTCCTGTTAATAATCCCCTTTTAAATAATGGAAGGCTGCAATGAGATCTCTTTGGCTAAACAAGCCCAGCTCCCTCAGCCTGTCTTCACAGGGGAGTTGCTCCAGGCCTTTGATCATCTCTGTGGCTCTCATTTGGAGCCTCCCCAGCAGCTCCACATCTTTCCTATACTGGGGGCCCCAGGCCTGGATTCGGTGCTCCAGATAGGGCCCCATGAGGGCACAGTAGACAGGGACAATCACCTACCTGTCTCTGCTGGCCAACCCTCTTCTGATGGAGCCCAGGATACCATTTGCCTTCCGAGCTGCCAGAGCACACTGCTGGCTCATGTTCAGTTTTTTATCCACCAGGACCCCCAGGTCCTTCTCCAGAAGGCTGCTCTCAAGGAGTTCTCCCAGTGTACATATCTGGGATTACTCCAAACCAAGATGATGAATGCTCAAAGAGAAATATTTGATATGGTCCACTCTTAGTATCATTAATATCAAACTCACTGTAGTATGATAAATCTCTGGCAAATGTAGGAAACCAGAAAAGGCTTACGTAATCACTTGTCCACTTCTTAATTGTGGCGACAACTTGCAATGACTACAGTGAGACTGCCAGCCATTCTTGTAAAAAAACACCACCAGAGAGGGCAATTAAAACTGCTTGTTTATTTTCTGGCAGCCTGCAATACATACTGGGCCACTGAGGGAGAGCCAAAGACTGCTTTAATCTTCAAGAATTAGTAATAACCTGCTGTGGCAAGATTTTAGAGATCGGACTGAATCCACATTAGTTTTATTACACTCACAAAACACTGAGACCCCATACACACTAAGATTTTCTTGTGCATTTTAAATGCTACATGGATTCTGGCACTAAACATCAGATTTTGTTTATTGTTATTATTTTATTTTCTTTTATAGTTTTCCTTCCTGAGTTACTTCCCCTCTCCCCAGGCCTGTCCTCTAAATTTGCTGTGACTGAAGAATGCATTTCCTTCTATAGCCATCTCCAACTATTTGGCAGAAACAGCTCTGAAATATCACAGAAGAGGCGGATGGACTGTTCTTGGTGTGACTCCCAGGAATGAAGGTTTGCTTGCCAGTGGCTTTAGTTTGATTGGAAGAGACAGCTGCTATCCTACAGCCAAGTGGGAAGATTAAATGATTTGGAGACAGTGAGTTCACTCAGGAGAGAAGGGGTGGAGAAGACCGTGTCTTGGCACAGCGAGCCTCTTTTGTGTTGGGATAGCAAGTGTCTGGACTAGGCTGTGCTGGGAGGTACAGAAATGACTAAAACAAATGGTCCTTTAAACCTAATTTGGAGCACAGCCTACAGTATGGCTGTGGCGCACTTGAGATAAATCCTAGAAATGGTTGGAAAAGTCTGCAGCAAAAGGCCGTATCTTACTTTTAAATTGCTTAGCAAAGATGAAAAGTCCCAGTAGAAAAATGGACTGGGTGTTGAGAATGGCAGACTATATGATATCTGGGAAACATAGTACCTGGTACTGCCTGTGGGACAGGAAGAGGATTTGCCATTCAGAGAGAAAAGCACTGTGGTGTGTTCAAGAGCCCAGCTACCCTTGAACTTGCTTCCTGATTCACCAGCAGAGATTGGTGTGATCAGGAGAAAGATTCACATTCCAGATGTGCATCTGTGTTTCTCTCAGCTCAGTTGCATTCTGAACAAAGGGTCCCTTAGAAGATGCTTCCTCGCCTTTTCAAAGCAACTCAGAGGCTTAAAGTCAATGTGAATTGATTTTATAGGGATTACTCTGTGTGTGTATTCCCTGTTTCCTCAGTTGGCATGATCACCTTCCCATTTTTTTGCAGAGAGCAGACTCTGAACTCAGCCCCGCACTTGGAGCTCCTTCAAAATCTGAGCTTTATTACTCTCTCCATATCTAATCAAGCCTTTCAAACCTGTTCTGCACCTCTTTACCTCCTGTCAGATCTGCTAGGCAAGCACTGACTGGGAAACAGGAAAAGAAGCTTTACTGGGTGAGATTTTTGTTTTCTGTTTCCCAAACAAGGCCTCTGGCTAGTATTAGGAAAAAAAGATTTTCTGTGTCTTAAGAGTTCTTCCTGGTTTGCTGGCAAAAACAAGGGACAGGTTTAAATAGCTCCTGGGTGGATCTCCTTTTGAAACCAAAATCCCCAGCTGAAGTTCTCTTGCACATTTTGTGCTCACCTGATGTGCCCCTAAAACAAAACACATCCTTGCCTCCAAGCATTAGAACTTACAGGAGATACGTGAAACTGCGTTCAGAGAAGGAACACAGACTTACTGGGTGGAAACAGCAATACATCCACATGAGTGATAAATAAAAAGCCCTCTCCTGGTAACTCTGCCAAGAGTTTGTTAATTTGGTTTCCTGTCTGCTGGTGTAAACATCGACTAGCAAATGTCCTTTAACCACATGACTTCATCCTTCCACGTCTGCTAACCCTCTCTCAGGATGGCGACAGTGTATATAATAGGCTCATGGTCTTCAGGTGTGCTTGTGCAGCCTTTCCCTAACCCTTTTGGAAATGTTGCCTGGTTTTCCTGAGACTTTTATACCTACTTCAGCTCTTGAGCTTTCAGTGTCAGCTGATGGGGAGCTGATGTTGCCAGAGTTTGTTCAGCCTGTGGCTGTTCCCTAGAAAGGACTCTGAAAAATTAGCAAGTACCTCTTGCTGCCAACAGATAAAATCAGCCTAATCAGATCAAGGTCTAACCTCTCCTTATAAAACCCTAGTGACAGTGAAGCCATAGCTCCACACAGTCTCTTCCAGTATTTAGAATCATAGAATCATAGAATCACCAAGGTTGGAAAAGACCTAAAAGATCACCCAGTCCAACCGTTCACCTATTCCCAATAGCTCCTACTAAACCATGTCCCTCAACACAACATCCAGCCTTTCCTTGAACACCCCCAGGGTCGGTGACTCCACCACCTCCCTGGGCAGTCCATTGCATTTAATTGTCTTTCAAGCATAATGTATTTTCTAGAATCCAGTCCATATCTCTCTTGTTATTTAACTTAATTTCTTCTTCTTTTGTGCTCAGTGTGGGTAGAGAATAGCCACTCTTCACTTATTTTTGAAGACTTCTTCCCTTCACCTCTTTAGATTAAGTCATCCCATTGCTTTCAGTCCTTTCTTAGCATAAAGCTCTCTTTCATTTGCCCATTTCTGTTTTGAGTAGATACAAATAGCTGTAAAAATGCTCAGAATGTCTGTTGAGGGACTCTGAATAAAAATGTTGTAATCTCAGTAATCATCATCTCCTTTATCCATACTAATAAGGAAGGATGAGGTATGGATAAAAAAATAAAAGCCCAAGACACAGATAATACAAAACACGCAAGAAGGAGACGGTAAGTCTGTTGTGTAGCACCTCGCAGCATATGAGGTGTTCTAGCTATTTTCATCTCTGAAAGTCCAGTAAACAGATTTCCACAGAGAAGAGGGCAGCAACGGCAAGGTAAATGAGAACACCTGAGTCTGGTACAGCTGGCAGGCATATAGTCTCTACCATGTGCTCTCCAGCACTGCTCTGTGGTCAAGGGTCAGGGAAAAGTGGGGCTCAGTGCACCCAAAGATACCTACAAGCAGTTGGCATTTCCTATGATTTGTTCCTTTTATCTCAGAGCCTGCATTCTTGTACAGTGGTGGATAGTTCTATGGCATCCTCCCATCAGCTCCTTCAAGGGGAGTTCTGAGGAGTGGCATTAACAGAGAAGTGTCTTCTAGAATAACTTCATCTATTTTTCCCATCAGCTTGAGTTTTAGTAGCAGTAGTCTTTCTTGGCCACATGCAGAGTGTGAAGCTGGAGAGTACACAACATTGCCTGTGAGCCACATCACTAAAGCTATACAGAACTTGTGTTTCATTTGTGAAGATAGCACAGTCTTCTGTAGTTCTTCCCTGTAGCATTAGGTTTTGTCAGTGACATAAATACAGATACTTGGCAAGGAATATTTCTGGTTAAGATACTGAAAATACATGATATAAACAATTAAATGCATTTCAAGCCCAAATGTATAAAATATGCCATGCTGCACTTACCACATCTGTGGAGAAGAAGAAAGAACACTTACCAGCAGAATGAGTAAATCAAAATACCAGGGTAGTTTTTGGTAAACATTATTTAACCTGCATCACTGCTTATATGCATTTTCAGTGTAGTATAAGAAATGCAAACTGGTCATATTTCAGTGTAACCCTCTATTAAGGAAATGTTTATAATTTCAACCCAGAATACATGGTTAACAAGATAGCCTTGCTAGTAAGCTGTGTGTATGAGTAAGTCACAAACCTTATACACCATTATGAAGACAAAAGAAGACACAGATCTGTGAAAATTTCCCTTTAAATCTGTGGATTTTCTATGTGTGTATCTCTTGCTGCTTGCCACCATCAGATATCTTTGTGGAATACAAATTTGAGGTCTCTGATTTGAGGTCTGTGGTCCTTATCTGATAGCTTTGCCAGACGCCTATTCCACTTGAATCTTTTGAGAAGGATTAAAGAATCAGGGAATCATAGAATCACCAAGGGTTGGAAAAGACCTCCAAGATCATCCAGTCCACCTTCTGCCTACCACCAATATTTCCCTACTAAACCATGTCCCTCAGTACAACATCTAAATGTTTCTTGAACACTGCCAGGGACAGTGACTCCACCACCTCCCTAGGCAGCCCATTCCAGCACCTGACCACTCTCTTGGAGAAGAAATTTTTCCCAATATCCAACCTGAACCTCCCCTGATGCAACTTGAGGCCATGGTAAGCCTGCTTAGTCAGCGTGGATTTTTTTCTTGGGTAGACATAAACAGTACAGGAACTTACACTGCTTTGGTCTGCACAGCAACATTAAAGTTTGCTTTGTGCTGTTCTTTTTGCTGTTGTTGCTTTTTTGTTGCTTTTTTTTCTTTTTTTTCTTCCTGATGTCATTATGTTGAGAAAGGACACAGTGATGTGAATTAAAATGAACTTTTGAGTAAGACTTTGTATAGGTTGACTCCCAAAGCCCACAGAACTTATTTGCAATATATCTTTGTCCTACCTTTATTTTGACATTTCAAAGCGTACAATATTGGCACAAGAAAGAGACAGGGGCAAATACCTGGGCAGGTCTGACCTCTGACTTTCTGTAGGACACCAAAGAGCAGCAAAACCCTGCCTATGCTCAGAGGGAAGTATCTTCTTAAATGAGAAAAGTGACAGAAGATTTTCCATGCTGAGTTCAACTAGAAACCAGAATTACTCTGCTGCCATTCAGTCCTTTACAGGGTTATAACCTGTCCCAAAATAAAGTGGACTGAAATGTGTTGAATACTTATATTTGGTATCTAAGACATTTTTCAGCCTTCCTTTCATGTCTGACCAAACTCAAACCTTTCAGTTCTATTTTGAGAAAAGGAATATCGTATCATTAAATTGCACTGAGGGTGAAGTTCCTCTTTCAGTGCAGTAACATCATGAGTTTACCACCCCACATCAGAACAGAAGCTTATTTTACAGAATGTTGTCATGACTACAGCCATAACCATTAAGAAACACCATTGTGGAGGTAAAGGCATTATTTTTTTTGAAAGCCTGCATTAAAAAAAAAGCAACATATCCTTTGAGTAACACCTCTTTGGGTTATCCATCTGTAAAATTAAGAGATTTCTTTGGTCAGTAAGGTCATGAAACAGTGACAGAGAGGTAGACAGATGTCCTGCAGTGGGAAGTGAAGGAGAAACAAACACTTAAGAATGAGAGAGATTCAGCCTTCACAGACTGCCACTGGAAGATCAAAATGATCTTTCTTGAAATTTTCACACCAGTGCTTTGCTGTTACAGTTAAACACAGCTTGTTGGCAGTAACTAGGTGAAATTCAGTGGCTTGTGTTATGCAGGAGATGAAGCTACATGACCTAATGGTCTATTCTGGCATATGAATTGTTTAAATAGAACTAGTTATTTTATGCATTTTTCCCATTTCTACGTGTCTAAATAGTTAGTCATGACAGAATTTGGTTATTTCTAGTAAAGAAGTGATAGATAAATCTGAGTGATGTTTTCTTAAAGTTTTCAATGATCTACACATCTTGATGTGGTTTCTTTCATGGTTTTGCACATGAAGGACTTTGCTGTATGTGGGACATGACTGAGCTCATGGTCTGAGGTTATACTGTGTTATACCCAGTTCTTACCAAAAAATAGAAGGCTTCTGTGAATAGGCTGCAGATATCCTTTTCCAGGGAGGTCACTGCACAGGGTCTTCTCTTGTAATGTGATTCATTGTGAAATTTCAACTGGTCATGGAAACAATAATGGTCAAATTGTCAGCATGGCAGTGGGTGCACGTGGAAGGCAGAGGAGGCCAGCTGCCCTGGCCCTGCGTAGGTTATGTGTGCAGAGTGTGCTGTGTATGTTTCATACTGCTCAACAGCTACGACAAACATGTTGGATTTGCTTGCAGTCATTTTATACCTATGCCTGTTCCTTTATGCATGTAAAGGAGATTACTTATTTGAAGGGGAAAAAAGGTTCTAGTAATTTGAGTGCACAGTCCTGAACTGACATACTCTTAAACTAGAAGAGGTCCCCCTGTACGTCCTCCTCAGTGGTATCCATGGATGCCACATTCCCCAGCAGGGAAGGCATGGGGCATGAATCAGTTCCTCTGGAGAACAAAGGAGTCTTCATCATGGGAACAGGTTTCTCGGTTTCAACCATGGAAAACAAAACGAGTACCCAGCTGTGTCCCAGCCCGCTTCAGCTAACAAAGCTGTCTGGAAAACAGTGGTCCCATACTTGTCTCTTAAATCACCCACTGTCTTTGTACATTATTACCTTCAGTATTGCCAGTATGGGCTGCATTTTCAGTGCTTTTAGATTATTTATTATGAAAGGAGTCCTGCTTGTTGCATACTTGCTGTTCAGTGCAATACATAAAACAGAGCAAAATAGCATGCAGCAGCCAAAAAATATTATTTTTGTATTTTTAATATATTATGAGGACAAATTCAACCACAAAACCGTAAGAGGGCAGCATTCTCTCTATCATTCATATTGTCTCTCTGCTGGAATATGAAGAGAGACTTTCTTTAGCATTCACCTCATAAACCACAGAGATGCATTATATACAATTCGGAGCCTGGTTCGCTATTCCTTGTAATTAATAGGAATGTTTCCCTTGATTTAAATAGGTGTTGGATGGAGGCTGCAGTTGTTCAAAATGACATCAGGAAGATCTGTCTGCGTGATTTAAATCAGAAGACACTGAAAATAAGCAGTCAGGAAATAATTTTGGTGGTGGTTAACCATTGGAACAAAATACCAAGAATTCTGGTGTATTCTCCATTTCTCGATGTCTCTGAGCACAGACTAGATGTCTCTTTGGAAAAAGTGCACAAAAGCTGCTGAGTTCAATACTGAGGTGGCAGGATGGTATTCTGCAAACTCCTTAAAATGGAAATTGATACTGCATGTATACAAGCAAGATGAATCACACATTTTTTACGCTGTTACTAATTAAGCAGTGGAACAACAATAAAATGGGATGTATTTCTCCATGATCTTCTCTATCTACAATTTGCTTTGCACAAGCCATCAGATTTGCTAAGCAAGATGATCCTGCTGGCTCTGGAATCCATTAGCGTGGTTGTTCCTTCAAAATCTTACAGCTGTCAACTGATGCTTTGAGCAAGATGCAGTAGTTATTATTGAAGTAATAATTGATTGGGTTTTTAAAAAAAACTTTTTTTTTTTTTTTTTTTTTTTTTTTTTTGAGATTAGAACAGCTTAAAATGGAAGAAGAGACATTTTGAGGAGAGAAAACAATTGTTTACCTTTAAATCATTGCTTCAAAAATCACTTAGGTCACAAGAAACTGCAGCTTTTTACACGATGACTGTTTAGACTTCTCGTAGGTTTCAGTCCAGTGTACAGTGGCAAGTGCTAATTAGCATTCTTGCTTGCAATGTCAGCAGACAGGAGTACTTAATGAGCATGAAAACCAAGCTATTCTTTCTATGCTGCTTGACATGGTGACCCAACTCCAACCTCAGAGGGTTTGTGATGAAATTTTATTTTCTTGCTTGTTTACTTCACTCCTACTGGTGAGGGAAATTCCTCTGCATCTTCCCCAATTCCCCTTACTTCAGTTATTTTAACGCCCTAAAATGATGCACAACGTTTACACTATGAATACCCTTAGGGGAACAAACTGTGGTTCTACAGAAAGGTAATTAGGACAAATGCAGTGGTAGGCAAATGTGCAGTGTCTTGTAAGAGTGATATTCCCAATGCAGCCTTCCACTATGTGAGAAAGCAAAGGCTCTCTGGAAAAGATGACTGCAAAAGAAAAAAAGAAGTTATTTAATGAGAAACACATCTACTGTTACATTTAATTTTCATTTCATTTCATGGACATGGAACTACTTAAAATGGCTTCCCATTCTTTCGGGAGAAAGAGTTTGTGTTTATCTGTGATTCTTAGTGAGGACGATCATAAAGAATGTTAATTTTCCAGCTATGTTTTAAAGACTACTAAAGAATGTAAGCATTTTTTAAGCTCAAAATATTTTCGCATTGTTACCATAACAAAGAAAAATGTGAGGTATTATTTAATTTCCCGTAACTTGCAGTATAAAAATAAATTCAATAACAAACAAGCTTTGCCAAGGTGGCTGTATATTTTTTTTGAGAAATAATGTTGCTGATTCAAACTAGCCCACATTTTACATAGGGTTTGAATTAGTGCTTTTTCACTGGATCTTAAGGGCTTTTTCCGTTTTTCAATTTAATGCTGAAGCCTCCGTTCAGAAAGGTGCTTCATGCCATGAGTATGTTTATCCAAGTCAGAGGGCCTACTCGTACACTTGGAGCTGAGCTGGGAAACAGGGCTTTAGATACAGTGAAACTTACTGGTGTCTGGGGGACCACCACGTTATTAGAGTTTCAATTAAGTTTTGATGCTGAAGATTTTGCCTGCCACTCTTAATTGACATGTGGGGTGCTGCTGCTGCGTGCTTGACCATGGTATTTATTTGGGTGGTATTCAATGAGCCGCAGCCCTGTTGTGAGTAGTATAAAACAGAAGTATAAAATAGAAATAGTCAAGAGAGGTCCCAAAAGAAGTTATATAACATGCAAGCAAAATGGAGGAGGAAATAGCATTAAGCAACAGCACAGCTTCGTGTTTCTTCCTTTTTGGAAGGAAGACAAGGTAAAGTTGGGAGGAGTGAGGGGATACGCTTCAGGGCTGCTTGAAAAATGTGGGGACTAATGGAGAGGACAAAACCACTGCAGGGCAGTGGAAATCCACTGAAGAGCGTGCAGAGGCCCTTGCACTGGGTTCTGCTTCGAACAACCAGATTCCCTCCCCTCTCTGGATGAACTCAGTCCCCACCCAGTGGCAGGGGAGAAGAGATGGGGAGATAACCATCACTGGCTTTGCTGCTGACAGGGTGGCTGATGAATCTTCTTCATCTCTCTGTACAGAATGCTTGGCTTAGATTTGCTTTTCTGCTTTCTGTGCAGTCCATAGATTTTGACTCATTTTACAGTCAGCTGATATATTCAACAGGGAACTTATTTTGCTAAAGAAGCTACAAAGCAAAACACCAAGGAGCATACTGCAGTGAAACAGAGTACAGTCTTTAATTGACACAGTAGTTTTGAATAAATCTTTCCATTGTCACAGTCAGCGCAGTAAATGCCAAGGCCTGTCAGCACCATTTCTTCGTTACCTCCCCAAGGTAATTATACAACTCTTCTCACTGCATCCAGTTCAAAGTATTCATCTGTTAACAATCCCAGCTTATGGTATTTTACCCAGACTTAACAATAAAAATTAAAAGAATACAAAAAAGAAGTCAAAAATACAAAAATAGACGTCAGGCTTGATCTTGCAAGAAGCTCAGATCCCATCTCTGCTCATTGAACCAAAATAACTTGGACATCACTTGAAATGTCTTGCTGGGAGTGTGCAGAGAGGTGGAGCCACAGCAGAGATCTGAAGTCAGCTCTTTCAAGAGCAGTACACTGGGCCACCCATCCTTTTGTGGAGAAGCGGCCTTGGGGAAGTAATGTGCAGATTCTTCCTTCTCCTTTTACGTCCATGTTTCCAGTTCCCAAACAGCTCCAGGCCCCAGAAGCACGAGGCCGGCCGTTCAATGCAAGAAAACATTTGCTTACAGCCCAAGCCACCCACATGCAAGGTTTATAAATTGTAAATATGCAGCATTTAGTTATGGAACTGTGATGCTTTTCATCTCTGTGCAATTTCAAGCTCTGCTTGTGAGCAGGAACAGCGACTGCTTTGTCCTCAGAGTTGACGAAATCTATGCAGAAGAGAGGCATCCAACGTGCACTTCTACCGAAATTTTACATCTTTACTGTTGTGTTGCTGCCTAAGTGTATCTTCTATCTGGCTTAATGTGTAACAGCATTTCAGGGGTGAAACGAGTGGAAAAATGTGTCGATGTTTCATGAGAAATAAGAGGTTGAGGGAGAAGAAAAGGGGATGTCACTGATTGCAGTCTTCTGCTATCACAATCCACAGATCATATGATCCCTTTTTTTACTGAAATGAAATGTTTTGATACCAGTTCGGCCCCAAACTGTGTTCTGTGTAACCCAGCAGCATCTTTGTGTTACAGGACCACAATTATGTCTCTAAAATTAGAAAAATAAAGAAAGGCCCTTTGTGGCACTTTGTGTAAGATGTATTTGGGCTTCCAGAACAGTATTATCATAGGGAAAAATAAAAATTCAGGTTTTTTATTTTCTCAATTTTCTTCCGTTTTTCAGAGAGGGGCCCTTTCTCTTCTGCTGCAAGAAAAAGCCAAAATTTACCACGGTAAACTTACCTACTATAATCCACTTAGCTTTAAATGCTAACAGTGTGAAAAAATAATCCCATTATATTTAACAAGAGGTATTCAGGCATGTCCTATGAGGATGTATTTTTCTTCTGCAAAATCTGCCCTAAACAGCCTTTAGAATTTATTCTTTATAGTTGTTTCTTTTGTTTTGTTTTTCTTTTTCTTAAACTATTGTATGGCAAGGAGAGAATTTTACATTAAATTCTAACAGCTCAAAATGTGTATGAAAAAATAATAATTTTCTACTAAATGCTAAAGGACTTTTCTCCATGAAGATATAAGCAAGCCCAACAGGAACTGCTAGTTATGCTGCAAAAAGCTTGGAGAGCTTGGGGGTGGGTGCTCAAGCGCATTAGTATTCACTCCACATTCTTGCCTGCTGTTCCACATGCACTGTTTTGTGCCTCCATAAACTGCTCTGGATGCAGATCAAAATTATTTAAAAGAATTCGCAGGGGGGCAAAAAATAGAGCAGCCATTTCTGTGTATTTCTACATTGCTTTCATTTTCATCGACATTCAATGTTAGCCTTTTTATAGCGATATGAAAAAAGGAATGCAGAAGCAGAAGGGAAAGGCTTTCTCTGATAAGAAATGCTTTTACATTTTAGGCAGAAGTTCTCACAACAAATCAGAGTACTGTTAGCTTTCCTCGTGCGGCCCACATCAACCATTTAAAGAAGCAGCACTCAATTCTTTAACTGAGAGGGCACTTTAAAATGATTATTACTCTTTCTTGTTTGCAAAATCTGCTGAAACACAGGAAGAAGTCTGTTTGTCTCTGCTATGTTGATCCTTTTTGATAGGGTGAACAATGACCTCCCTCCCATCTTTTCACTTTTCAGTTCTCAAGACTCTTGACTCAGAGCCAGCCCAAGAGCAGACCCAGCCAACGAGCCATGCTCCTGGCTCCTAGATTTAAAATCACAGCTGCAGAAACATGTACAAAACAATTCCATGAAAGATCAAGTGGATAGGATAGTCTGCAATACATGGCTTTATCAAACAAGTTCTCTCGATTAAGAAAATAAATAAAAGTGCCTCTTACTTGCAGGCATGAGGAAGCAGTCTTTGATCTATCAATCACTGAGACAAGTGTGGCTCATGGCCCACCACCATGAACTACGGACTGCTTCCTTGATATTTGTTTTACTAGTGATATTCTTGAATCCTGATTCAAAAGGAATGTGCTAAGATGCAAAGTTGTTTCACAATACATCGCTGGATTACCCACTCTGATAGCAGACCAGAAGAATGTATGAAGATCCCCATACAAAAAGAAGAGTGGAGGCTAGAAGCCTGGGAGGAGAATCAAAGGTGAAAGCCCCCAAGCACTGGGAGCAGATAAGCTTAGAAGAAAGCACTGAGGGAAGATGAGAATTTGTTCAAGGATGAATAAAGGTGAGTTTGAGGAAGAGGTACATCTTACGCAGAGAAATGTCAATTGAAATTCACATCCCCTGAAACACAGCACACTGGCGGTACTAACTGCGGCACCGTGTGGTAGATACAAAATCTTTAAATCAACAGCATTCCCCTGTGGCCAACAGTCACTTGTCTCTGGACAGCCTCCTTAAAAACTCTTGTCTGAAGCCCTGGTCCATGTTGGCTGATGCACTGGAATGCACTGGTGCTGTTGCTCTCAGGCTATGCCACCCTGCTGTGCATGTGTTGGCAGGGGATTAAATATGCATGAAGTTGACAGTTAGCTTCACTTCCATCAAAGCTTAATTTTGCTCACTTGTCAGTATTGAAGAACAGAAATTAATAACAATAATTAATAGTTCTGTTAACACAGTGAGTAGAGAAGCAGCACATGATACAAATATTAAATCCAGGGAAACTTTGGTGCTGGGAGACAAGGACTGTTCAATGCAGTCCACATTGACTTGTAGGTAAAAAATACTTTGCAGGTCACTGATGGTCTAAACAAAAGAAACTCTGTGGTCAGAGGGAACAAAGGAATGTGCTGGAGCATCCAGGGAGGATGTAGCACCGTCTACGCTGGCTGTAAGGAATCTTCTGAGGAGGCTGAAATTCCTTCCATTTTCTCTCCCCTGCATTTTCTGGTTTTGAAGCTTCTCTGCCAAGAAAAGGACAAAAGCTTCATTATGCTTGAAGTCTGGCCACAAGCAAAAGTACCTAAAAGGTGCTTTAGACCATTTACTACATGAGCTGTGCTATTTCTGAAGGGAGATGGCAAGCTTTCCGATTGACGTGCCATCTTCCATAAATTGCATATTCCTTTTGTGTTACTTCTCAGAGGTCTCTCCTTTTTACTTGCCTTACACCATGGCAATTCTTATGAAACCAGAAGCTGTAGAGCTTACATCAAAGCAGGAACTACAAATAAATTCTGATAGCTCTTTTGAGGAGCAAACATTGAGTCTTCATTATTGATTTTCTTTCTTTATTGTGATTCTTTCTGTATGTAGTCATAAGTGGGGCTTTCTGTTGGTAATTCTGCACAAATTCCGTGGAAGGAGGAAAGGAGTATGGTATTGTTAGGGCCTTTCATAATTAAGGGAAAACAGAACAGACTGTGTGTCTGAATTACTGGATTTGTAATGTTATCTACATACCTCACAAGACTGACACACAGATTTTCTGGTATTTGCAGCTGGAAAATACGACTTTTACACCTAATATTCTTATTCCATTTCATTGAATGGCTGCACTCTCTCACGGTGCTTTTTCTGTCAAACCTCAGTAAAAGTCTTCACCTGATATTCCAGTCTTCTGTCTTGTCTGTACTTCAGATGCCTCAGCACTTGAAGTTCCTGCTACCCTGCTAGGTTTAGTGCCATAATAAGCAACCAAGCTCCTGCGCCAAGGAGCAGCCAATCTCTCATCGATGACAACTGCCTTCATCCACCTTCCTGGTTGGAAGGAAAGAGCACAGCAATCCACAGGTGGTGGAGGCATTTGGATGTAAATGATGCAAGCCATCCATCAAGCTGTACAATTGGATAGTTGGTTCACAGCTGAGTGAACCCAGCATCTAGGAGACTCAGAGCCTGGAGCAAAAATAATCAAACGTCCACGCAAAATTCACTGACGGCCGAGCGTGGCATCATTGCTGGCCTGACATCCTTGTGTATGTGGAAAACCAGCAGGATGGAAAATTAGTGCACCCAAGTATACACAGTGAAGTCAGACTGAAAGCAATGAAATTACAGTCGCTCCTCATGAGCTAACGGGACCATTTTCCTTAACCAGTGACCTTCAATTACAGAGTAGAAAGCAAATTAGTAGAGACAAAAAAGAAAAACCTGTTAGCCAGAAAATCTTACTGGCTACAGCTTGTCTTGTTTCGGTTCCAATTTCCTTAGCTTTCCGTAAAGTATGTGCTGTCTCCTTTGGAGTACTGGTGTTAACTGGAAATGTTGATTCTGGGAACAATGAATTCCTTCTTATCAAATGGTTGGGTGTTATGACCAAATTTTTCAGAAGGCATTAAATTTTCTTCTGCTTGAAAGATCTGAATCATTGCATGAAGCTTCCTGGTGCCACAGAGATCGAGTTAGGAAGAAATTAAAGGCCAAAAAAGCCACTGCAGGAATTAATAAATAAAATTGCCATTTCTCAGTTCACAGCTTTCCAGCACCCCGTTGCTCACCATTGTTTGCCTGTAGGTGGGAGTGACAGTGAAGGATAATGCGAGGCATATTTCCAGTGCAGCAGTTTGGTGGTTCCCATTCAGAGTTACAGGGCATACTCTCATCTACAGCCATGTGAAAGTAAGAAGTGTGATCCTACCTGTTTCAGGCTGCTTATGCAACCTGAAAAATTTACAAATCTGGATTGGTGACGTGGTGTGAATCCACTTTGAATGGGAAATTGAGCATGTAATGTTATATGCAAGCTGAGGGTGACCACAGAGGTAACCAGCACTCTTGAGATTCACAAGCTGGCTTAATTCACTAGATAGGCAAGCCTAGAATGGCAAAAAACAGGTATCCTTCTTTAGTATGAATTTGGATGACATTTTTGTACTTAAATCCTTATGTAACTATATGTACATTCTGTGATTAATTTTTCAGTTCCTCCATTGCAACATTCAAATCCTATAATGCAAATAAAAATGTGTTTTGACAGGATGAGATCTACCTTCCTTCTCTGGATACATATTTGACAAATGAAGTTCTCCTTTGGGCATATTAACACCTCATAACGGGCTCAGATTCATAAAAGGAGCTAAGATCTCAGTGCGAAAAAAAAATAAAAATAAAGGCAGATTTGTTTGCAAAATAAAATAAGCCACAGTTAAAACAAAGATAACCACCTAGGTGTGAGTTTTCTTTTGACAACATTATGAGCTAAATACCTTTTCTCTTCCTTCAGTCTATGTTGGCACAGTCTTTTCTTCGGCTCCTGAGTTATATGAGAGAACACGGATGGGGAAATGTTTGCAGGGGTGCTTCACCTACTAGAGCAAAATCTGAAACATGTTTTCCTGTTAACTAACTACCCCACTTTCTTGTTTGCAGATTATCAGGTTTCTCTAAGCCTCCATTTTCCAGGTTTTCCTACAATGCTTCAGATCATTGGTCTTAAATTTAAAGAGGGAGATTAATTTCTAAGGGACTGCTGTAACAACATGGTAGAATGGCAAATTTTTTCCTTTTGCAGCTACTAAAATGTTTGTTTTCACAAGCAATCGATCTTCTTGAGATCTCTCTTCCCCTTAGTTTGTCTGAAATCTGTTAATGACGAAGCTCTGAGTGTTCTCTAAATGCAATATGTGGTGAACTCTTGAGTCCCAAGCCTGAAGCCACAATCTTCCCACTGTTTGTTGCTTGGGTTCAATAAACATCACACTGATATACGGAGATGACTAAGCTATGCAGCATTCACCTGCCAGCACCAACTCATTGGTTTGGACTTGTGAGTTTTTCCAGATAGCAGACTGGCTTAAAGAGCAAAGCCATTTATAGACCTGGTGATTATAATGATGCATGAGAATAAAAATAGATTTATAACAATCATAACATCCAGGACAGCATTACAAATAGACAGGATAAAAAACAGGGAAAGATAAATACGTGTCTGGAAATATGACTACTACTGAATCAATAAGCTGATGTCTTACCAAAAGCACATCAGTACAGATTGAAGGCAGAGTGGTATCAGCAACTTTCAGTCTGCCCAATAATAGCAGTCATTTTTCTCCATTACTAATTACATTTAAAACAGACTACTCATATTCCTGTAATGTGGCACAGACTACTTAATGCCTATAGTTGCTATATTAGGTATGTCAGTAAAAAGAAGAAATCCTGCTATTTAAGTTCCTTTTCTTATTGCATCTTGTAAATTATCTTATGGATAATGAATAATTAAAGGAAGTTAACTTTTATAAAATAATTCCAGGCAGTGTCTCTTCCCTGCCGTATGGCATATTGTCACAAACGTGGTTCTTTTAAACACTGCCGAGAACAACTCGGTCATAGCATGGACAAGTGTTTATTACAGGGTTTGCTGCCTCGTCCTATGATTCTGTTCTGTGCAAAACACATCTTAGCTAATTCCCCAAGGCAAAGTGGCAACACTGTAAAGCTCTTGTGAAAACATTCAAACTGCAGTTTAAACCTTGTTAAAGCATAGTTCTTCTCTGGAAAGTGACACTAAAAATGGCATTGTGGGATTCTGTATTTATTGTCTATTTGTGATCTTCAGATCAAACATGCTAAGTACAGCTATACAGTTCCCTTGTACCATTCACAGCCAGCTCCACAGATCCCAGTGGGATTAGAAAGCTGAAACTTTCCTATTCGTGTATTTAAAGATGACGGTCTCCTTAGCATCTGCCCAGAGCTGCTGTCCTCACCAAAACAGGTAACTTCACCTCCATTAAGGTGAATGAGCTCAGGGAAGATCTGCCTTATTCTCATACTCTGAATGCAAATATACAAAAGAAAAAAAAAAGCAGACCTGTTGAAGATGCCACTTCTTAATGATAGTCACACTTTGAGCTAAGCTACTTGACTGCCTTTTTAATTTTTTCAGTTGTTTCACAGCATAAAAAGAAAAACTGGATCTCTAGAAATGTCTTCTGTGAACAGTATTCCCTATAAACATTAACTGGCAGAAGCACAGGCTTATGAGCTGCATTTTTATTTCTCCAGAGATCCAGCTGTTGTATATTTATGGCGGGCACCAGCAATGAGATGACAAGCCTAACTCAAAGCCCACTGAAACTAGCTTACAGTGTTTGATTATCTGTAGGAGCTTGCTATGGATTTCCTGCTTTTCCTTCTCTGATATCTGAGTGGGGAGCAACTGGTATCACCTACCCCCCAAGGTCAGAAGTTGACTCTGGTGCTGGGTATTGCCAGTCAGAAGACTGCATTATTGTGTCCCAGATCTTGATGACAACATTAATTTGGCTTAAATAACTTCTGGCTGATGGAGCTGTTGTAGCATTCTTTGTAATACTTTAAGTTGGCCCCTGTATGGAAAATAATGCACTCAGTACAGCTACTTGTATGTGGTCAACGATGGACATTTAGAAAATGGTCCTTCTCTTCACACCACAGAGAAAATATCAGGGTAGATCCAGACTATCAGCACAGCTGTGTCTTTATCTAGGCAGCATGTCCACTAACATGCCTAAGAGTAGATATCAAAGTACTAGAAGTCTCTGAAAAGGTTACAGGAACATCTAGAGCATCCATTTAAGTAATGAAGTGATAACAACTACCTGACAGATGTCAGCAATACGCCTCTGGGTAGCTGGATTTCCATGCCAATTTTCACATTGCCTCTTAGAAAGGACTCATCACTAATTCAAGTGTCTTGAATTTTTATCATGTTGACGAGTACAATCAGCATCTGTTTCAGTCTCAGGTTATGCTTGATGGGTGTTCAGACCATTACAGATGTATAAGGAGGAATGTGCTGGGCTGTCCTTGAAGACTATGGCTTCCTGACTTAGCATAGCTGGATTTTGTAAAACAACGTGCAGGCTTTTTCCACCTTCCTCTTGCCAATCCCACACAGCCTTGTGACTCAGAGGGGCAAAACTGCACAATTCAGAGGCAGTGTGGGCCCCAGATTTCAAGTGCTGGAGAGCTGGAATATCCAGAGCTGAGGTTTTCGGTCTGGCCTACGAAAAAGGGCAGAAAACCATCTGTGAAAACTGGATGCACGACTAGGTTTGGCTTCTGCCCCGGGATCCCACAGAGTCTGAAATATGGACGATAATCACTTTCTGGGTATCTGCAGGTTAGGAAAAGGAATACTTTGTTCAGACCTCTGAGAGGAAAGTCACATCCTGGCTGACTTTCCTGGGGTACCAGCCTAGAGAAGGCCAGCGGGTCAGAGCCCCCCCAGAGTCCAGGCTGGTACCTGAGGGCCTACCAAGGAAAAGGAATGCAAAATCACCAGTGTTTGATCTGCAGGAAAAAAGAAAAAAAAAAAAAAAAAAAAAAAAAGCTCTTTTCTGATTAAAAACACCGCATGGGGAAGAAGGAAGAAGCACGGGGCCCTTTGCCCAAAGGGTGGCATGGGCACTTGGCCAGGCAGCGGAGCTGCTGCTGGCGTTCCCACGTCGGCAGGGAAGGGAAACCAGCAGGGTTTCTCCTTCCCCTCCACCTCCCCCTTCCCGACCTTTGTTTCCCAGCCAGCCCCGCTCCTGGAAATCCCTGGGCAACCAGGCAGAAAGGAGCCTGCGGGCTCGGTGGAGAATGGCAGCACTGGGTGAGCTCCAGGCTCCCTGTGGGGGCTGGCTGTGGGGCCGTGGGGTCTGCAGCTCACCCGCTGGCAGTGATTTCTAAACACGTCCCCTATAAGCCTGACTGCTGAGACATGTTGTCCTGGAAGTGTGTCTCCCCACCAAGCCAGCTGCATAGGGGAGAGGGGGGGGAAAGACAGACAGACAGACAGAGCCCAATTAAACCCTCCCCTGGCCGGCCCCTGACACTCCCTCCTGCATTTTCCAGTCTGTGGTTACAGCACTCAAAGAGTTCCATTAAATCATCAGATTTTACAGGTTCCTAAAAAAAAAAAAAAAAAAAAAAAAAAAAAAGGGGAGAGAGAGAAAAGTTTGGTCATAGTAGGGAATGAGTGATCAAAGCTGAGCCAAAGCTTCCTGTTACACCGGGACTATATATATACCGTGTCTTTAATGTTGGGGGATGTCAGCAGGCTGCTAGGAGGCTGGAGCACTGGCTAGCTCTGCCTGATTTCCCAGCGCGCTGAGGTTTCTTCCACCAACCACAATGAACAAGTTCCTGTGCTGCACGCTTGTGGTAAGTCCCTTCAGAGAGGTAGATAGGGCTTGAGATGGATTGCAGCTTCAGAGATGAGGCAGAAAAGACACAGGGCTTTTCTATTGTATTTTTGTTGGTGGTGTTTTCCTTTGTTTTTGTTTTTCTTTTTCTTTTGCCTTTTCTTCATTTTCCTGGTGAACACTTTTTGTTTCATCACACTGGGCTTTCCTGGTGAGGTTTGGACACGTCTCACGTCAGGAAGGAAGCAGAGATTTTGATCCGTTTCTTAAGGTAGTGGCATGATTTACTTTTTTTGCCTTCTTTCTTATCTTCCTCTCACCTTTTGCAAGGCTTCATTGTGCTGTACTAATATAAAATACTGTACGTCGGAATGAGTTTTAGAAACAGCAGGCTGGGATGTTTGTATTCGATTTACAGAAGCTCCATCCCTGCCTGTCTGAGTAGTCGTTCCTACAGTGGCACAAGGCAGTGTCTCACACGCTGGGCTGGCTTTCTTTCCCTGAAAAACCGCTGTGACTCCAGAAAAAAAGTATGTGTGCTTATTTTGGCTAAGAAAATCCAGCTTCGTGTGTAAGAAAATGATGAATTGGGAGCTGTGTCTGTACTTTTACAGAAAAAAAATTATGTTATTAAATCAGGTAAAGCCCCTTATTAAATAAGTTTTTGTTTACTTGGTGATTTACAAAGATACTTCCAGATGCAAATTTAGAGATGTTAGCAGTGCAATAAATCTTTCAAAAGACCATTTAATCTGTTTAGCTGTGTGGAATTTTATATGACGCCAGTTTAATTAAAACCTGCATGCAGCCGGATACTGTGTAGCATCTGCTTGGAGACTATTCACCTTTTGGATAAGAAAACATTTATATAAAAACATTTAAGAAGTACTGTTCATAGTAGGATGTTATGTGTGTCTGCACAATAACTTGTTTCTCGTTTGTTTTGGTGAGTACAGGGACATTAATTTTGTGGTGGAACACTAGAACTGAGTTCCAGTTATTCTGAAAGCTCTTTATAAATGCACCAAGATTTCCAGGATCTGATGAGTAATGCATGTTTATTACTTTCAGTAGAACTTTCTGAAAGAGCTGTTTGAGAAACAAACCAAAATAATTAATGGTGCAAGAGAAGCAAAAATTGTCAGGCTCGTGGTTGGCAAGCTAAAATGCAAGACAACTTTTTCATCTAAGGCGTAACATTGCGCCTTCTTTGTCTATGAGGAAGCACAGAAATCTAATTTGGACATTTCGGCTTCTTATCTGTGGTTGCCATAAAGTGCTCACATTAGCACTGTGCTTCTACTTAAATGTAATGTGCCTATTCATGTTCTTTCTTAAAGTCATAGTTTTGGGTGATGTTCAGCATAATCTTGGGCAGTGGAGTCTCTGTGCTGAAATATATCACAGTGACAGGAGTGCATATCAGAGAGCTTCATCATTCAACTCTTTTTTTCTTTCTATTTAAAGGCAATTTATTTTATGTTATTGTGAAGTTTAAGTGCTGTTGGATGTTCCGTAGCTCTGAGGATAGTTTGAGTACTTCTTCTGTAAGAACACTTGTAGGAGGCACAGCAGCAGTTCAAAGTTGTGTGTGTTTGGCTTAAACGCCTTGGTTTTGGAGTTACCATCACTGAAAAGGATGGTTTGGACATGATGTACTTTCAGCCTTGGCCTCTTTGTTGAAAGTTTCAGCAAGGAGACCTGCTGTGGTAATGCATGCATGTATGTGTTGTTTGTTGGAACACTAAAACAGCTTACAAACATACAAGCCTTATGAAATAGGCTGAATTGAAAGAAATTCCCCAGAGCTGGATCTTGTTACTTGTCACGTAACTATTTTGACCCTTAAACTTGACCTTTCTCTATTTTGGATCTCCGGGTGCATGTGACATGCTTTTTCTGGCCTGCCTGTTGGGTTTGCTGTGTGTAGGCAGCAGTGGCTTTGCAGCCTGAGAGGGTAGGAGTTATCTTTCTGTCTGACTTTCCTTCTTTCTGTCTGTCTGTCTGCCTGCACGTGTGTTGGATAAAAATAAAGCACCAAAGTTACCAGAAGAACTTTAAAAGTTGTTGGAATTTAAATTAGACACACTTCTCTAATCTCATAGAAACTTTAATTTTGCTCCTTTGGTAGTTAACTTTCATACTAGTAGATTCACTAACTGATGGTCTTCCGGGGGAAAAACACCTGTTTGCACATAGTATCAGCCACACTGTTTTTCTAGCTAACTGATATTATTAGTTCTGTTCAGTGCAACCTGTAGTCATGTTGGTATCATCTCAAGTTTGTGTTAGCTCCAAGTCTTCATGTCACACTGATGAATTACGTTCAAAAATAGGATTTATGGTTAAGATACATCTTTTAGTGAGTAGCTAGTTAGTCTTTCCTACTTTCTCCCAGCACAATCGTCAAGTGAAGTGCAACTGTCATAAATGAAGGCATGCAGCTGCTTTTCAGTTGAATGTCATTTTCCTACCACTGGAAATGAAACAATTGCTTAGACCCCAAAATTGCTCTGTGAGTGACAACTGTGTTAGAAAATCTCTACAAGATTTGAATTGCTAACATCATAGTCCCAGGAGAGGAAGAAATAGTGGTCGATATCCAGTTTTGAATACAGACGGCTCGAAAGTGTCACTAATTATATTTCTTAAATAAGACAGTGGCCACCAGTCTGCAAAGTATCCTCTATTCAAAAGTAGGTCCTGTAATATGCAAAGCGAATGGATTGCATTGAAATAGCTGGCAAAATGGTGGAGCAGCTTTATAAGCAGATCTGAAACCAGCCAAAATAACTGTTTTAGCTATTGTTGTGTGCCTGGTGCTAAACTGTGCCCTGCTGAAAAAATATTTCCCCTGGTCTGTGCTAAGAGAGCCTGCTAATTATGAGCTAAACAGTTCTGCGTATCCGTCACCCCAAATAATTTACACTTAGTGATTGCATGGTCTCTCACCTGAAACAGAGGGGTGATGAGGATGAAATATCTCCCAGCTGGCCAGGTGGACATGGCTCTTTTTTCCCTAGATGAAAAAAACAATATTAACATTGGCTATTTGCAGTAGATGGCCATCTATCAGACTCAGCACAAAGTGTCTTGTACTGGGTCTGCAGTGGTTACTTCCAAACTTAATGATCCTATGATTCTATAAGCTATTAGTTAGGCGAACCTCTTTAATGCCATTCAGTTCCATATTTTGTCAGTAGGATTTCCCTGGGTTCTGGGCATGAGGCATTCTGCTCTAAGGACAGAGGGCCTCCTGCCCTAGCTTTGTGCCAATACCTTGTGTAAAGATCAAAGTAGGAGAGCTTTTACTTTCAACCCAACGCAAACACTAGGAGCAATCTGACAAATGCCTTGAACAGTTATTTATCAAGCAGGAAAATATGTTTCAGAATAGTTGCAGAATGCAAAACAGAAACAGATTTATCTTTCTCAGAAAATTAAACATTCTCCTTTGGTCTACAACCCCAAACCACAGCACCAAACTATATAATAATATTTTCATATGTTGAAAAAACACTTTCCTTCACAAAGCAGTGATTTAAGGGGATGATGCTTGAAAGATTATTGCTTTATGGGCTTTGTCTTCCAGTTCATTTTAATTCAACAAGAAAAGACAAGCAGCTCTTTGCCTTACATTTAAAGATGAAAGAAAAGGGTGTGTGCTGTTTTCATGCCCTTTTACAATCACATTATTTCTCTTTCAAAAGCATCTTCGAAGGGCGCAAAGAAATGGAAAGCACAATCTTTTTATGTGAGGATTGAGTGTTTTGTGTATGCTGACTGAAGATAGTATGGAAAAATATGGCTTTAGGCCTAATGTATGGAGTGACAGAATCAAAGAAATGTTGTTTGGCCTTGAGTAACTCATTTTGGCTAAAACATTGTAAGTACCAATACATAAACCCAGAGCTATTAGAATATTTTAAAACATGAGTCCAATTTTGATATCATCCTCTAAGCTAAAGACTCCAATATGGTTATCAGCAAGTCCTGCCTTCAGTTGTCTCAGCATATGCTTGCATGACACTGATTTACACCAGGACTGTGTTTTGGTATTCACAGTTTGTCCCAACTACTTGCATGGAGATGGCCATCCTAAGAGGTGCTCAGGATTTGCCTTACGGAGATGATGGAGGACTGGGTTTTTCAGTCTTTACAGAACTGGGCTCGTGGTGTCCAGCTGAGATGAACTTCACCCAATAGGCTGATAGCTGTAGTCAATGATACTAGATTTTTTTTCTGTTGTTTTAGCAATAATTTTGTTACTGATTGCACTTCGTATTTGCAGAACAAAATAAATGAACGAACTGGGGATTGTTTTCTTAAACTGAACCTTGCGCTTTGCTAGCATAGGAAAATCCTTTGCAATTCAGGACTTTCTGAATCAGTCTAACAGTTAATTTGTTGAGATGAACAAGGTACTGAGTGTTGGGATAGAAAGGAAATGCTTATGTTTTAAAATTGAAAGAGACTGCCTATGTCAATTGCATCCATCTCTCAGCTCTTCCAGGAAACTGAGCAGCTTTCAGAAATGCAAGACCTATACTTAAACTACTTGGGTTTCTTGCACCTGCTTCTCAGTAAAAGGCTGTTCCTGGACTTTCTCTGACAAGAGAATCCCCTTTTCATTTGCCAACATCATTCTTTAACTGAGAAAATCCTTCTCTTGCCCTGTATTCCCTGTCTGTACTGAATCTATAGGTACTGTTTTAACTTGCCAAGCTATTGAACAGTTAACATCTTAATGGCAGTGCTCTCCATTTCCTTCTCATCTCTCCTGACATTTCTTCTTATTTGCATTAACTTCTTCTAAACAAGAATGAACAGAATTTTGTGCAATGTACTGAATGACAAATCCATAATTATAGCCAAGGGTATTTTTGATAGACTCCAGCTTCAGTTTCTTAAGAGTTTAAAAGGTAAACTGAGGCCAGACTTCCAGTTTCTCACTTCTTTCAAGCTAGAACATGCCTTTTTCTCCAACTAGTGCAAGCAGGTCAGTGACAACATGATTTTAGGAGAAATCTTGCTTTCATT
Organism: Centrocercus urophasianus; assembly: GCF_019232065.1. Taxonomy (NCBI): domain Eukaryota; kingdom Metazoa; phylum Chordata; class Aves; order Galliformes; family Phasianidae; genus Centrocercus; species Centrocercus urophasianus. The sequence continues at coordinate 12,514,361 of NW_024884253.1, forward strand.
GCAGCTCTCAGGAAGATTGACAGTTCAGGATTAGTAAGTTCTGATCGACACATTTACAAGTACTCCAGCACTGCTGTTTCTTTACAGCAGAGATTCAGGAGTTTAATACTTAGTGTGTCTTTATATATGGGTATCTAGTTCAATCAGAGGCTTTACATGACAGAGGATTGGCTTTCAACTTGGTCTTAGCGTGGCTTAGGAGGAGAAATGGCAGGAATGACATAAATACATTTCATTAGCATTTTAATTTGGTCCAGAAAGTCTTTGAATGGCCTCTCCTGATCATCCTTATTTGCTGTAGTTTAGTTTGCACAGCAGAGCAGACTTAGAGTGCACAAGGTGGATTTACAAAAATAACCTGGATTGATGAAAGCAAATCCAGAGAGATGGACTCTGGAGACACACCAGATGCACTGTAACTGCATGGTAGCAGCCTAAAGTTAGTCCCAAACAACCCCCACTGAATCGTGCTTCATGTGGATGTCAGGTGTTCAGCACCATCTGTTCTGCACCACAAATCTGCTATAACAGGTGACCTAGCTCGTTATCCAAGCACAACTGGGGGGATGTTCTTTAGCATGTCTTACGCTAGGAGACTGGACAACTTAGTGAACTTCCCCTCTGACTTATTCCATGGGCTGAGGGACAGGAAGCTTTTCATTCTGTTTGTGCCATGTCACTGCAGTAAAACTATAAAAAATACTTGATTATCTTCCACCGCCTTCCCTGCCTTTTTTGCAAAACTTCTGAAAAATAGCTTGCCTTTATTTTGATGCTTGGCTTAGGTTCAAGGATAACTTCTGATTTTCAGGTTATATATTGAAACCCATAATAGTCACTTGTGTTAGCTGCTCTCTGTCTGAATAGAAGACAATCTTCTGTTACCTAAGCATTTTCAAGGGATCTATAGCAGTTCTATGAAGAAGGATGATATTGGAGTCTTGAAATGCACTTAGCAACATACTAATGGCTGTGCTGGGTCTGAGAAAGAAATGATCCAAGAAAAATTCCTAAAATGCCCCATATGCTGTCTATAGCAAGGGGTTGATACACAGAGGAGATGTAAGAGAAAGGTGGAAATACAGTGATATTTTTCCAAAACACTCTTTCAGACTCATGCAATTTGTGGTTTGGGATTTCTTGATTAAGAGGTGATGTTTGTGTTTAATTGCCCCTTATTTGAATGTTCCTCCTTTACTTTGTCCTGCTGAATTTTGCACCCAGCTGCTTACTTGTCTTGTGGCAATGAATTACGGCAGGTCGCTATACTGATAGGATTGCAAATGTCAAACAATAGTAGCAGTGTCTAATACAGCTCTGTGTTGAAAATGATGTATGAGATGTTTTGGTAAAATACTGAGATACTAATTGCATTTATAGCTTCGGTTTGACTGGGAGATCTTTAGCCATAATTATTTATGAAATGAAGGAGTTTCTGCATACATGAGGTTCAGCCTGCAATTGACAGATTATTGCAGCTGTATAATTTGTATTTCTGGAAAGACAAGTCTGATGTGCTTTTCTATTAAAAATGCAAGCAAAAAAAATGAAATGCAAAGACTGATAGTTTTGGTGACACTGATATATTAATCCTATTAACATGTTTATTTGTTACACTCATTTAGATTAATAGTATTTTGCTTGGCAGCTATTTGTACTTCCAGAGTTAAAGCTTAGCACAGTCTCATACATACTGTTCAGGTATGTTTTTGTTCCTCTCAGTCTGGACCTTTAAAGTGAAATAATTTTTTAATCGAATGATGCTATAATGAAAATTTGAATCAGTTTCTCTCTGCAGCTGTGTTGAATTGACTTGTTTCTCATGGCAGTGGGCTCTTCAGGAAGGAAGTACCTCCATTTTCCCCCACAAAACACCATGCTCTTATGTCTGGATTAATGAAATTGAATTCTTTTAACCCAGGAAACTTGCCTTCACAAGAGGCAAGTGAAAGGCAGCTAATCCTTTCACTTGCCTCTTGTCTGTGATTTCCAATGTAAATTGCCAAGTAAGAAAAACACACATTGTTGTCGTTCCTACTTCTGCCTGTTACAGAGGCAGTTGATCAGCCTTGAAATGGTTCATCTAACCATTCAGTGCCTGAAAACAAAAATAGAAAATTTTTGCCTGTAAGCAAAAATAGAAAAGGCATGACCAGCTTGTCTGGTTGCTGTCCCTGATCATTTTCACAGTGTCAGATCTTCATCTGAGTTAGGTACTGCCTTGGGTTTCCGTGCATGTCTGCACAAAACATGGGTTTATTCTTGTCTTTGTAGTCTTTGTGCTTCATATTGCAGACAGTTGTGTTCTGCAAATGGAGTGCCTTGGACTCTGTGAGATGCTGTAGTATCTACTACAGAATAAAAGCCATTGAAGAAAAACTGACTGTTCGCATCAACAGTTGATGTGTTTATCAAGACTTCCTTATTACTAGTGTAATAGACGTAGATTTACCAAGGGTGGGTGCATTTTTCATAGATGGAAAGCCATTCACATTCAAAAAATGTGCTGCACCCTCTTGTTAAACAGACTGCATGGAACAGATCTAGTCATTTAAGAAAAATGAGCTATAGATCATCAGTAAACTTCAGTGAGCAATAAGGAATTTCTTACAATGAAAGAGGCCGTTCATCGAAAGTGCCAAAAGAAAAGTGGATTCTACAAGAGTAAAGAAAAAAAACCAACAAACAGAAGAGAGAAGTTATTGGGCTTAGTCAAGAGCAGCCAGAAGCGGTGGGGAAAATCCATACTGTGTACATTTCATTCTTTAGCCTGTCTCAGTACAGCTGTGTAACAATGGATTCAAAGACAGCATGAGAATGCAGTTAAGAATATTTTGAATTCCTCATTTAGGCACCTAATGTTACTTAGTGCAAATTCAGTGACTCTTGTTAGTGCAAATCATTTGTCCTTTCCAGCCTTAATAAGAATGCTGCAGTTCTGTGGCATAAATGAGGCCCTTAGTCGAAACCCCTTTAGAAAATTTAGAATCTGAATGACTAGGAAGAGTTAATTCCGCATACACTTTGAGGATTGTACATTGGAAAAGAGGAAAATACGTTCTTGAAATGGAATTTGTGACTCTGTTAACTCACTAGGCCAGAAATAGCAGTAAAGACCATCAGGGCTGGATCTTTAATTTGAACAGATACATAGAGAAGTTTCTTCATTCAGAGTCAGTTTGCTGCACGATTCTAAAATGTACGAGTTTTGAAGGGAAGCAAGAAGTATGTCAGGGTTCTCAGTATGAAGGGCAAGCTCCTGGCAAACCCTTTGGGGCTGTGCTGAGGGAAATAAATGAGAGAACTTTAGGCTGGTGGGATCACGTAACCAAAATTTTAGTGACAAGACCAAAATGACGTGATATCAAGGCTGTCTCTACAGAAGGGCAGGGCCACCTCAGACCATGAGGTGAATTGTGCCTGAATTGTGCCAGCAAAACAGACTTGGAGGAAGCAGAAGGGCTTTTGGCCAGAGCTGGACTGGGTCCTTGAGTGGTGCTGAGCATTTCCTGCCTGTGCTTTTAGATAGGAAGTGGAAGCATTAGCCAGACCTGTTCCAGTTTGTGAGAATAAATCCTTATCACACCTTTAATCATAGCATTCTCTGCCTCTGTCTGAAGCTACCTCATACTACTGACAGGAACTGCCCTGTGGTGCCCCCCAGAGCTGTCACATTTCAGTTCAAGATTAAATGGAAGGCAATGAAAGTCACTTATGTTGTTCTAGCTGGGTACTGTCTTTTAAAGGTATCTGTGCTACTGGTATGTGTCAGATTTGCTCACATACTTGCTACTTCTATTGTGTTTGAAGTGATTGATACTCAAGAACACCAGGGCGCATAATCCCTGACTTGCTATGCATGGAATGTGATGCCAATGGAGCTGACAGGCCAGGTCTGCAGGTGCCAAGAGGCAAAAGGTCATTGCCCAGTGATATTAAAAGGGTGGGAGAAGAATGGCTCAGTAAGATACTAAATTTTTCTCATTCTAAAACAGATGTGGGAGAGACCAGAAGCCGGTCTAACGCGAACGTGTTTTTGAAGAGAGCGACATGGTTAGGCTCACCAAAATGTAGGTTTGTATGTGACTGTGGTGCTCATTGAACTGAAGCAAGCAATGTTTTCTTTTCCTGTGGCTAGCTCTTGGACATCTCGGTCAAGTGGAGCATCCAGGACATCTCTCCCCCCAAGTATCTCCATTACGACCCGGGGACATCTCGTCAAGTGATGTGCAACCAGTGCCCACCTGGGAGCTACGTAAAGCAGCACTGTACAGCTGCCAGCCCCACGGTGTGTGCCCCATGCCCAGATCGGTACTACGCTGAAGACTGGAACAGCAACGACGAGTGCCAGTACTGCAGTGCTGTTTGCAAAGAGCTGCAGTACGTCAAGCAGGAGTGCACGAGCACGCAGGACCGCGTCTGCGAGTGCATTGAAGGCCGGTACTTGGAGCTGGAGTTTTGCTTGAAGCACACGGAGTGCCCTCCTGGGTTTGGTGTTGCACAGCCAGGTATGTGCCATTTGTCAGGAAGCACAGTTAATCACTGCTCTGCAGTACGTTGGAGCTCATGGTGCTTACGGGATTAGGAAACAGGCTTGACCAGATGAAGTTACAGGACAGTAAATTACAAAGGCAATTGAACCCTCTCCTAGACTGCTGCATTTGAACTGTAGCCAAAGGAATGTTTCTCAGTGGAATACCCCCTCCTCTATCCTAATGGCAGTAACGTAATGGCAGCAGCAAATGTAGCAAATTGCACTCTAATGAGAAACATGATGGATTGCCTCTTTTAAAGGGACATTATCTGTAATGTAGTATTTGTGTGTGTGATAAATAATGTTTTTCATTGTGAAATCTGCTGTTTCAAGCAACTGTGTATCTTAACAAACACCGGGACCACTAAGTGTTTGACACCAACTGTATAATTAAAACAATATTAATATAGCTCTAGAAGCACAGCAATATGTGGTAATAATTAATTACCAGCATCCTAAATGGAACTCTTAGGGAAACTGTTACAATTATCATACAAACTACTTTTTTTTTTGTCAAGCAGAATGACACTGCATGGTACGTCTGGTGGGGATAGAGGGTGAAGCAGTGCGTTCCAGTGGAGTGTATTCTTCATTTGAGACAGCATGAATTGTTAAACCAGTAATAAGCTCTTCTCTCTAAACAAAATGCATTATTTATCATTTGGCAATTTAGCTCCAATATTTAATACAGCCTGAAAGAGTTATATAATGTCATTGTATTGGAGACTGGTAACAGCCCAGAGGAAGGGAATATGGAAAATCAAAGCACCTCCAATAAAAACCTGTAGGCAGCCGGTCTCCAGAACTACAGAATGACTGCCCTAGGTGATACATATACAAAGTGAGAAACAAAAGGGCTGGCTGTAAATTTAGAGACATGCTGAATAATAGCTCAGGAGTCCTCTCTCTGGTTATGAACATTACATTGGAGAACTAGTCTGATGTAAGGAGCAGTGTTACTGATCACCATTCCCTGAGTAATTGGCTGAGCTCTCTACCCTCATCCTACATCTGCTCTTGCCACCGTTAGGCATTTCTATGCAGCTCCACTGGCAGTGACCATGGTTCCATATTATAAACTGTCATTAACCTAGGTCCTCACATCTTGTGGCTTGGGTTAATGAAGTTGCACCACACCTTGACAGCAAGTCAAAAGGGGACACAAAATTCTCTGAAAGCCCACCCAGGAGACAAAGATATAACCCTACAAACACAGTGAAGCCATAGTCAACAGATAAGAATCCCTAAGTTTGTAGCAAGACCAACTTTAGAAGATAAATTGTTGAACCATGTATTTATTGGAAAGTCAGTTTCCAAAAGCCCATCAGAATGAACAAGCTAAACCTCAGCAAGACCTCAGATAAGGAATGAAAAGACTATAAGAATTATGTCCTCCTGTGCCAATAGTCAGGTTTTGCAGTGAGGCATTGGCTAGGAATTTAGTAAGCATGGACCACATTTTCTTCCCACTTTCTGCTACATTATACTGTTGAACTTTGTACTGATTTAAATTCAGAGGGAAGAGAACCTGAATATAGAAGAATACACTCCCACTGCCCCACAGGGTGATAGTGTGGTTCAGAGCCTAGGTCAAAGCATAAAGAATTAGAAATGAAATCTGACTGTTGCCCTGCTGATGACAGCTACATTGGGAAGATACTTTACTTTGGTAGTCCCCATTTCTGCATTTGCATTAAGGCTTTGTTGCTTGCTGCTGCAGTCAACCCTGTGTGTGGCAGAGCTTTCCAAAGCAATCCACTGGGAATCAGGACTTCTGCCAGGCTGTTATCTCCCAGCTGTGCTGCTGCTTCCTGCAGGAGAGGGGGATTCCAGTTGCCCTGGAGGGAGCGGCAGAAGGGCAGCTGTGATGCGGCCCTGAACAAGAGAAGCCAGATAAGCAGTGAAGAAACTGGAAAGGTGGGGGGACTACTTTGTGCTCAGCAATGGATTGCCTGTTTATTTCCCTCTTGTGCTGCAAAGGTTACAGGGGAACTTCTGAAAGGACCAGCTTACCGTTTGCAGGGACTCTCCTCTCTTCCTCTTCCTTGCTGATGAAACACAGAGTGTCTGTAGAAGGAAAAACTGATATAAGTTCAGACTTCTCAGAAAAAGTAATTGCTGCTTGCTCAGGTGCAGGTGTTGGCTTGAGTTTTGTATCATCTGGAGTCTCCAGCAGTGTGTGTTGGGGAAGTGAGCGCCAGGGCTGCTGTGCATGCAGCCTTACCCAGAGCCTTTGCTGCTGGCTGCAGAAATTGCAGGGTTTGGGCTTGACAGTATCCAGGGCCTCTGTTTTCCAGGTGCACAGCAGCTAAACTTTTCCCCTTTGTTTTCACCTCGGGTCTAATGGAAGAAGAGCTAGATCATAGAATCAGACAATCCTTAGAGTTGGAAGGGACCTTTAAAGGCCATCTAGTCCAGCTCCCCTACAATGAACAGGGTTATGCACAGCTAGATCAGATAGCCTAGGGTCTGGTCTGGCCTCACCTTGAAATTCTTCTGGGACAGGGCATGAATCACATCTCTGGGCAGCCTGCTCCTGTGCCTCACCACTTTCACTGCAAAGGACTCTTTCCTTATATCTAATCTAAATGTACCCTCTTTAAGCTTGAAGCCATTTCCCTTTGTTCTATCACAGCAGACCCTGCTAAAGAGCCTGTTTCTTTTCTGTAGATTTCCTTTAGATACTGGAAGGCCGCTCTCAGATCACCTCAGAACCTACTCTTCTTCAGGCCAAACAGCCCCAGCTCTCTCAGCTGTCCTTGTAGGAGAGGTGTTCCATCTCTTGGACTATTTTTGTGGCTCTCCTCTGAATGTGTTCCAACAGATCTGTATCAAATCAGATTATATATTCCATGGCTAGTTGAAAACTCCTGACTCTTTTCTCTGAGGAAATATCCCAAATAAATAAAATTTACTTCAAAACTAGAGCTGTAATAAGCATCCACATGTAAATACTACCAAGATACACTAGATGGAGGCACTTTCATATTCAAATAAGATTGTTAATTATTATTTGCAAATAATATTAAGCATGTGCTTAAGTCTGTGTTCAGTAATGCAATATTGTATAGTAGAGCTTAGGCACTTGCTTAAGTGATGTCTGCATAACTGTGAATTAAGGGTGAATATAAAACAAAGACATTTCAAAGCTGACCCAGTTTCAGCCCCCTCCCTTGAGCAGGACTGCCACCCACCAGCTCAGGCTGCCCAGGGCCCCACCTGACCTCACCTTGAACACCTCCAGGTATGGGTCACCCACAGCTTCTCTAAGCAGCCTGTGCCACTGCCTCACTGCACTGAGTAACAAATTTTTTCCTGTCATCTAATCTGAATTTCCCCTCTTTTTACTTTAAAACTCTTACCTGTTGTGCTATCACTATCAACCCAAATGAAAACTTCATTTACCTCCTGTTTATAAGCTCCTTTAGGTATTGGAAGACCACAATGAGATCTCTCCAAAGCCTTCTCCAAGCTAAACACGCCCAACTCTCTCAGCCTTTCTTTGCAGGAAAGGTGTTCCAGCCAAGTGATCATCTTCTTGGCTCTCCTCTGGACCCACTCCAACAGTTCCACATCCTTCCCATGCTAGGGCCCCACGTCTAGATAAAATACTCCAGGTGGGGCGGCATGAGGGCAGAGCAGAAAGAGACAATCACCTCTTTCTCCCTCCTGCCACCACTCTTTGGAGGTAACCCAGGGTACTGTCAGCCTTCCAGGCTACAAGCTCACATTGCTGGCTCATGTTCAGTTTTTCGTGTACCAGGGCTTTGCACTCAGTCTGTACTCATATCCCTGACTCGAAAGTGCAGCATCTTGCACTTGGCCTTGTTGAACCTCAGCAGGTCTGCTTTTTGAGCTTGTTCAAGCCCCTTTAGACGGCATCCTTTCCTTCAGTCATATCAACTGCACCACTCAGCATGGTGTTATCAGCAAATTTGCTGAGGGCATAACAATGTCTTCTAAAGCACCGTGTAAATGTATCTGTATGTGTATTAAAGGTTTTTCATATATTGGATGGTACTTGGAGTATTTTACTCAAGCCAGGAAAAAATTAAAAATGTTGGTGGAATTATGATTTCCTGTGTAATTTTATACTTCAGAAGTGGAAATACTTATCAGAGGGTCTTTAGTTGATATGTAGTTGAGTTATTTTTGTATTATTACTAGAGCTGAAGTAATCCATTTGCGTAAGGTTCTCTGCAGATATTTCAGAGTACAGTTTAGCAGAGAGTCTTGTGCCATTTAATTATTTTACACAGTGTTAGTGTGGATGAAAGATGAAGGTCAGGCTTCAGATAATATCTGAATAGATTCAAGTAATTAGTTTCTTAAAGATCCTTACAGGAGTTGATAATAAGTGCATCTGAGAGTTCTGTTTATTCCATTAGTGTAGCAGGAGCATCATTCTCTGAAAAAATTATTTGTTTTTAAAACGTGAAGTGTTTTTTTTTTCCCCATAATGAGTCCTTTGCAGAGAAATAAGAAAACGAAGCGATCACAATTTTATAAAGAATGTATATTTTCTTTTTTTTTTTTTTAACCACTTGAGTTCACATGTAATTGAGTGCATTTTTTTCTTGTTTCCACAGGTACTCCTGAGAGTGACACTGTTTGTAAAAGATGTCCAGATGGATTTTTCTCCAATGAAACATCATCCAAAGCAGTCTGTCAAAAGCACACAAACTGTAGTGCTCTGGGTTTCAAAACAGCATTAAAAGGAAATGCAGTTCGTGACAACATCTGTCAGGAAAATACAGATACATCACCTCAGAAATGTGGAATAGGTGTGTATCCTATTAAACAAAATCTGAAAACATACCTTTGACTGCCACTAACGTGAAAATATCAGCATTTAGATGAAAATAGCCATTTGCCTGATATGGCAGTGGCTGGAGTAGAGTCTTGATTCTTTCAGGCCAGACCAAATGGAACTCAAGCACAGAGAGCAACAACACTAAGGATAGCTTCCTAATTCTAGTGATTTTAACTGTTTTTCCTTATTACTCTTGCTGCATGCTGTGTAGTCCAAAGACAAGCAGGGCAACAGAGATGACATTGATGACATATTATTTTGCTATGAGCAGCCTGCTCTAGCTGTAGTTGTCCCTGTTCATTGCAGTAGAATTTGGCTAGATGACCTTCAGGGGTCCCTTCCAACTCAAATGATTCTATTATTCTATTTTTCTCTTTCTTTTTGTTTCAGATGTAACCCTGTGTGAAGAGGCTATGTTTAGGTTTGCTGTTCCTACTCATCTCACACCCAACTGGCTGAACACCCTTGCGGACAATTTGCCTGGGACAAAGATCAGCACAGAAAATATTGAACAGATTAAACAAAGGCACAGTTCACAAGAGCAGACCTTCCAGGTTTTGAAATTATGGAAGCAGCAAAACAAGGAACAGGATACGGTCAAAAAGATTATTCAAGGTACCTGATGTTGTCAGCACTTACATTGAGAGAAACCTAATTGGCATTTTAAAAATTGCTTGGGATCGAATTCCTTCTGGTGATGTGTTATGCTCTGAGGAGGCCCCTCAGGGCTTGGCAGAAATTTATTGATGCAGTAAGCACAGTGAAACTGAGGGAAGGAAACTTTCCTGATCGGCTCAGAGAACTGACTTCTTCACAGGCACACAGGCCCTTGGGAGTACATGTGGTGTCACAGTCCATATTCTCTTTTGAGGCTGTACAGCATCCAAAGAATTCTGATTAGACAGGGGGAAAGCATTTCCCACTGTTAGATCCGAGCAGTGGTTAGAGGAGCAGGATGTGTGCAGCTGAGAGTGCAGTTTGTTTTTATTATGAAATGGAGATTGACAGCTCGAACCAGGACATCTATACAGAGAGTGGGAGCACATGGGAATACAGAATACACAGACATGCTTTCTCTTCTTTTTCCCTTCCGGGACCTATTTGTCATACCAACTGACTGCTTTGTTTGTGCTGAATCTGCCAAGACAGGTGTCGAAGCTGAAGCAGTGCCGCAACGTTAACATGGGGGCTGTATGAAAGCCAGTCTAACTCTTGTGTAAGCCACCATCAACAGCCACCACATTTGAATGACCTTTTGTCTACTGGGGAGAGATTTGAAAAATGTTACAGAAATGTTTTGCTTTTTTTTTTTTGCCTCTCCTTTTAAATATTTATGGCTATGTCAGATTGTGAGGTGTCTAGAACACTTCAGAACTTAAAATGACTACTTTAACAAAGCTTGCCTAAATATTTCTGAGGAAGAATAAATTTTCATTCACTGGAACCAAATATTAGAAGTCCTATCATGTACACAGAACATTGTGCAAGATAAATGAAACAGGCTTATTGAAATAAATACTTGCTAGTAACCTTGTATGTAATTTGGGGCTGTTTGCATCTGCAAAGTTAATTACATTCTTTAGTTCTTTTCAAAATTGGAGCTTAAAAAAGCCAGTATTGCTGTGAGAACTACTTGAAATAAAAAAAAAAAAATAAAAAAAAAAAAAAAAAAAACAAAAACCACAAACTGAGAAGAAATATTTACCTTGATATTTTGGAAGCTTTTTTGCAGGTCATTTTAAAGTTATCATGCACTGTAGAATCATAGAATGTCTTGGGTTGGAAGGGACATCAAGGATCATGAATCTCCAACCCCCCTGCAGTAGGCAGGGCTGCCAACCTCCACTTTGGAGACTAGACCAGGCTGCCCAGGGCCCCATCCAAATTGTACTTATGTCTCTTTTCTTTTTGCTTTCTACAGATATTGATCTTTGTGAAAATAGCGTCTTAAAGCATCTCGGCCAACCAAATCTCACCTTTGAACATCTCAACACACTGATGGCCAGTTTGCCAGGCAAGAAAGTGGGAAAAGAAGATATCGAGCGCACAATGAAACTGTGTCAACATGCAGAGCAAGTTCTGAAACTTCTCAATCTGTGGAGAATAAAGAATGGAGACCAGGACACCATTAAAGGTTTAATGTATGGACTGAAGCACTTGAAAACATACCACTTTCCAAAAAGGATCATCCAAAGTCTGAAGAAAGTCATTAAGTTTCTTCACCGATTTCCAGTGTACAGATTATACCAGAAACTCTTTTTAGAAATGGTAGGAAATCAACTTAAATCAGTGAAAGTAAGATGTGTCTAATTCAAGTTATTTTTTATTCTCCACTGACAATTTTTGCCTAATTACTGGCAGCAGTAATTAAACTGGAACGTTGTTTCCCTACATTATCTCTTTCTATTTATAAAAATGCCAGACTGGAATAGCTCTACGTCTTTTGCAGTGTTCTTGGAGGTTTTTTATTGTGTTGTTTGTTCGCTCAGTTGGTTTTGGTTTTTTGTTTTGTTTTGTTTTGTTTTTTTTCTTAATCAATTTTTGTAAAAGCTATTAGCCCTGTTGGTAACACTAAGAGCCTGATTCTGCATTTTTGCACATTCAGAGTTGAAAAGCCCCACTATAGTCCCTAAAGGAGAAAAGAATGCTGGACCAGGCTCTAATGCAGTATTTGCTATTTATATTCTTTGAGATATAAACATTTTTGTTGTACATATTTATTAAGTTAAATGGAAATTGTTTGAGACTGAATTTGGGGGAGAGAAATGAAAAGCACACTGTATATTTTCTAGTTAAACAGAAATGATCCCATATATTTTTCTGGCAAAATTTTGTAGCATGCTCTAAAAAATGTTTATTTCTTTACATTTGGTATTTAAAAAAGTATTATTACTTAGTTTTATTTGTATAACTTGTGTTATCTTTGGGTAGGGATGTTTTAATTTATCCAATGATTTTATCTCAAATGTGGTGAAAATATAAGTGACCTGAATATTTAAATATTCTGTGAGGAAGTGAATGTATCGTATTTAAGAAGCTGGATTTTTACATAGAGTTTCATAATCTTATTTTATAAAACAATTAAATTTTTCAGATTGCTTTTTGACTCGTGTTTTACTCCTGACTGAAGTAGGAACTACTAACAAAGACATTCCCTGCGGATTCCAATGCTTATCTTGGGCTTGGCTCTCCACTGCTCTCTGCCTGGTCTAGTAGTTCATATGTGAGCCAAGTAAATATTGACCAGCACTGGATTTTCATGGTTACTGTACAAATGTAAAAGAATGTACAAAGTATTAGAGTGTCCAAGTTCAGAGAGCCTGGGTGGATGCGATGCAGCCGGTTACAAGTCTATAGAGTTGTAGACATACGTGGCCAGCATCGCTCTTGGCCTGGTGTCGTTCTTGGAGAGCTCACAACCTTTGCCCTGACCACAGCTTGTAATTTCATGGAGGAAAGATGATGCACTGACCCTGCGGAGCTTGGAAAGCCTCACGTATTGCCACTGTGTTTAAAGGAAGGGAGCAAAGAGAGGTCACATATAAAAAAAATTCACTTTTGCCCTCAGCTGCAGAATGAGGCACCTGCAGAGAGATGGGCAACTAAAAATGGGAGCAGAGAGAATATGAATGCTGTTATTAAATCTCAAATAGTTTTAAGGATTTCATTCACAGTGCAAGCCAAAGGCTTTGGTGGTTGCAGGGAGAGACTGCTCTGTTTCTTTCTTCAATCTACACAAACGGAGCTGAGATATTCAACATATTCCTTTCTCTTGTGTAAAGGAAGGAAAAGCCATTAACCTTGCGTGACAAATATTCCAGTACAGCAGATGATAGGATTTTAAGCAAAGAATGAGGAAGAGAATCCTGGTAGCAGTGATAGGTTCTCATCAAAAGGGCTCTCTTACTGAGAGTGCAAATGAGATATATTGCCTTAAAATACTTGGCTTTCATTTTTCTCTGAATTTTCACATCACTTTTGGGATCCAAGTGCAAGTATTCAGTAATAAACTCCTCTTTATATTTCACATGCTATATATTAGCA